>NC_090929.1:910120683-910430088 GCF_040938575.1 Ambystoma mexicanum
GCACCTCCGGTGATCTCCTGCAGCAGCAAAGTCTCAATAAAATCTGTGGGATTCTGGCCCTCAGCTCCCTCCGGTAGGCCCACAATCCGGATGTTGTTTCTGCGGGCCCGACCTTCTGCCTCTTCAGCCCTGCTTTCCAGGTTGCCTACCCTCTGCACCAGGGCATGGATCTCTCGTTTGTGCGCGGTGCATTCCGCCACAGTCGGGCCCATCTCCTTCTCCAGGGTCTCTGTGCGCTCGGCCAGGGTTCGCACATCTTGCCTCAGGAGGTTCACGTCCTCCTGTACCGCCCCGACCTGAAGTTCCATCGCAGTTTTCAGTTCGGCCACCGCAAGTTGGAGTTTGGTCTCCCATGTCGCCTTCAGATCTGCGATCGCTGCCAGGACCTCCTGGTTCGTTCCTCCTGCGGCCATCTCCTTGGGCTGGGCCTTTTCTTTGCTCCTGGTCCCCTCGGTGCCAGGCGATGTCTTGGCAAATTCGTCGAGCGTGGGCTGTTTATTCTTCGCCCTCAGGAGCTTGCTCGTCATATCTTCGATCAGGAGCGTCCCTTCGATCTCGCTTAGGCCCCAGGCCTGGGGGCACTATGTCCCCCCGTCGCCACACAGTTTCGGCTACCTCCAGTCAAGCTTGCTTTCGCTGGATCGCGCTGAACGTGAACTGAGGGAATCGCCTCCAGAATCCGGTCCCCGATCCTTTGTCCCAACATCAAGCGACGGCAGCCATTTTGTCTGCCGGCGAAGCTCCGGCCCAAAAACTTCACGCGGCTCCTGAGTACACAAGCGCTGCACAATCCCGTATGAGAATGCATCCACATGTGCAGCCGAGCTTCGCATTTACAGTCATCACCGTCTATGCCACATCGTAGCGGCCGTTGCGCGGATTCAGCCGGATAATGTTCGGATCAGCGGGAGCTCCCGTTCAGGCACGTCCTTTCACATGGCGTCCAAGCCACGCCCCCAGTATGTCCTAAATATTCAATTTCACCACAGTACAGTTTCTTGAATACCTGTCGTATTTTCTCATCATGTGTTTCTTGGTCAGTAGCATGTATCAAAATATCATCCTGGAAGCATATAACACCATGATCTCCTTCAAACAGTTTATGCATGACCTTCTGGAAAACAGATGCAGCTGATATAAGCCCAAACGGTAGTCTCCTATACTGATATAGACCATCCGGCGTAATAAACGCTGTCATGCATCTGGATTCTTTGTGTAGATTCACCTGATGGTATGCCGAAGTTAAATCAAGGGTGGAGAAATGCTTCGATGGACCAATCGTGGAAACTATTTCATGAATGTTTGGAAGTGGGTGTCTGTCAGGAATTACACATTTATTCAGTTCACGCATGTCAACACATATTCTCAACTTCCCAGATTTCTTCCTTAAAACAACCAACGGGGACACCCATTCGCTGGCATCAACACTTTCTATGACTCCTTGTTCAACTAAATTTTTTTATTTCATTCTTGACTTCTTCTCTCATAGAAAGAGGAATATTCCGTAATTTCTGCGCCACCGGAATACATCCTGGTTTCATTCTGATTTTATGTGAATATCCACGTAAACACCCAATTTCATTCTTGAACACCTTCTTCATTATTTCTTCCATTTTCTCATGTGTCATATGTTTTCTTGTTTGATCATTTTCAATATTCATCACTGACTCATCAGCATTGGCATCCAATCTCACTCTGAGTTTGCTCTGATGGGTCCAGCTTAATAAAGGAATTCTCCCAGATTTTGTAATGTAAATCTTCCCATTCGCCTTTCTGTTTTTAAATTTGAGTGAACCCCAAAACCATCCAATGATATCTATTTTAATACCACCATAGGCTCTGGGTCGAATGTCAGGTTCATACAAATATTCATGTTTCTTTCTGTCCCACATCTCTTGTGGTATTAGTGTATATTTAGCACCAGAATCAACCATCATGTGCATATTCACTCCATCTATACACACCATGGCTTTAGGGCTTTCTATTTCTTCTTCCTGTTCTTCATCAGATATAGCAAAAACACATTCATCATCATCAATATTACTGTCATTATCACTGCCAATCCAATTCATGGAAGTATTTGATGCTTTGCAACATCTGGCATAGTGGCCCTTGCCCTTGCATTTGCCACATATCATTTTCAAAGCAGGGCATTCAGGATTATCGGCCCAATGGTCAGTGCTGTCACACCTAAAACATCTTCCCTCATTTCTTCTTCGTGGGTTGCCACCTTGTCTGCGTGGACTTCTTCTCTTCTCATTTACTTTGGTTGCACCTCTGCCCTTTCTATTTCCATTCCACGATGAATTACGATGTTTTCCTGATTTGTCTCTGCTGCTAGTTACATCCATCACCTGGGTTATTGATTCATTGCTTTTATTTGTGTTCATAGTGTTATTACTCTTAGGAGTTTCCTGTCTAATCTCCGCAGACTGCATCCTGTTTTCTAGTTCCTGAACACATTTTTCCGTATGTTCAACTTCTTTGGCTATCCTCAGAACTGTGTCAAGGGGTGGGTCATCTTCAGCCCACAATTTTTCTCTCACCTTGCCGCTTCTGCACTCTAACAAGAATTGGTCACGCAGTCTCTCATCCAATTGTGCATTGAATTTACATGTTCTGGCTAATTTTCTTAGATTAGTTATGTATTGTTCAACAGTTTCGCCCTCCTCTTGAATTTTCTTTCCGAATTTGTACCGTTCTAGTATAGTGCTTAATTTCTTTTCATAATGTTTACCCATTTTCTTCACAGAACATTCATAGTCATTTAAATCTGCACTCTCTTCTGGCAACAGTTCTGGTAGATCTTCAAATTTTTCTTGCCCAGCCGGTCCTAAGCAGTGTAACAGGAGAGATTTTCTTTTCTCTATACTACAATTTGGACCGCACACTACTCCTGCATAGTGTTCAAAGGCCTTGATCCATCTCTTCCACGGTATTGAGGGTTCCCCTACATCCGTCAAAAAGAACATGGGAGGTAGAACACCACTGAATGCCATTTTGAATGTCCTTTTAAGACTTAGCCTAATTAATAGTGCGCACAATATTGGCAGTGTACTTCTGTGGTGACTCAAAATCCGGTTCACATTCACTTTTCAATATCAGTGTTTCCCATTACAATGCATTTCACGCCGTCTACATATCACTCTTGCCCTGCTATTAAAAGTAGTTTGCTAACCGGAGTTCACTTGCTCATCTATAACGTGGTCTACGGTATAAAACTTCCGTGTACCCAACTGTGGGCTGGTTGAGTGGGCGGGGTATTCTCCTGGACTGTTTCCAGTTTGCACAACGAAAGCATTTACTTGATGATGTGGTCTCCGCAGGCGATAGAGTTATAAGGTGGCCGCTGCTACGTTCATGGGAACGGAGCGGCCACACTCATCGCTGGGCCACTGCCACGCTCGGGAAACAGAGCGGAGCGGCCCGGTTCCCCTGGAAATGTTCTCCGGGAGCTGAATGCACGGGCGGAAGGAGGCGGTGGAGCCCGAATCCTCGTCGCCACTTGAAGTATATTTCACACGGAGGCACGGTAAGGTAAGTTATATATTTATTATATATATTATGTAGAGGGGATCAATAGTTATGTGGTAACAGGCTCCACCGGCTGACGACCCTTTCCGTTGGTATTTCAAAGTCGCCTCCGCTCGCTCACACTCGATGCGTCCTCTGCACTATGACGTGCTTCAATGGATCACCTCTCGCGCTTGCCCGGTCACGAGCTCTGTGATCTTTAGCTGGATTGTTTATACTACAGATGACAAAGCCCATGGCAAGCATGAGGGGTTTCTTTTTGGGCCTGAGAAATGCTATCTGCAGACCACTTACAGCATTCAGTGTTTCTCTGGATATAGCTTTGAATAGGAGAGATTTCTTGAAGCAGAAACTGCTGCCGGGACTGACACATAGCAGAGAATCACTCCTTCTGCACAGATAAGCCCCACACACGTTTAGGGTCCAGCGAGTCTACACTCACAACCTATTTGCACGGGAAGATTCATTTCTGTGAATCAACCTACCTGCAGACCACAGGGATATTGTACACTGCACTGTAAATGATGCACAGAAGTGAACAAACAAATTGATAAATTAGGCGCGTGCAATGAACCAAGGAACCCACTTCATTAAAATGATTCCTATTTAACTGAAAAAAAGAAATGGCCCCTAAAATGGAAAGCTATGTTCTGGTGCATTCTGTGCGAGATTGTTTTCCATCAGCCAAAGTGACACCATGTTTTGTGTTCCTTTGCTTGTTCACTTTTGTTGCTGCATTTTCAGAGGCTAAATGAGAAGAGATTGAGAGATTACAGCCCCTGAAGCTGGGTATGGGGGGCAAATTAAATGTAATCAAATTGAATCTTTTGCCTAAAATTCATTATGCTGGTAGTAAATAACCTTACACTTGAAGCTTACAGATGAACTATTTCTTAAAATGTAAGCATGTTTCTAATAGTGTCCTTTGGGAATCAGGATGTTCCCATTTTCCTTGTAAAGACTGACTATGACTGCTGGTGGTTTGGTCTCCCTGATGTTAAGAGATTCTGTGACAGTTTTCTTATCATTCAGTCTTGCTGCTTTTTTCAGATGCTATATACAGACTCTGCAAACTGTATCAGCATTGCAAAGACGGCCCATTGAATTGTCCCCGTTTGAGGTAGATCTGAGGTGGTGAGGTAAGTCCTCATATCCTTATATCTTTACTGATTGAGTTTGGCTGCTGACATGTTGATTTTTGAAATACGCAGCATTCATTTGTTCACCGGACTGAGAGAAAATGTTTTCGAAAGTACTTGGTTACAAATTCTGGCACATATTCGGAAAGGTGATTCTAATTTAAGTGATAGGCTGCTCCTGTAAAAGAAATGCTTTGGATACTACTGGAATCTCGACTGAACTCAGACTTGGACTCTGCAGAAAGACTCTACTTGCTGGAAGTGTGAAAAAACGAGTGGAACATGTTTACATATATTTGTGGAATGTAAAATTATTCGAATTTTGCCATGCCTCCTCTTACTATAATTAGCAAATTATGATAAAGCCCTTGCCGAATTTACTATGCCGTCATAGCCTGCGTTGAACATATATTTACCAAACAGAAGAAGATGGCATGTTTTCTTTCTCTGTTACTTTTTTAATATATGTTTTTCATAGTGAATTGTACATCCTATATATAATTCTCTTAGGATGTCTGTGCATTGAGAAATGTGCCTGGAAAGCAACCTATAATCCTCACTTAGGTAATGTTTTGCCTTCTCGATTCTCATAGGAGTATTTGAAATGAGTGGAATAGGAGTGCTCCAGAATGCCCATCTTGAAATGCTAATCTTCTATAAGAGAATTAATTATATAGTTATTCTAGGCTTTGATAGTGTGCCTTGCTTGATGAATGGGAATATAATGGGTGATACTCCAGCAGTGGAGACATGGGAGAGAGGGCCGTAAAAGTCAACCCTCGATTATTTTTTTGTAAGCGAGGGAATGGCAGAAGAAATAACATCAATGAAGGTGATAAAAACCACCCAAAGCGATCATAATTTAGTCTCTCTTACCTGGAACCGACCCACTCTCAAGAAAAAGGCACAACCAAATCACCCTTTTGAATTGGAGCCGGGCAGAACACAGCTGAGAATGATACCAAAGACATAAAGACACTGACAGATGTCATAAAACCCCACCCTAGCGCCTTGAATGACCATTTAACAGAATATAGAGAATTTATGGAAATTTACAGACTGAAAGTCAATTGCCAGGGGAAACCGTTCTATAAGAAACACATATATGATATAGAAATAGATGGAAAAAAAGAGCTCTAACGAAAAATTGCAGAAAGATAGGAAACGTAAATGAGAAAGAACAGAAGCGAAAGTTGAGGTCACTGAAAAATAACTATAGGAACTGGGTGAAAATCCACAGAGCAGTGCTGGACCAAAAGGATGCTGAAACCATGTTGAAGACCCTAGGGCAGCGAAATACCAGAGGTTTTTGGTCATTAATAAATGAAGTGGACAATCCGCAAAAGACAATGACCAAAAACATGGTAACAGAAAGCCAATGGGAAACACATTACAGCTCCTTATTTGAGAAGAAAATGGCATCCAAATCACCAGAGCTTCCCAAAATTCAACCTTGGGATCTAAGCTTTGAGCATTCGGAGATACACGACTGTATAAAGAAATGCAGTGAGTCAAGGGCAGCAGGGCCGGACGGACTATCAAACCAGATGTTGAAAGAAAACATAGAGGAATGGTCCATATTCTGTGACAGGTTATTTCGAAACATTACGCAAGAAGCAAAAATACCACTGACATGGAAAGAAGGTATAATTGTACCGATCTTCAAAAAAGGATGTCGGCTAACACCAACGAATTACCGGCCAATCGCCCTGTTGGATGTAGTGGGGAAGATCTTCGCTACCATGTTACTACAAAAGTTGAATGCCTGGCTAAAGGAAAGCAACTCAATCGACATCAGACAAACAGGCTTTGTTAAGGGTGTAGAGTGCAGCCTAAATCTGTTAATACTAAATTTGCTCAAAATGGAAGCGATCAGATCGGGACAGAAGGTATACCTAGCCTTAATAGACCTGGCCCACGCGTTCGACGGAGTAGATCGCGAAACTCTCTGGCAGAACCTGAAAGATCGAGGATGCCCTATGAGCCTCATCTTGGCAATAAGAGAACTGTACTCGCAAACGACAGTAAAAATCCGACTAGATGCACAAGGAAACTATTCAAATGCAATACCAACTGCCCGGGGAATAAAGCAAGGCTGCCCCCTAGGCGCAACACTATTTAATTTCTACATATCCGAAGTGGGAAAAGCATTTGAAGAAGTCAGAAGTACCCCCCCTACACTGAATGGAACTAAAGTCAGCTGGCTCCTATACGCAGATGATATTGTGATATTAGACCTTACTCCAATAGGCCTGCAATGCAAACTATCGGCCCTGAAAGAATACACGGCGAAGACGGGCCTAGAAGTCAACACAGCAAAATCAGAGATCCTGACCTTTGAAAATCTAAAAGGGGCAGCCTCAAGAAAACATCAATTCCAGTGGTCACTAGGGAAAGAAAGAATCCAAAAAGTAAAGAGCAGTAGATACCTGGGAGTACACATTAATTCCAGTTTACATGACGAACCAATGGTATCTCAAACGCTAAGCAAATGTAAGCAATTAACGGCACAAGCATGGGCAGTCCACAACAACTATGGGAAATTCTCTTACAGGCCGGTGATAAATTTCTATAAAAACAAGGTAATTCCAGCCCTTATATTTGGAGCGGAATGCATGTTTGGATGCTCAAGCGAAATCTGGTCAAGGTGCGAGGGGTCGTTTTGGAAAAAGATTTTGCAAATTCCAACAAGCTATCCAACGGCATGTGTACTTTATGAAGTAGGAAAACCAACTCTGGATGCAAAATCACTTGGAACATGCTGACCTTATACAGCAAGACGATCGAGGTCCAAGCTCCACAATTCGAAATACTGGCAGAGCATGAAAAAGAGCGACCAAAGCCGATACTCCAAAAATGGAGACTGAATTGCAAAAAAATATTACAAGAGCTAGGAGCAGAGGAGAACCAGTTGACCACCAATCCAAACGCTGTGAAAGTAATGGAACACGATTGGATCAAAACAATTGAGAAAAGAAACTCCCATAAATGTATGACAAATCATCCTGGCGAAGCTAAGGGAAGAGAGCAGATATTACAATATTTGGAAATGTTTCCATGCAAAGTTCTAAGAAGATCTTACCTAAGATTTAGGTTGAACTTGTATGAAACAAGAGAAGTGGAAATGCACAGAAAGAAACTGCTGAACAATGATTTAAAATGCCGCTTCTGCCAAATAGAGAATGAATCGTTGAAACACTTGGTTCTGCACTGCAGCGAACTCAAAGTTCTGAGAACTGAATATTTGGCCACCGAAAGAGATATAGTCGCAACATATAGCGAGGAAGAGTGGTGGTGCCGCTTACATTGTAGCGCCCATAAAAAACTGTCGCTGGCGCTCACATTGTTTCTACAACAGATGGAAATTAAGATGCGAGAAATGGAGTAAGAAATGCAGGAAATTGCCTGCTTCCAAAAGAAATAGGTTGAAGCCGGCGTGATCCCTAGAAGGGCCAAGTGGCTCCAGACAAACCATGATGGAGTGGAGTGAAAGGGAGCGGCTTCCCATGAAATTGTAAAACGTTTTAGAAGAAATACATATTTAAGATTTTACAAGCTAAGCTTGCTAGGGATGAGAATGATAATGAAAATGTAAGAATTTTTTCAAAAGTTTGTACAAACTAAATGAAAAAAAAAAAAAAAAAATAGTGTGCCTTGCTCAGTAAGACAAAGGTAATGGTCTTTACACTCGAAGTGAGCATTGGAAAAGAACATTGTACAGTTTGAAAAAGGGCAGTTTACAATGTTAGTACAATTATATAAATACATTTTTTTGTTTGTGCTTTTTAAGAGCTGCATTTGCCAAAAATAAACCAACTGCCCAACCCAAAATATGCATATTTTCCTCTGGTAAAGCTGCTGTCAGTAATGAGTGGGGTGGGTTTGGCAAACGTACACCTGACAAAGCAACTCAAAGCAACATATGAAGAGACAAAGACAGAGTGAGAAAGAGAGGTACAGGGAGTCAGAGAGAGGGAGAGGGAGAGAGAGATAGAGAAAGAGAGAGAGAGAGAGAGAGAGAGAGAGAGAGTAGATGGAGGGTATGTGTGTGTTTGTGATACATATATACTGGGCTGATTTACTAAGCTAAATAAGTGTCTTGAGTAAGACAAAATGTACTAAGGTAAAAAAAAAATGGAATTAAGGACTTAATCTCTTCAACTACTTATTTAGCTTAGTAAATCAGGCCAATACATATATCACTAAGATCTGTGAAGCAATGTTTCTACATTTCATTTTCTGTGTGTTAATCTAGTTGCTTGTACTTTCCTGTGTGGATTTTGGTAATTCCATTTTAGTTGGCTTGCTGGCCTCCTCACTGGCCTCTTTGAAAGCTGTTTTGAACTCAGCCGCACGCCTGATATCTGAGACAAGGAGGTTTGACCACATTACACCAGTTTCAATATTCCTACATTGGCTGCACCTACTTTTTAAGCTATTATGTATGGTTTACAATACTATGTACTTAAACAAACCATCCTATCTTTCTGAAACATTATATATATATTATGCTTTTGTGCTAGCGCAAGGCATAGCTAAGGCTAAGACGAACTTCCTATGGAGTTTCAGGAAAGGACTTTTCTTAATAACTTCCGAATGCCTGCATGAAAAAGTCTGCAAATATTCCAGAATAATATGTTGAGGCAGCTGCCTGTCCATGGAAAATGTCAGATTTGTTCATGAACGGCTTCATGGTTCAACAATGTTTACTTTCATTGCACTTTGAGCAGCTTTTAAGATGGCATTTCCATAGGGAAACAAAGAATTTTTCAGCCCAAATATCCCAAAATTGTCAGCTTCGATTTTGTTAATTCTTTTCAGGCACTCAACCCATTATTATGACCATACACAACATACACACTCACCCCATTATCATAACCACACACAACATAAGCAGTCACAGCACTGCATACACATTACAAACATACCACACAGAGCATACACACTCATCCTCCCTGTGTACACATTCCAAAATACACTCAAGTAAATAAATACATAATTCCAGCAACAATAGTCATCCAACATTAGTACAACCACAAACAGCATACACACTAACCTCCACTGCGTACACATCACAACATACAGTGAAGCAAGGAAATACATAATTTAGGTAAGGAAAGACATGGCAAGTTATTGAAAAATAACTAAACGCTACAGAAAAAACTAAACTAAGCAGCATATTACTGTAAAACATAATGTAGGCTTTCAACAATATACCAAAAAAATGATTCCCTTCGTTTTTCAAATGTATTCCATTCATACAAAAAATACTGTCAATTTGAATCTTAATTCTCTGGTGAAAACTAAAATGTAAGCCATGTTCAACTGAAAAGGTATATATATCTCTATTTACAGTTGTGCAAGCTAAATTTATTTTTCTATGACTCACACTTTTGCACATCCACATTTTACATGCTGCCAAACACAAAAACATAATTTTTCTGGAAATAATCATGCTAGGCATAGCTAGATCAGTTTTGATCTTAAAACAAAGTTCGGTTTTACTTCGATTACAATAAAACATGGCAGCTTTACAAAACTGTCACAATAAATGAAAAGTTTCTACAGAATTTCTTGCCAGTCACCTCAGCAAGCCATTCCACCCTAATTTTACCAAATGGGGAAACACTTGGCAGTCGGCGTATGTAATCCTCCAGCCAATACACCCAGGAGCTGCCAACAATTAAAATGTGCGTCCCTACATTTGAACAAAACCCTGTTAAAATAACTGCATGCGCAAGAAAAATACATATACAAATGTTTGCGTAATAATAGACACGTCTATAAAAATGTGCAAAATGTGAACTACAACAATTTGCATTGCATACAAAACAACATTTGTGGGGGCGTGGCCTGGAGCGCAAACTATGAAGCCGCTCCTGTAATGGCCTCCGTACGAGACCCGCGGCGATGATAAATAAATCACTCTAAAAGGATCGGTCTGCGGCATGCCTAGGCTTACAGGCAAGGCGACCCCCTGAGGCGTCGGCGGCTGCCCTGTAAGACGACTTTGCCATCCCTGAAGCCCGAATCCAGCCCGTTCCCCGGAGGCCCCCTGGCACCGCTCCCAAGATGGCGGCCGGGAAGTGATCTCTCCGTCGTCCCCAAGACGGAACGAAGTGAGCTGCGATCCAAATGCCCGACGGCTAGTTCCGGGCTGACATGGGCTCCCAGCCTGCCCGCCGAAATCACTAAGAGGCCCCCTTCTCCCCGTCGCTGATACCAGCTATCCGGAGCCCCAGCAGCGGCGTAGCAGCCTCCCCTCCCCCCATCACAGCGGTCCGGAGGCCCAGACAACTCCGCGAGGACGCAGCTCCCTACAGATGAGGCGGTGAGGCCGGTTACGGGCACCCACTCACCCAGTGACTGCGGGAGTGGACCCGCTGAGAGCCGGCAGTCAATCGACCCCCCGAGCCATCCTACCTGAGACCAGGGAGCGCTGGAGAACCACGGGCCTCCGAGTCAGCTGAGGGAAAGACGGTCGCTCCTCGTTCGGAGGGAGGGCCCGACCGACACACGGGGGCCGCGTCTCTGGAGCTCCAGCCCTGCCTTTGGTTGTGGCCGAGCGGCCTCCTCCAGGATACTGCGGGTGCTGCCCTGCCACCCGACTCCAGGATCGCGACTTGGGAGTTGAGGCGTTCCGGGGGCCCCTTCAACGGCCCACCCTCCATCAGACGACCCGGCTCCTTCCAGAGGCGCCCCGGCCCACTCTCCTTTGCTGGGCCCCACAAGCCGGGCCCACGGACATCCCGGAGGATCTTACCCAGGAGCAGCTGCTAACACACGGCTCCCCAGCTCCTGAGCCCTGAGCCCAACCCAGCGAACCCGGATGAGGTAAGGAAACCTCCTGGGACTTGAAAGGGATATATCCACCCACTGTGGTCCAAAGGACCGAACTGTTTCCCCCGTCCGACCAGAGATCCCCTGGTAACCCGCCTGAGAACCCCCCCGATCTCTGGGACTTCCTGGGGTGCCCCAGCCCACTCCAGCTGCACACAGGGGCCGTGTCTCTGGAGCTCCAGCCCTGTCTTTAGTTACGGCCAAGCGACCTCCTCCAGGATACCGCGGGTGCTGTCCTGCCACCCGGCGCCAGGATCCCGACTCGGGAGTTGAGGCATTCCAGGGGCCCCTTCAACGGCCCCCCCTCCAACAGATGATCCGGCTCCTTCCAGAGGCGCCCCGGCCCACTCTCCTTGGCTGGGCCCCCCACAAGCTGGGCCCTCGGACATCCCGGAGGATCTTACGCGGGAGCAGCTGCTAACACACGGCTCCCCAGCTCCTGAGCCCTGAGCCCAACCCAGCGAACCCGGATGAGGTAAGAAAACCTCCTGAGACTTGAAAGGGCTATATCCACCCGCGGTGGTCCAAAGAACTGGACCGTGTCCCCCGTCCGACCAGAGATCTCCTGTTACCCTGCCTGAGACCTCCCCGATCTCTGGAACTTCCTAGGGCGCCCCAGCCCCCTCCAGCGGCCCATATTCAATCCTGAGTCCCGGCCCCAAGGCCCCCCCAGCTGGACACATACCGCCTACCCTCCAACAGAACCCTACATTGGCTGCGCTGCCTCTGCGGCCCTCTTTCTGACGCCACGAAAACAAGGCCTAGTGATACTCATTGCATCTGGCGCTCGGCCTCTTCACCTGAGTCTACCTACCCCCCCTGGGTCCCTGACCTCTGGCCTCCGTGCTCTAATAAGCCTCACCCGAGAGCCTTAACCATCGCAGTCACTGCAGCCCGGAGCTCCTAATTCCGACACAAAGTCGAAGCCGACGAAACCAGCCAAATCCTCGGACATCTCCACTATGCTCTTGGCAGCGGACAGAACGAAGAAACCGGACCCTCCCCCTAAATTAACGCCACAAAAACCCCTTGAGGAGCAAGGTAAATTAGCCACTAAGGAAGACATCCAGGCCTTCATGCAGGACATCAAGGCGGAGTTCCGGTCTTGTATGTCAGAGCTCACCACGCAGATGGACCAAACGGATCAAAGACTGACCGAGGCTGAACAGAGGCTGGGCGAAGTGGAGGACCTGACCCAGAGCCACGACGCCTCGATCCTAGACATGAGACGGGAGATTCTGGCTCTGCAAAACAAGAATGAAGTAATGGAATTTAAACAAGAAGACCTAGAAAACAGGGCACGACGAAATAACCTACGCATCGGAGGAGTCCCATCGACCATTTCAGACAAAGAGCTGCCTGAATACATTGCCAATTTCTTCCAAGCTCTTCTCCCAAATATGGATAAAACCAAACTTATCCTGGACCATACTCACAGGCTACGACCAAGACAGGGAGTAGATTCAGACGGCCCCCCCGACCCAATTACCAGGGTCCATTTCTACGCTACGAAAGAGGCCATTTCGGCCATCAGCCGCACCAAAGACAAACTTTCATTCATGAGCTCCCCACTGCAAATCTTCCAGGACCTCTCGCTAACAACCTTACAGAAAAGAAGGTCACTTTGACCCCTAAAACTACTCTTACAGAGCCAGCAAATTCGCCACTCTCCAATTCACGTTTCAAGGAACCCAACGCAGGATCAGCCACCTAGAAGATGCCGAGTCAATCTTACACCCATGCTCCCTGGAGGCCCCGACGGCTCAGTCCCCGCAGCACTCGCCAGGAGAGTCAGAGCGACTACCCCAGCGACAGCAGCAACAGCCTTGGGCGAAGCCTCAGAGACACCGAAAGATAAAATGAGACCGCCCTACTGGGCACTTACGCAGACCGATCCAGAGATGAAACCAATTTCTGATATTGCCGCGGGTCCTGAGCAGCCCATACCCCACTCCAAGGAGTATATCACCAACTCACCCTTGGAGACCAGCCCTATTTTGTGGTTGGATCCCAGCCCCGTTGGCCGGGAGAACAGTTAGGGCCCAGTTGGCCCACTCATGTAAAAGTTTACCCTCCCGTTGGAGGATACAGGAAACCCAACCGCAGGAAAGCTTAGTTAACTCTGAGTCACGAAATGAGGACTGAATACCCCCAGCCCCCCCACGAGGAACAGAATTCCATCCCAGAGGACATTCAGGAGGCTCCCCCTCCACATCAGAAACTAAGGTTTCTATCGTTGAATGTTAGAGGACTCAACGCCCCACAGAAACGGAAAGTGATCCTAAAACGCATTCAGAATGACAAGGCCTCCATTGTCTTCTTACAGGAGACACACCTGATTCCGGCGGATTTCACGAGGCTCCGAGATCGGCAATTCTCACAACAGTTTTTGGCATCGAACGGAACAAAGAGGGGTGGCACAGCAATCTTATTTGCCAAAGGTCTGAAGCCGCAAATCCTGGACTCTAAGCTGGACCCCGATGGCCGCTTTGTAGCGGTGAAGTGCCGAATTTTCGGCCAACTATAGACATTGATCTCCGTATATGCCCCGAACAAAGAACAGGAGGCATTCTACTCGACCCTGGAAAGCACCCTCCTACCGTTTGCTGAGGGCCAGACCATCTTCGGGGGAGATTTCAACGGGGTCCCCAACCCCTCAGTAGACAGATCACACCCCCCAGCCCGCGGGGATTGTGGCTTGCCGATTGCTTTACTTAAACTGTTCCGAACCTTCGACGTGGTGGATACCTGGAGGATCCTCCACCCAGAGGAGCGAGACTACTCGTGCTATTCCTATGTACATAGAACTTACTCACGCATCGACCTGCTGTTGGCATCCCCGCAGATCCTGGCATACACAGATGATGTCCTCATAGGTCCCAGAATCCACTCAGACCACGCGCCCATAATGTTAACGCTAAGAGCGCATAACCCAGACCCGTCCCCAAGACGCAGATGGTCTCTATATGACCCGATCCTAAACGATATGGCCACCAGAGACATAGTAGCTAAAACAATAAAGCAGTTCTTTGAAGAAAATAAAAATGAAGATACCTCCCCAGCGAATACATGGGACGCAATGAAGGCCGTGGTGAGAGGAGTACTGATCTCCCGAGGGGCGGCCTACCACAAACAAAAGCAACAGTCCCGCCGCATCCTAGAAGATAAGGTGCAGGAGGCAGAGACGGCGTGTAAGGCCAGAAACTGGTCCCCGAGAACCTACCGAGCCTTGCAGGCAGCCCGAAAGAAATTAGAGGCCCATTATGCGGAGGACACAGCCCAGCTTCTAACCAAAACAAAGCAAAGTTACTACGCTAGAGGAAATAAGGCGAATAAATTCCTGGTGGAAAAACTGGCAAGAATCAAGAGGAGGAACAATATTATAGGCCTCCGAGATCCCCAGGGTGTAGTCCAGTTCGCAGATCAGGATAAATTGAGAATTGCAGAGGCTCACGTAACCTAGACTATGACAGCGACTCCAAAACCCTGTGGAGAGCAGCAGTCCTACCTGCGGGAAGCCGCCTTACCCAAACTCTCAGAGGCAAGTAGAGAAGAATTGGAGGCCCCGATTACCAGCAAAGAGATTGATGAGGCTGTTAAAAGCTTGAAAACTAGAGCCCCTGGCCCGCATGGCTTCTCGTCCCGATTTTTTTAACTCTTTCGGCCCCAGCTGCTAGCACCAATGACGACTCTCTTCAACTCCTTCGCCATCTCTGGATCAAGAACCCAATCGATGAAAGAGTCGATCACAGTACTACCACTGAAGCCAGGAAAAGACCCCAGAGATATTGCAGCATATCGTCCCATCTCCTTATTAAACCTGGATGCAAATATCTATTCGAAGGTCTTGGCAAACCGATTAGCGAAGCTTCTTCTGGACATTATAGACCCGGACCAGACGGGATTTATTCTAAACAGAGCCACCACGGATAACACTCGTCGAGTCCTCAACCTGGTCAAGATAGCGAGGCAAGGCTTGCAGAAACTCGCCCTGCTAGCCTTGGACGCGACCAAGGCTTTTGACAAAGTGGACTGGTCGTTCCTACGCCTTACCCTGGAATCGTTCCGCCTGGGGCCCACCTTCGTAAAGCTAATCTTAGCGAACTACCAAACCCTGACTACCCTTCTCCGAGTGAACGGCCTACTAACCAGCCTGATCTCCTTAACATGCGGCACTAGACAGGGCTGCCCCCTCTCTCCCCTACTTTTTGCTATGGTTATGGAACCCCTGGCCCAACAGATTCGCCTCAACACCAGAATCAAAGGTCTCCAAGTGGGCTCCACCCAGCATAAGATCCCGCTCTACGCTGACGACGTGATGCTAACCATCACAGACACCTCCCAGTCCTTAAGAACCGCCCTAGCGGAAATCCACAGATTCGGGAAGGTGATCGGATTTGCCATCAATTTCGTGAAATCAACAGCGTTGGGGATAGGATTGGATCAAAGAGACAAGGAATCCTTCAGCGCCCAGTGCGCGATCCCACTAAGTGAAACTTCCATCCCCTACCTCGGGGTGCGGATCCCCGCTAACCCTTGTGACACTTATTGGATTAACTTCCCGCCCCTGATTAAAACGCTGGAAAAAGACCTGGACGCCTGGCTCACTCAAGAAATATCACTAATAGGGCGCATCACGGCCTGTAAGATGAACTTATTGCCTCGATTTCTGTATGCCTGTTCGGCCCTTCCCATCATAGTCCCCCGCCCCCAGCTGCAGCGACTGCAGAGGAAGATATTTGAATTCATATGGAGGGGGAAGAAAGCTCGCATTCCGCGGAGGACCATGCTTTGTGCCTCGGACCAAGGAGGCTTGGGGGTCCCGGACCTCCAAAAATACCAAATGGCGGCGCAGATAGCTCACACCCGGGCTTGGATCATAGTGTCAGGCCACCCCAAATGGATGGAAGTAGAACAATCCCGATTACCTCTCCCCCTGCGCTTTCTCTTCCACCTACCAACAGCACTCCGGTGGTCGTGGCCAGCCATTTTATCTTCGACCAAGCAGACGTTAAAGGCATGGGATTGGGCCTGCAAATTCAGAGGCATCCCGAGAGACCAAGGCCACTCAGCTCCAGTCTTCCACAATCCGGCATTCTCACCTGGATCTTCCCCCTCGAACTTCAGAAACTGGATCGCCGGAGGCCTCAGCTCCCTAGGCCAACTATTTGAAGGATCCCAGCCACTGACATTCGTCCAATGCAAAAGAGCGTTTAATCTCTCAGAGTCAGACAGGTTCTCATACTGCCAAATCAGGCACTGGTGCTCACACCCACAAACACGAGAGGCTGCCACCCGAGACCTGGACGCCTTGCAACTAACGATGGCCGACCCTCCAGCCCGAGGGCGGATCTCGACGCTACACCGACTATTCCAGGTGAACCTATTGTCAGCCAGAGCAACATATATGTCGCAGTGGGAGAAAGACCTAGGGCATCCGATCCAAGATCAGGCCTGGACTGATATCTGGTCCCGCATGCATTCAGCTTCGTTCTGCATCACCAACCGAGAATGCGCACATAAACTTCTCTTGAGATGGTATTTCCCACCGCTTCAACTGCACCACTTCAGTCAGTCGCTGGACCCACGGTGCTGGCGTCGCTGTGGCTCGCCAGGCTCTTACCTACACATGTGGTGGTCGTGCCCGGTGGTGTCGGTCTTTTGGGCCCAATGTATAGCTATCATCGCAGACATTACCCAGATCTCTCTGCCACTAGAACCGGAACCACTCCTGCTGGGGACCCCAATTCCAGGCATTTACCCAAAAGCGGGCGCGCTCGCGGCCCTCATCACTCAATTGATCTTGGCCGCTAAAATCACAATAGCCCGGACATGAAAGTCTCCGGAAGGCCCCTTAACAGTGCTGTGGTGGTTGAAAATCTGGGACATTTTCATCGCTGAGAAAATCATGGCAGCAAATAGAGGCCGCCTCCACCGTTTCACAAACATTTGGTCCCCGGTGATAGAGTATGACCTGCGCTTCCCGGCGCTGACATACAAACCACGCCTAGTGATGAATGCCATGTGGGCGGCAGATGGAGAACAGACTCAATCGATAGAGGAGAAGGCCCCGGAGGATAGCCAGATTCAGGAGCTGCTGACGTAAGCACGGAGATAGAGGAGGAAGACGGAGCGGTGTAAGGGATAACAGGGGCTGATGAGTCAGAGGTCGGATTTAACGGGCAAAGAGATAGTCCTCAGGAGACTGCCGGAACTAAAGGGTGGGAGCGGGTGTCTGGGGATGAACAACTACATATTAATGCTGTTATGAAGTTTTGATCTGATATGCTAATTTGTTTTCCTGTGCGCTAACCAAAAATAAACAAGTTAAAAAAAAAAACATTTGTGCATGCGTACAATATGCATCATTTCATACACAAACATTGTTTGCATGTATACTGTAATAACGCTCCACCTATACTTATACTCATGTGACTGGAAAATCGCTGCAACACTACAATTATTCACACATGCGTCGTAACGACTTGAATAATGCTACAACACTACAAATATGCACACATGCATAATGCCAAATGCACTTACATTGCGGGGTATACAAATATTTTCATAAACAACATTCACACCATAATAGTACACATGATACATAAACAGCACGTTTGCTTATAGACTTACCTGGTGTTCCATTTTGAAAAAAACTGCAACGTGAACTACTTTGCCATAAAAACCTTCTTGGTTTACAAATGGCACATCTAAATAATTACCAACTGCGCATGCGTAATGTACATCAACCAATCAACATACATAAACTCTCCACCAAACATCCGTTATAACAAACACACATGCCAGTTGTGCTGTAGACCATGCCAAAATGTGCAAATTATTCAATCGTGCCTATTAACAATATTAAACACTTCACTTGAAGACAGTGACCAATGTGGATGCAAAGTAAGTATCGTTTACAAACTTATGTACTTTTTAATAATAATGTAAGACTTATAATTTTTAGAATTTACACTTTAAAATAAATAATATATTACAATTTAATTGCAGCAAATTTCCAAATGCCAACAACAACATCTCCTTTAGAGCCTTCAACGGAAGCAGGTAAGTACATTTTAAAAAAATAGATTCAACTTTTACCAGTGAAAGTAACTATTGTTTAAATGTTAACATTGTAAATAATAAAACCTACCCTTTTAGTTACTCATTTTATAATGCAATATAACAAAACATGAAAAATATACATACAACTTTAAACAGTAGTGTACTATTCATTTTTAAACAAATCAGTACGCTTCATGTGCTGCATAGCTTCAACAAGTGTGTATGCAAAATTCAGTTATGTTTGTCATGCTAAATATAAATGAATATGGATGTACACACTAGCATATAGTTAATAGCTCTATATACAAAATGGCAATATAAATGTAGAAACTTGCATACTATTAATGGCACAGTATGCAAAAGGTCAATAGGAATGTAGGCACCAGCATACTATAAATAGATAGAAAAGTTAATACAAATGTAAGCAGTAACATCTAATGTCCTTTCAATTATAAGATGAAGGCATATACAAAATTGTAATACGAATGTAAGCAGTACCATCACTTTTCCTTACAATTATAAGATAAAGCCATATACAAAATGTTAATACGAATGTAAGCAGTACCATCACATTTCCTAAACAGTATAAAATTTCATATTTTTATTTGTCTTCTTTTGTATAGGCGAAACATTAACATTAAGAAAAGATAACGAGATAATTATAGTCACTAACGTCCTGTTAATAGCACTATATAAAAATGTCAATACAAACATAGGCACTACCGTATTATAAATCGAACTAGATAGAAAATGTTAATATTACTGTAGGCACTAGCATACTAAACATAGCACTATATACAAAATGTTAATATGAATGTAAGCAGTAGCATAAAATGTCCTTACAATTATAACATACAGGTGTATTCAGTTACGTTTGGCATGCTAAATAAAAATGAGTACAAACATACCCATTAGCGTACTGTTAAAAGCACTATATATAAAATGTCAATGCAAATGTAGGCACTAGCATATTATTAATAACACGATATACAAAAGATCAATATGAATGTAGGCAGTAGCATATTATTAACACTATATACAAAATATCAATATGAATGTAGGCACTAGCATACTATAAGTAGAATGAGATAGAAAATGTGAATACAAATGTAAGCAGTAGTAGCAAATGTCTTTACCAGGATAACATAGAGGTGTGTACAGTTGGACAAGTCCATAAGCTTCATATGCTGCATATCTTCAATGTGTGTACGCAAAATCAGTTGTTTATAATTCTAGAGAAACATTTATGTGCATAATGCCATTAGTGTGCTGTTAATAGCACTATGTAGACAATGCCAATACGATTGTAGGTACTAGCGTACCATGCATCACACTATATACAGAATATTAATACAAATGTAAGCAGCAGCATCAAATACAGGTGTATACAGTAAACAGCACAACATTTCATATTTTAACAACATGTCTTCTTTTATATAGGTGAAACATCAACATTAAGAGAAGATAAGAAGATGAGGAAAAACAAACATTATCATAAATCTTGTAAGTATAATTTATTAAAAAACAAATAAAACATTCACCAAATTGAATGTTTTCACACAAAAAACACAATTGTATGTTAAACCTACAAATATACAACCCAATTAAAAACAAAACAGTATTTTAATTAAAGAAACATCCTTTGTCATTCAATTGCAGCAGGAAAACACAAGCATGAAAAGAAAGCAGTCAAAAAAAAAAGAAAACAAAGAAAAATACCACAAACATTCCTCAAAAAAGAGCACAAAAAAGAACATAAATACACACATAAAGCCGGTGGAGTAACTTTGCTGAAAATGTTGGGGGGGCATGACATCTGAAGAAAAGGTGCCCCAGCCAAATGAATGGGGACAAAATGGTGTGCCATGAAAGTTGGGGGGGACAAACACCCCCGTCCCACCCTAAAATTACGCCCATGCATATAGCTACCCACCAAGATGTTGAAATAAACATTCCCACTGACAACATTAAACTAATTCAACTATTGGTAATGCGACAGAAGAAGCAGCCGAAAATATATTTTCAAAAGAACAACTTACAACAGAATGAACATTATTTATTTCCCCGGTTGAAGTCTTACGATGTGTATCCACAAGCCATTTAAAAAATGTAAAAGAAACCACAGAAAATGGTAATATACTTTTCAATACTTCCAATGTATATATCTATTTTTGTGTTTTCCATTTTTTATTTAAAGGACTTGTGGCTACAAATGATAAGACTTCAACTATTGCAATTAATGTTGTAGTTTCCACTGAGGCCACTTGAACCACACATCATGAATTATATTCACCATGCAAAACATCTAAAGTGAACAAATTAAAATTAATAAAAACACTCAGTCTAAATTACAAAGTATTTCTACCAAACAAAATTCTATTGAAATAGAAATACAACCGACAGTGCCTACTACTAGTTCTAACACTGCTTTAATAACTGAAAGTCCTGTTACACCACATAAAACAAAACATATATCACCTCATAATTAACATACTACTATGCCAATACTTCAAAGTCCACAAATCCCAAACATAACATAAATACATTCCCTATTACTAATAGTACTACTACTACTACTGTTTCAATAGTGCAAAGTACTTTTATTGAGTAAAAAAACACACTGTAGCACTTCGACTACATCTATTTGAAAAAATAAACTCCTCATATACCTAAAAGTAAAACAATTAATGTTCCAATTGCAACTCCTATAACATCAGTAAAAACAATTTAGAACTCCTTCACTCTAAAGTAGTAATATTTTAAAAATAAAAAATAGTGTTGCCCGCAAAACAAAAAAGATAATTTACCTATTACTACTCCTTTAACACATGTATCAGAAAGTTCATCAACTGAACAAATATCACAACTAAGAGGCCGATTCATGGAATTAATGTGCGCTGAAAATTCCCGCGCAAGCGTGCGAAAGCGTGCGAATCGCAGCGCAAGTACGAAAATCGCAGTGAAACCCGCGTACAGCGATTCATGGAAGTCCGTGCGTGTGTAAATCCATGGATGTGCGCTAAAATCCTGCGTGGCGCACGCTGGCACACATGTCTTCAAACAGCGTGTGCTATGCGCACAGTGAAAGCGCACATAGCGAAGCGCACACAACAAAAGTAGGCGTAACACAGGGCGTAACACGCGGAATGGGGAACAACGCGTGAAAATGTGGGCATCATTTGGGAATTACAGGAGGCAAATGCGCGGAACATCCACACGCGTGCCTAGAACACGTATTCATGGAATCGAACGGGGCTAACACGTGCGCCAAAAAAGACGCGCTAATCCGGAAACACGTACGCCAGCAGGAATTAGGCGTATGTGGACCCGCGCAGCATAAAAGTGCGTGCAAACAACAAACAAGCTCAGACGCCAAGATGAATATACCGTTCCTCGCAGCAGTGGATAGTCATGCCCAGCATTGTTGTGTGAGACAGGGCATGTTGCAGTGTGCTGGTAGTCTGATACTTGCCTGTATGTGTGACATGGGCCATGTATGGATGCGTGTGTGCAGGGACATCATGTTCATGCATGCGAGACCAGTAATGTGCGAACCACATGGTTGGTGCATGAGTTCCAATGCAACATGGGGAGCTGTATGGCAAATGCACACATGAAAGCATGCCAGTGTCTGTTCTTGCACATGGTGGGGGTGTGAGGGATGGGTGCTGCTGTCATGTACATGTATGGTGCACATGTGTGTGTGTCTGAGAAGTGTGTCTGTGACTTTGATACGCCATGGGGTGGGGCCAAGCCTGATTTGCATATGGTCTTTCCCTTCTGTAATGGCTTGGCAGGCGAAGAACGGTGGTCTGGAGGGTTGCCCAGAGCATTGCCAGTGGTTAAGATTAATTCTAAACCTTCCAGCCATCACCTCTTTGTTTTTGCTACGCCATGGATTCATGACACATGTCCGTGATGATGTGTACATTCACTCATGCAGTGCTGTCACCGTTGTATGCACTGTGTCTATCCAATGTGTCTGTGGTGTACAAGGCATGATGCATGACCCTCCGGTGATGTGTGTGCATGGGATCAGTGTGAGCCATGATGCATGTGAGTTTGAAGGCAACATTTGGATTAATAGAGGCCCTTGTACATGGATGCTGATGTTGATTGCAGGCGCCGTGCCTGTTTATGCATGTGTGTTGTGTGCATTCACCCATGTGTTGTGGAGGGACAGGATGGAAGTGACGTTAGACACTGGCACTCATGTGTTATTGCTTCCTGTCGAGGCGAATATTGTACTGTACCCTGATGCTTGTGTTCTATGTCTTCCTCTACGCAGCGTCAAGTGAAGAAGAGGGCGGAGACGGCGCTGTGGAGCCAAGCGGCGGGGATGCCTCCACTGGGTGGCGACACAAGGCCCAGCCACCCTCCCAGGACTTGCCATCATCCGGGAGTGAGGGGGCTGGTGCCGCGTCTGCCACTACGGCAGTGGCGGAAGGGCCGGGTGAACCCCCACAGGGGCTTGCAATGGCAGAGACAGTACGGAGACATCCAGGTTGGTGGTCTCCACAGAGGAGGAGGAGCCTGTACTGAGCCGCACATGGGTAGTACCACTGGTGCAAGTGGTGCAGTCCAGGGTCAGGAGGCAGCACAGGTCACTGTGGTGGGGCCTGTGCATGTCCCTGTCCTTGACCCTGTGACTGCACCACCATGCACCAGCAGGGATGCCCCGTCCCAGGCCCGTCTGCAGGTAGAGGAGAGTGTCATGTCATCTGCCTCTCCACTACCTGCGGACGAGGGGTCCAATGAACGTATGGGCTCCGTCCTGATTGGTGTCGCATTGCGCACGTGTGACATTCGTGATGACGTGGGTTCTTCCTGGGTGGAGAACGCACGCCATCACAAACAGCAGCGTTGCGACGTGGCACTGTTGGGACGGGCCCTGGTTGGTGGGTTCCTACATGTGACACACACTCTGGCGGACCTCTCCTCCTCTGTGGAGACTATGCGCCAGCCGTTCTCCCTGCCGTCTTCCGGCCCAGATTCCACCAGGGCCCCCTGTGGACCTGGCCTGACCAAGACAGCCAGCTTGGTGGAGATCCCATCCCTGCCACAGTTGGGAGTCGGCGGTCCAGCAGGGGTGGACACCACAACTGGAGACCAGCTGATGGAGGATGTGCAAGCATCATCGGACAGGGCACATGGACAGCAGCAGAAGCAGCATGAGCAGGCTCTAGGTGGGAGCAATGATGGCTCGGGGCCATCGACATCAGGGGGGCAGGCATCGGCCAGAGGTCAGGAGAACCCTGGAATGGATGTGTTTTCCGTGTGGCTACGGTTGGGCCAGCGTATAGGTGCGGAGCGGCGGTGGGTGGAAGAGGCGCGGCTCACCATGGTCAAGGAAGAGTTCTCCATGCGTCGGCAATTGAGGCGGGCAGAGTGCCTCTAGGCGACTCGCAGGGAGTTGGAACAGGCCATGAGTGCCTCCCTGCGAGACCTCGGGGCCAGGACAGAGGCCCGCCTCCAGCAAATAGACATGGAGTTCGTTAATGCCCTGGCCGAAAACATCACTGAGTGAGCCGCAGGACTTGCCCGTCGCCATTGTAAATAGTTTATGGTGTTAGGTTTCATTGTTTTTCTTTATTTTGGGGCTTTTGGACTATGCCCCACACAATAGTTTTTTTGTTATTAGATAGGTTTCATTTGTTTCGTTGGGCTCATGGACCCTTGGAAATTTGATTGTACATAGTTGGACGTTGGCTTGATTTTGATTTTGTACATGGATTAATGGATTTTTCTTTTGGACAATGGATTGTACATAGTTGGACAATTGATTACTTTGAACTTTCACCATGGATCAATGGATTTTTTTTAACGTTTCCTTTGGATTTGAGTTGGTGGAGGGAGAGTTTGGACTATTTTTCTCTTGGATTTCTTTGTATTGGTTATACCTTTCATTTACTCTTCTTTTGCAGATGCTTTTCATTTCATGTTTGCTATTTTGTTATGCTTTCATTTTATGATTTATTTTTGTACATAATACATTTTCATATTTTAGTTCCATGTGTGGGATTTGCTCATTGGGTTAATGCATGTGAAAATGTGGGTTTACACAATCAATGCCAACGAGTGTGTGTGTGTGACGGACATGTGTTGATGTACATAGTTGACTTTTGGTTTGTGTCTTGAGATGGGCATGTCAGTGTGGGTTTGTTTGGGAAATTATTGCATCTCAGTAATGGGATGGCATGCTGTGGTATTTTGGTGTATAAGTGGGCCATGATTGTGCATCTTTGTTTCATGTAGGGGGGCATGAGTGGGGGCCTGCTGGCAGGTGCCCCTCACTGATGGGGGGTGGGGGTGCAGGGGGACATGAGTGGGGGCCTGCTGGTAGGTGCCCCTCACTGATGGGGAGTGGGGGTGCAGGGGGACATGAGTGGGGGCCTGCTGCAGGTGCCCCTCACTAATGGGGCGTGGGGTACAGGGGGACATGTGTGGGGGCCTGCTGGCAGGTGCCCTTCACTGATGAGGGGTGGGGGTGCAGGGGGACATGTGTGGGACATGAGTGGGGGCCTGCTGGCAGGTGCCCCTCACTGATGGGGGATGAGGGTGCAGGGGGACATGTGTGGGACATGAGCGGGGGCCTGCTGGCAGGTGTCCTTCACTGATGGGGGGTGGGGGTGCAGGGGGACATGTGTGGGACATGAGTGGGGGCCTGCTGGCAGGTGCCCCTCACTGATGGGGGTGGGTGTGCAGGGGGACATGAGTTGGTGATCACTAGTGCAACGTGACACGTGGCCTGGCTGGGGGGCATGGCCATGTTGGACGGGCTACCTGCGGGACATGTCCAGGGGTGCACGGTAGTCCCCTGTGGTGTGGCTGCATGCAGGGGCCGTGGAGGGGGTAGAGGGGACACCTGGGAGGACCCACACTGCCAATTCATGTGTAGGACTCCCCGCGCACCACACTGGATACACGTAACCTGCTTTGACAGCAAATTCGCATGTGAAAGTTCCCTCGTACCCCTGTAACACACGTACCCTGCTCGCACAGGGCCAATCGCGTCTGAAAGTTCCCGCGCACCCCAGTAACACACGTACCCCACTCGCACAGGGCCAATCGCATGTGAAAGTTCCCGCGCACCCCAGTAACACACGTACCCCGCTCGCACAGGGCCAATCGCGTGTGAAAGTTCCCGCACACCCCAGTAACACACGTACCCCGCTCGCACAGGGCCAATCGCGTGTGAAAGTTCCCTCACACCCCAGTACCACACGTACCCCGCTCGCACAGGGCCAATCGCGTGTGAAAGTGCCCCGCACACCCAAGTAATACACGTACCCCGCTCGCACAGGGCCAATCGCGTGTGAAAGTTCCCGCGCACCCCAGTAACACATGTACCCCGCTCGCACAAGGCCAATCGCGTGTGAAAGTTCCCGCGCACCCCAGTAACACACGTGTACCCCGCTCGCACAGGGCCAATCACGTGTGAAAGTTCCCACACACCCCAGTAACACACGTGTACCCCGCTCGCACAGGGCTAATCATGTGTGAAAGTTCCCGTGCACCCCAGTAACACACGTGTACCTCGCTTGCACATGGCCAATCACGTGTGAAAGTTCCCACGCACCCCAGTTACACACGTGTACCCCGCTCGCACAGGGCCAATCACATGTGAAAGTTCCCGCGCACCCCAATAATACACGTACCCCGCTCGCACAGGGCCAATCGCGTGTGAAAGTTCCCACGCACCCCAGTAACACACGTGTCCCCCGCTCGCACATGGCCAATCGCGTGTGAAAGTTCCTGCACACCCCAGTAACACATGTACCCCGCTCGCACAGGGCCAATCACGTGTGAAAGTTCCCACGCACCCCAGTAACACACGTGTCCCCCGCTCGCACAGGGCCAATCGCGTGTGAAAGTTCCTGCACACCCCAGTAACACATGTACCCCGCTCGCACAGGGCCAATCACGTGTGAAAGTTCCCGCGCACCCCAGTAATAGACGTACCCCACTCGCACAGGGCCAATCACGTGTGAAAGTTCCTGCGCACCTCAGTAAACACGTACCCCGCTCGCACAGGGCTAATCGCGTGTGAAAGTTCCCACACACCCCAGTAACACATGTGTACCCCGCTCGCACATTACCAATCGCGTGTGAAAGTTCCTGCGCACCCCAGTAACACACGTGTACCCCGCTAGCACAGGGCCAATCGCATGTGAAAGTTCCCGCGCACCCCAGTAATACACGTACACCGCTCGCACAGGGCCAATCGCGTGGGAAACTCTCTGTGCCGGGGTGTACATGTATTCGGAGGGGTGCGTGGGGAGTTTTACTGGCGTTTTCGTGGTTCGGGGCCTGTGCGCGATGTACGGGATTTGCTCGGTGTGCATGGCGCACGGGGAGTGGTTGGGGGCATAACTGGCGCTGCTGCAGGGTTGCTGTGCCACTCTGCGCCACAGCTGGTTTTGGATGCTAAAATCCATGAATACGCTGTGCGCGGAAATGGATTTTAGCGCACGCGGCTGGTGCAGAAAGTGGTACGCGCACACTGTGCGCCAGCTGCGTGCGCCACTTGTGTGCTGAATTCTATGAATTACCCTGTAAATGTCTGGAGTACTGACAGTAGTAAAAGCATGTCAAGCCCCTTTTAATAGCAAAACTAAAAAGACAGTATAATCAATTAAGCCATGCTTTTAAAAAGTAAATATTTATTAAAACAAGTTCTTATTTATAAAATAGTACACATACAAATATAGGGCTCTCTCTCCACTCCTATAAAGTAACAAACCCATGGGAACTTCTGCCCACAGGAGGACTTGCTGCGATCCACGCGTGATTACGTCTAAAGGGGCAAAAGCACTGAACAGTGATCACACTGGTAACCGAGAGCATCCAGGACATTTGACTAATACAGATCAAAACCAAAATTAAAACTAAAACACATTTCAAGGAAACATCCTCACTAATTGGGGTGTTTTCCTGCCTGAACTGCCTTCACTGTACCCCCATTGGCACCGCTAATCAAAAGAGCTTTGCCTGCCCTGAACCTGGCTTCAGGTTCCCTTGAAGAAAGAGAGATAGGAAGCCAAATAATTCAAAAACGATTCTGCACGCACCTGAGGAAACAAATCCTCAAAGAACCAGGTCTACTGCTGTTGAGAATTCTGGAGTTGGGATGAGCACAAGAGTTGCCAAGCACAAGGGCAGCACACATGGAAAAAGCCATAAAGGGGATCAAGCTGGAAGAAGCTCACACTATACACACAAGTCCTCTAAGAGATTACAAGGGCAGAGGTAGAATGAGCGTTTGGTTGATGCCTCACCCTTCACAAGACCCACCAAAGGCATTGTGTGAACTCTGTGGTGGTCCTCTTCCGCATGCTCAAAGCTGTCCAGGGTCACACCGCCAATGTGGCCATCATGGGAAACTTAATCACTTTGCTAATGAATGTAGGGCAGTATGGCTGCCACGACCATTTCAGAGACTGCCTTCACAGGTAAGAGGTTTCCAGCAAGGGTGATGGCTGTAGCCCAGGAGGCTCCTGACAGTGTCACAAATCCTGAAGACTTGTTCGATACAGAGGATGTTTTCTTCATTTCAGTCATGATGCCGGGAATGCAAGGGGAAATCGGCAACCACAGTGTGCAGTTACAATCCTCTTGGCCAGTCTTCCTGTGCTGATTGACATGGGGGCATCAGGCACTGTTATGCCCTCAACCCAATTCCACAGACTGAAGTTGGTACCGAGGTTGGTAGCAGCCAAAATGTATATATGTACACATGGAGTGAAGTATCCCATAACGGGGGAGCATTCCATGTACACATCATGCATAACAGGATCTCCTCTCCAGCCACATTTTATGTTACTTGTAAGTCTAAGGATGCTTGCTCAGTTTCAACACAACTGAAGACTTGGGGCTTGCCCACTTTGCATTTAATGTGTATGAGACTGGTATCACTGTGTAGAGAGACACATTTTAGGACTGGTGTCAAGGAAAGATTTGCCCGCTGTGAGGTGTCAGAAATGATAGGCGGACACAAAGTTGTAATGTTTTCAACATTAGCAATTTTTATTAAAATAAAAAAGGGGTTTGGATAAAGGCCTATCTGTCCCTATCCTAACGAGAGTGTCCCTGCCTAGTAAACTAAAACTAAAGAAAGATGACCTTGTATCCAAAATATATCTGGCCCTCACACTAACATACACAATCAAAAGGGGCAAGGTAAATGTCTCTGTTTCCAACTCAACAAAAATGTGCACAAATCCAAATGTGTAATTCCAACAAAGCAATCCTTGTGTCCAGGGGTTGGTTCCCTTCCCCTGAACTATTTCTGGAAAACTGTTGAAAGTATTTTGTTCCAACAATGTTCTGTTAAAGTCAATGAAAATGTCTCTTTCACAAAATACTTTCTTCAGGTTGACAAAGCAAATGTCTCTTTCATAGAGCACTTTTCTCAGGATGGTAAAACAAATGTCTTTTCCATAAATCACTTTTCTCAGGATGGTAAAACCTGTTCAACATCAATAACTACTTCAAATGATAAAGTTTCTCTTTCAGACAATGCACGCAATATATGACTTCCTGGTATACTCGTCTGCCTGGCATGTTTCCATTTATCATTTCCTGTTCTCTATCGTATGGATTCCTGGTGTACTCCCCTGCCAGGGTTTGCCCCCTTCTGGTTCTCGCAGATCCCCTGGTGTACTCTCCTTCCAGGTATCTCTTTCACTGCATGATGCATATCATTCATCAAGTTTTTCTACAATGTTCACTTTACTTTAAAGTATATCACAGTTGCACTTCTTCACTGTTTATACCTTGTTGACCAGGTATCACTTGCTCCAACTTCCCCCTTATTGATATCCCACATGTGGGGGTCTTTTCAAGTTCTGTCTGTCAGGTTCTTTCTTAGTGTCTTTTGGCTTTTGGCAATGCTTGACTCAAGTTTCCCCAAAATTACATCTCTTGTTAGGATAATTGTACAACTTTTGCCCTTTAATTTCTTCTGTAGAGTCTCTTGGCTTATGGCAATGAGCGTTCCAAGTTTCCCCAAATTGACATCGCATATGAGGAGATTTGTACCACTTTTGCCCATATCCTCCAATTCTACTTTTTCGGTATTCAAAATAATTTCCCAAGTGTTCATTAACTTGTTGACACGTCCTGGGACCTTCAACTACTCTAGGCTGACTCAACGGTGTTTCATGCAGGTGCGGCAAAGGTTTTTCATTGAGCAGGCTTCCCCTGTTAGACAGAGACTCTTTTGGTTTGTGTGTCAGCTTTTCACTCTTTTGCTGTTGGAACCATTGCCACTCCACAAGACAACGTCTCCTCCGGTCCCCCAGCAAATGTCTCACTTCTAGCTGTCCCTCCAAGGCACCCACTATTACTTTACCGGAGTTCCTCTTCTCCGGTATGGTACACCTCCAGGCAGTTGCCTATATGCGTTTTCTTCTTCCTGCATGGTTCGTCTCTGTGAATCTGCCTCTGCCTCTGGGTTCGCTCCCCACTCCGTGCTCTCTGCAGCTCTCCTCTCCTGTCCTTTCTGCTTGCAGGTGATTTTCAAGTTTAAATGTCCCGTGCAGATGATTGTGATCTAGACCGCACACTGTACTTGGTATTACTTTCATTACTCCTTGTTCCCCTTCTTTGCCTCCTTGTTCCTCTTCTTTGGTAGAGGTGAGTTTCAGGGTTTTACAATTTAAGGGATTCTGAATAATGACAACATGTCATCAGAAACTCTGGAATTAGGGGTTCTTCTTCACAGCGTCCATCCTGTTGGAGTCACCATTCTCCCCAGACAGTCATCTCCTCCCATATGATCCACCCTCAAAATACCACCCCCAGAGTCTGAATTAAGTAGCGGTTGCCTTCCCCAGGCACATGTAAGGAGGAGGCTACTGCCAGAAAAACAATGATGAGTCCATCGGGTTCATCCCACTGCAAGGTCAAAACGGTGCAGGTGCCAATTGATCCAACAATTCAGCCTGTGGGATTGCAACATCACCATGTCCCATTCCATTTGAGAAGGAAAGTGTAAGTCAAGCTGTGCCACATAGAAAAGGCAGATATTATTGAAAGAGTTCAAGGCTCAACACGCTGGGTGTCCTCGTTGGTGATTGCCACAAAACTGAAGCAGCCTCAAGATGTCTGCATCTGTGTAGACATGCAGATACCCAACCGTGCCATCAAAAGGGAATGTCATCCGACACCGGCAATGGATGATATCATGACTGACCTCAAGGATGTGAGGATATTCTCTATTTGCAAACAGGCTATCCCCAGCTACCTTTGCACAGGGACTTGTGCCTGATAATGACCTTTTCCTCGCACGTAGGATTGTTCAGATATAAGAGACTGGGTTTCGGGGTGTCTTTGGCTACTGAGGTTTTCAGCACATGCTGAGAGGTGTCCTGGCTGGCCTATAGGGATTCATCAATGTGAAAGATGATGCCCTGATATATTCGAAAACCAAAACGAGCATTTGAAAAGACTAGAAGCAGTTCATCTGAACACATCAAAAGGGTCTAACAACACATGAAAAAAATTCTGTGTCCTTCAACCAAAGGTACAGTTTTTTGGGTTTGTGTTTTAAAACGTGGGTATTTCAGCCAATCCATTGATGGTTCCTGCCATCAAAGATTGTGCATCTCCCATGCCCCAGCAGAAATACACAGCTTTCGGTGGATGATACATTTCTGTGGTCGATTTATCTCAAATTTGGCCACAGTGACGGAGCCTTTGCGTCATCTCATTCACAAAAACAGTGCGTGGGGCAGGAACACTGTTATGAACAAGGCGTTTGAGGGCTCAGTGTCTGCTCCAGCAGCAGACACCACAATGGTGTTCTTCCACCCTATTTGTGATCTGAAGATATTAATGGATGCTAGTCTGGTGGGCATGGGTGTCATGTTGGTACAAGTGGATACAGATGGGGTGAGGAACCCCATTTGTTTTTCAAGAAAGGCATTGATTTCAACGGAGAGAAGATATTCACAGATCGAGTGGGAGGTACTCACTGTGCTGTGGGGAGCTGTTGTTTCCACCTGTACATTTTTGATTGTCCGATCACAGACGTGACTGACCATAAACCCAAGCTGTCCATTTTCCAAAGGTTAGCTCTTCTTTCACCCCTTTGGCCAGAGCAATCAATGCTGCAACTACAAGATTATGGGGCCACACTCCTATTTTACCCTAATGCAGGCAATCCTGCAGATTACCTGTTGCATCATTCGGATCCACCGTCGGCAATGAGACGGCGGAAGTTGAAGTCGAAGCACTGGTGGGTATGGTCACATAGATTGTAGTTCCAAATTCTATGTCGATGGTGGACTATGCTGAGGACACCCATCAGCATTGAGGCATGCAGAAGGTGTGGGAACAGCTTCATGCAAGTCAGTGAAGACCCTATTGCTGGACATAAGTGATGACATGGAAGACTTTCAGGTGTTCATCCAAGGCTTGTGGAGGGTTCGCTCCGAACTGTACATAGGAGTGGGAGGTGTCTTTGAGGTACAAGAATTGTTATTCCTTGATCGCTGATACAAAGAGTGATCAGCATAGCACACACTGGGCACCAAAGGGCAAATAAAACCAAGGCCAGACTAAGGAAGAAGGTTTGGTTCTCTGAACTGGAAAAGAAGGCAGACACCCTGTTGGCCAGCTGTCAGTAAAACGCTGGGGAGAACCAGAAACCTCCCCCATTGAATCCTCAATGTGATCGTCTGTTCCCTGGCAAGCCATGAGTTTGAACTTTTTGACCATAGAATTGAATTAACACGTTTAGTGTTACTGGATGAGTTACCTAGATAGCCAACGGGCGGTTTGTTTTTCCCTACAGCAAATAAAGGTACTGCAGGTCATAGAAGATATATTTGCAGCTCCTGGGCTTCTGAATGATACACACAGACAGTAGACCCCATTTCAAAGTGTCCGCCTCACAGCATTCATGTCCTTTTATGATGCTCAGCCTCATCGTATCACATGGTGCTGGCCTAGGGCCAACAGTGATGACGAGAGATTTATGAGAACTTTGAAAAAGCTGTCAGGATTGTGCATGAAAACAGAACGCCGATGGAAACAGCATGAACCACATTCTTGATGGCTGACAGAACAACCCCACACACTGCCACAGGGGGGTCTGCAGCCGAGGGGTTTCTAAATAGGAAAGTCAGTTCATTATTACCTGACCAGGAGTCCAGAAAGGAGCACGAGATTGGCCAATCGCTGTTACGACAGAAACTAACCGTCAACAATAAAAAGCAGTCTTCCCGGAGACGACTGGTGCCATCCCACCTTCAAATAGGGGATGCCGCACTTTTGAAGCCACTGGAATTGCAGCCATAAGTTGTGTATGCGTTTATTTATTTATTTTTTACATTTATAAAGCGTGCAAATCGGCACTGGGGCATCTTGGCGCTGTTACAAAGAGGTTTACTTAGTTACATGAAGCACGAAAAACAATGGAACGACATTATGTGATTCTTGGTTACAGTGAACTTGTAACATGGTAGTTAATGGATTCATAGATAGAGGCATATTTGACATCTAATGGTTCCAGGGTTACAGGGAACCTTGTAACAAGACAGTTGTTGGTTATATTGGCAGATACATATTGAGTAAACGTTACAGTCTCAATGGTTCCAAGGTTACAGGGGAGCCAGAGAAATGTAACCGACCTTCCTAGGGTGACAGTAGGTGTGGGCCACTTGTGGTGACGTGGGCTAGTTGAAGAGCTTGGCTTTGAGTGACATGCGGAAGGAACTGTGGGACGTCTCATTCCTTAGGGTTGTAGGGAGAGCATTCCACTGTTTAGGAGCTAAGAATAGGAAGCTCGAGCCTCCTGCTTTGGTTCTTTTGTCGGTGGGAATGTAGAGCTGCTTAGCATGATGTGAACGCTTGGGTCTAGAGGACTTGGCACCAGTGGTCGAAGTGAGCGGGAGCGGTCGGGAGCGGTGCTCCTACACTTTTTTAAATTACCTTGTACAGCTCCTATACTTTTATTTTAAAAAGAAACTGTTCCGGAATGGTTTTGTATTAAAATAAAAGTGTAGGAAGAAGTTGAAACCTTCACTTTCAGTGCAGTTCAATGAACGGTCCCTTAAACAGCAGGTGCAAGTGTTTGGGGGGTGTATTGTGTGTGGGAGGGGTAGTGGCAATGGGGTTTGTGGGGAGCAGAGGCAGGCCAGCAGGGAACATAGTTTTGCTACTTCTTTTCGTACACTTCGACCACTGTGTGGCACAAACTATTTTTTCAGATAAGATAGATAAGATGGGGATGTGAGTGAGAGGCACATAAGAAGTAACCCTGTGGATGGTTATAGACAGTAAAGGCTCAATAGTCATGGCCACAAAAAAATGGCAAAGCAGTGAGCAGGAAGTGTAGCTGGTTGAAGCTGACACGGCAGTCAGTAATCAGCCAGTATCCCCGGTGGCGTCATTTACCAGACACAATGATGGCCTAGTAGCAGAGCCTAGATACCCGAGGAGGTACGAGGATGTCTTTGAAAATGAAGCACTATGCTTATAGAGGGAGACGACTAGTCGCCCTCAGGAGAACTGAGACACTAAAACAACATTTATAATGTCGAAATGGCGTGCTGGTTTCATTTGTTTGTTTGATGTTTACGGTGAAGGAGGCATGTTGTAACGGACACATCTCACCATCACGTGATGCAAGGAGGTTGGACGTGACGTAGTGAGATGAATAAAGAGGCCAGCCTTCTCCAAGAAATGGCCAGTTACCCCCACGACACCGTGTGTCTATGTTGTTCTTCGGGAGCGGCCTCCCCAGGACCCTCAAGCCCAACATTTTCCATTTTAATTATAGGACTTCAAATGTCAGAATGATAAGAAAAAAATGGCGCTGAATTTCTTTTACAGGTATGGAAATTTGTGCATTGCAAATACAAGCTCTTCACTTTTTTTTGTTTTGTATATCATGAGTAATGGAAAGCAAGGACCATATGTCAGCTGTGCGCAGTGTCGTCATTAGTTGCTGGTAGGACCATGTGCATGCTTGGAAAAGGTCTGAGTGGCCCTGGGTTTGCACACCAGGGTCAGAGCAAATGCACTGGAACCTTCAGCTTCCGGGTTCACAAAGCAGTTCAGTGGTCTACTGCCTCTTTGACTTGGGATATATGCTTGTGGGAGCAATAGAGAAGGGGGGTGGCGGGAACCGAGGCCGCGTGGGCTGCAGGCAGGCGTCTGTCGTGACACCCGGGAAACAATGTGCATGAAGAAGTGGAAAGTCCCTAGCTCTGCGGAGAGACAGCTGAAAATATGCATTCATATTTTATGTTACGATAAGTGAAGCACACAACATTAAGCTGCCCTTAATGTAATGATTTGTTTTTTCCACATTTGTGCAATGTTTATTAAGTAACACTGGCCCAGAGGCTGGATGCAAGAACACTAATTCAAGACAGCCTATCACTCCTTTGCAACAACAGAATGGATCAGATGTGCATGAATGCTGGTCCCATCTGGGCTTGGTCCTGGGAAAGATCTTGGCCTTAAGCCCAGTGGCAGTCAGATAGCACACAAAAACCAACTTGACCAGATGGCCCGGACTGCAGGCCAGCAACTACTGTACAATTAATTGCTATGAATGGATCCAATGCAATCGACTTTTAACAGACCAAAATATAACAGTGACACTGCACTGCTGTTACATCAGAACCACACCATCGTGATGTTACATATCGTCCGAACACTGCTGCTGCCGCATAACAACCACGCCAGAGTGCTGCTACATAACAACCATAGAACCAGGGATAGCAGCAGGGCCTTTCAAATGTTTCTGTTGAAGTGGTCCTCAAGATTCAGTGGGGCTCCGAGCTGCTGCCACTCTTATGTTGACAGTCTCATCACAAAGCAAAATACTTCTTTCATTCAGTGCATTAAATGTTCACAATGTAGCATGCAGGCTACCGGTTGCCTTTGCTGGTATCCTCAGGCTGTCTCCTCCCCCAAGCCTTGCAGTATCCAGCAGCGTTCTTTTGATCTCAATGCCTTTTTGCTCTGGTTTCAACTGCATTAGACCTTGCTGGCAACGACAGATTCATGACTTTTCAGTGAACATTTAGTGTTTCAGCTCCCCCCCAGCTGCCTTTCTTTGTTCTCGGCAGAGGACAATAAACCTATCCTGTGGTCATTTAGAGCTACTCACCCCCTTCCTCTATTCCTTTATCTCTCCATTATAACCTTTGACCCACAGGAGCCAGAGACTATTTTTTCATCTGTAGTTAAGGGGGAGTCCAAACATAATTTTTAAATGGATCACCATGTGCCCTGACACATCATAAAACGACCCTGCATAAAGTGCTGCCACATTAAAACTATACAAAAGTGCTGCTATATAGCAACACTGCAATACTGACCATGATAACAACATCACGTGTGTGTGTGTGTGTGTGTGGGTTCTTAAGTGTGAAGAAAGAAACCCTAAAGCATAATTCGTTCACACGATGGGGACCAAAGGGAACTGGAGGTCAGAGGGAAAGAGACCATTAATATTTCAAATAGTTAGCCTTTTTTTTTTTTTAAAAGGGCCTCTGTCCTGTGGTTCATAAGAGGCTTTAGGGCCTGATTACGAGTTGGGCGATAGCCCTTAAATGTGGGGGTAACAGTTTTTCCGCTGCATTTAAGGGCTGGCCCTATCATGAGTCTGGCGTATTTACTGGCAGCTCACAGCTGGTGGTAAACATGCAGAGAAAATGCCCCTTTTCAGTGAAATTACCACCGCCGGTATTACCGCACATTAATTGTGCCGAAAATTCCCCAACCCAATGGGGAATGGGGACTTACAGTTAGCGGCCAACACGTGATCCAGCGGTAATACCGACGGACAGGTGGGTGCTAACGCTAATAAAGTTGAGCAGTATCCCAGCCGGGATACCGCCCAATTTATGATCAGGCCCTTAGCAAGTCCACTTCCAGGTGCTCGGAGCCCAGCCCTCAAGATCGGATGATCTTCGGGTTCAGTACTGGAAATGGTGCAAACATGCACCTCATGCGCTGCTGGCCCATTGGCAATGGCCTCCCTTAGTTTGTCAGCACTTTGAGGAAGGGTCTGGCTAAAGAAAGTTGAATTACTAAGGGTTCCTGTCCCCATGATCCATATTTCCCTTTAGTCCTCAATGTGTGGTCTTGTGCCAAGGTGTGTCTCCCCTCTCTATCATTTCTCTGACCCTTTATGTGTCTGTAAAATAATATCTGCCATTACCACACATACACATCTCATCTTATTTCAAATGTTCTGTCACCCTCACACAATTCTCGCTTTTTCACGTCACTGGGCACCATTTTGTTATCTGTGATGTGTAAAAGTAAGGTCTAAACCAATGAGTAGGTCATTTACAACTTACTTTAACCTTGTGGGGCACAAAACAGATGTGACATTTCCGCCATGAGTTCCTCCTCTGTCTTCAGATGCACCCTGGATTAACGCCAGCATGAGATTTCCCTGCTGTGTAAAACCATTGCATTCCAATGGAATCTCGCTGTTTTTAGCACCTGGCAAAAGTAGACAGATTCCACAGGAACCCATTGTAAATGGATCACGAGTGGGCTATGGACACAGACCCCGGCCCTGATTCACATCCGAACAGGCAAGAACATTGTTTTGACACCTACATATACTGGGGCCCTTTGTTGGCTGTGCACACACACACACCCCACACACACAGGCGGGTGCTTGACTGCTATACACTCGTATACGCTGACTGGGGGGCACTGGCCTATGCACACAGAACGTGATATGGATTGATATGTAAGGTCGATATGTACACATATATATATAGAGAATGCCGCCACTCCCAGGACTGATATGTACACAGGTGGAAGCAAGTATTGATACACACATCAGTGGCCTAGGTCGACCCCACGTTATATGTATGAACGTGCGCCACCTCCCAGGTGGGCACAACTTAATCTTCGGAAAGAGCCATTTTGAGTAAGTGAACCTAAGTTTAAAGATATGCATCTGCTCATACCTGCAACTTCATGTTACTCAAATGCAACACTATCTTATACGTGCGCACATTGAGGCTAATTCACAAAGAATACCCCTTTTGAGAAGAAACAAACAGAGGATGCATTGTTTTAATGGCGTGATACTGGGCAATGTACAGGTCACTTATATTCACAGAGGTGATCTGCACATTTCTCCATCATGCACTTGCCAGCCAACCTTCATATATGAGTGTCAGGCGGAACCAAATCGCTGAAAGTGCATTTCACCATGAGGGCCATTAAGTGAGTTGTCAATGAAAAGGTTTACAAAAGTAGATACAAAACATAAAACTCTGAGCAATATAAATGCAACTGGGTCAGGACCATGACTGTTCCGGTTCAAAATAAATTCACACAAGGGCCTTGAACGACCCTCCTGTGCACTGTGCAGCTCCTGGCGTCTTTTCCAAGCAGTCATTGGCGGGCATTTTCAATTTGTGCAACATTTAAAGTGCATCCCATTTATGAACCAGGATACACTTTTGAAACATGCAGAAATGTCTCCTAGCCCTTGGTTTGGGCATTTGCGGACAGGATGTGTAGGGCACTGCATCTAAGTAGGCGCATCTGTGATTCCCACGTTAATTTTCCCTTTGTGAACTGGGTTCAACATTTTTGGGTGGAAATGAAAAGGGTACACTTGCTTATCCTCTTCATCTGCATCTGACAGTATGTTATAAATCAGGCTATTTTGGGCCGACTCCCAAAACAAGTTTTCCCTAAAATGGTGGGATACGTTAGCGCCTCCCCTCACTCGTGTGAAAGAAAGTCCTGCCGTGTCACGGCCTCCGAATGTGTGCATTCTAGATATGCACACTCAGAGGAACGTCCCCCCTTTATCCACAATAATGTTATGTTAAAAGTTCTTATACCGCACCCTGTTGCCTCTTGGAAACTAGGTTGTAGAAGCATGGGTTGTCATCCATTTTAGAAGGTTATCTCGTTTCACAAAGTGCGATGCATTCCGCGATACACGAAAAGGAAATGCATCCCTCTGCACTTGTTTGGAACAGGTGCAGGGTAATGCATAATGCATGAGAAGCTAATCCCAAGTCTTCCATGTTTTTTTTCAAGCAGGACAGTTTCCCTTCTCTGTGTTTCAATTCCTCAGACAACTATGGAAACACTGGGGACTATCTGCCTTTTCTGCATTTCTATCCCTCAAACAGGGATGGATGGATGTGGTTTCTTTTTTATAAAACATTTCCCAATGAATGCCAGGCACATCAGAGAGAACATTTCCTCAAACCCCCCCCCCCCCCACCTCCTGGGTGCTTGTGGTTTATCTTGAGGTTCCTTGACAATGGTGTAGTTAAGGTCCAATGCTATTTTGTCTTATGCACTTTCTTCTAAGAACAAGGTCAATTGAACTACATTTGTATATTTCACTTCAAAATATATGGTCACTTACAATATGTTAAGGTGCCAGCTTTTGATTTTCGCTGTGAGGGCAAAAGTACCTGGCCATATGTTATTCTTGCAGCTGATCATTTTTCTGTGCTGCTTAAATGAGATTAGTTGGGGCCGTTTGATGTATCACAACAGTCGCCAAGAGACCAGCCATAAAACAGCGGGCTTGTAGCACACTGCTTAACCAAAGTGTGTGATCCTCAGCAAATTATTTAATTGCGCAGGCCATTAACTGAAACATTGGGAGTGCTCAAAGCCTGCAATCTTTTATACATAATAAAAAATAATTTATATTTGTACAGCTGGAGTGACATCAGGGGTGAAACATCACTGGTGACCCGGGTCTCCATCCATTCAGTAACCAGGATGACCCTGCTTAGCTTCAAAGTGAAAAAAATGCCATCCCCCTCAGGCCATAGTGCCTAATAAGTGTGGCCAAGTTACAAGACCACTTAGAGCAACATGGCCTGAGGGGGCTGGCCCCTTCCTCACTTTGAAGCTAAGCAGGTTTGGTCCTGGTTATTGCATGGATGGGAGACAGTCCACATTCTGGTGCTGTGTGTTTTCTTTGTTTTAAATATCTCATAATACACTAAGAAAACACATGGCATTCAATTTTTTTTAAAAAACCGTGCTGCTGTCAATCCTTGAAAGTATTGCATTCAGAGACTATTTTTTTGCCTTTTGCTAAATTGCATTCTGATATGTGTAGTCCTCAAGTCAAGAGGGTGAGGGGTGGGGAGGATGTCATAGCACAATTGTACACTTTTTGCCTAACATAGTTCCATGTGGATTTATATATTTGAGTGACATTATGGAATGTGTACTTTTCAAGTTATCTTTATAAAGCGGAGTATTGTTGAAAGCCAGACATGAGGGTGAAGAGGGGCTAAAAGGAATACAATGACACACAGTATGATATGCCATTGTTAGGACCAGAAATGAGGGGCTGTGGGGGAAGGCAGAGTATACAGGTTAAGAGCATATCTGCCAGCAGAAGGAGCAAGGAGCAATGTATGAGAGTAAGTAACACAATAAATATTTGATATAGTTGCAGGGATGTTAAGGTGAGCAATACATTGTAAAATAAAACTTGAAATTCAAGGAAAAAACTTTAGTTGCATGGAGGTTAAGGTGAGAACTTAACGCAACAAAACCTCTGAAATTCAGCTAAAGCCACCTTAACTTTGCGCCCCCTTTAACTGACAAACCCCTGCATCTCACAAAATCGGCTTTAGATTTTTATTTCTCAAATTAATAGATCCAGGGCAACTCAGCAGAAAATGTGTGGTTGTTTCATTAGCAATCCCACAAAGAGGTCAAATACTGGTATTAGATACCTTCCAATTTTTGGTAAAGGAAGCAACAGGTAAAATGCTGAATCTGAATCTTAAATATAAAGATCTTTCGATTGGCGGGCAAATAACGTCAACATATAATTTAAAGCCGGGTGACAACCTGTACTCTAGATAATTGAAGTCCGACTTTGGACTGGTGGCATCGAGCACAAGAAATTCGCTACCTAGTAACTTTAGCGTATGCTTCATGTCCAGTACAAAAGAGGTCGTAGACGCTGTCGGGGTTAACCATAAAACAGTAGCATCCAAATCTTGGAGAATGGTCTGGACATTTAGTACCCATTTAACACATTTACCTCCCTGTAAAGCAAGGGAAGGCTTCAAGGCAGCCTGATAAGATTCTAGCCATTGTTGCTTCCATAAGCGGACCAATAAAAAGGCTGGTTTTGCCCGAATCAGAGAAACAGGGGGAATAGTGTCAAGCTCTAAATAAACCAGTGCTGAAGGAGCACTGGGTGGTTGGGGGGTTAACATTAAATCCTTTTTTTTTAAACGTATGATCAACAATGCCAATTTTAGAAATATTACAATAACCCCAAAGCTCTGAACCATAGGTAGCGTCTGGAAGAGCCTCTTTATGAAAAAGATCTAATGCTGGGGAAATTGCTCCACTACCATGTTTCACATGGAAGGAGAGTATTGCATTACTAACCTTTTCCAAAACAATAGAGGATTTTTTTATTTGTTCTGACCAACCCCTGTTGTCTTGAAACCTCAACCCTAGGTTTTCATAATACTTTACTTTCTCAAGGGCCTGGCCATTTGCTTCTCGACTTATTCGTCTGGGCTTCAAATGAAAAGGTTTAAACACCATAGTCTTGGATTTATTGATGTTTAACTCAAGGTTAATTTCCTTGCACTTACTTTTCAAAGACTGAAGACCTTGTTTTCTATGGCACCAGTGCTAGTCCAGCCGGATCAGTCCCGCAAGTTTATCCTGGAAACAGATGCTTCTGACGGTGCCCTATGCGCAGTGTTACTCCAGAGGAATGCAAATGAGCAAGAACACCCCATTGCATACTACTCAATGACCCTCACATCCAGTGAGAAGAATTATGCCATACTCGAGAAGGAGCTGCTTGCTATTAAGCATGCCTGTGAAGAGTGGAGACATTTATTGCAGGGTACCGCCCAGCCTTTTTTTATCAGAACTGATCACCGCAATTTGAAGGTGCTTCAACAGATGGAGTGTACCAATGCGAGACATGCCAGGTGGGTCTAATATTTCTCTCAATATGACTTTCAACTCACTTACATTCCTGGGTCCCAAAACAAGGTGGCTGATTCCCTTTCCAGAAGCTCAAGACCACCTATTGAGAAGACTTGGAGTGGAGAGCTACTTTTACCGGATAAGATATTCATAGCCCACGTATCGTCTTTCCTTCAAGCTGTCAGGGAGAGTATCTGTAACGCAGACACTTCCTCACTCTGGCTGATCCCGAGTGATGGGTTACTGTTTCATGATTCCGCATTATACCTTCCAATCAAACCTTTGCAGGAGACTGTTCTCTCCTGGTGTCATGAGTCTCCCTTAGCAGGGCATAAGGGGCAAAAGGGTATGTTAGATCTGGTAAAACGAAATTTCTGTTGGCCTACTGTAACTAAGGATGTTACACAATATGTTTCTTCATGTCCTATCTGTGCCTCTAGTAAGGTGGCCACAGGTCATCCCATTGGTCAGCTACAACATCCTCCTTTACCATCTCATCCCTGGGAATATGTTTCAACTGACTTTATTGTGGACCTTCCGTTCTCCGAAGGACATCGGGCCATAATGGTCACCCTAGATTCCTACAGCAAACTGGCCCATTTCTCGGCCCAACCCGGCTTACCATCAGCTACAGAAATGGCATCTGTCTTCCTCAGAGACATAGTCCGTTTACATGGCATTCCTAAGACTCTGGTTTCTGATAGAGGATCCCAATTCACCTCGAGATTTTGGTCAGCCCTCTGTAACCAATTGGGAATCTAGCGTGCCCTCTCCTCAGGATTCCATCCTCAAAGCAACGAATAGACAGAACGTCTCAATGCCACCGTCGAGCAGTATTTACGCTGTTTTTGCAATCGCGAACAGGACAATTGGTCATCTCTGCTACAATTAGCAGAATTCTCATACAACAATGCTTTCCATACAGCCATCCGCATGAGTCCTTTTATGTGCACCTTAAATACATCTTCAGTGGAGTAACTGCTTCATAACAGCCAAGAAGCCCATAACGATGCCAGAACATCTTTGGAAGAGAGTCGGAAAGGATATAAGAATTTGGCAGCTCTGAAGAGAAGAGCCAATCCAAACTGGGGTCCAGGCACATTGGTATGGTTGTCAAGCAAATACCTGCCCAGATGAGTGCATACCGAAACGTTTTCTCCCAGATAGCTTGGTCCTTACCCCATCACTGCTTGGATCAACCTGGTGGCCTATAAACGTAGACTGCCAAAGTGTCTGCAGAGGGTTCACCCTGTCTTCCATACGTCCCTTCTTAAGGAATATATATCTGATCCTTACCAAAGAAGGAAGAAGAGATTTGTGACCAGAGCCCCTGAAGAGCCTAAGGAATATGAGGTTTCCCGGATTGGTACCGAAGAGATGTATTACAGTACCTAATCCACCGGAAGGGATATTCGACCTCTGAGCGAATCTGGGAACCTAGGACTCATGTTCATGCACGCTGATTATTACAACTATACCATCGTCTGTATCCGTCAAAACCGGGGGGGGGTGACTGGAGGACGAGGGCATACTGCCATGCGTCCACAGTGGCGTATTTGGCAACGTTGGAGACATCAGTACAGAACTGTATGATACGTTGGATTTGGCCCTAGAAGTCGAAGTGACGGTCTAGACTTCATGCAAGATGGCCACCGACGTGATTATATCAACACACTACGTGGTCTACGTAGTGTGTTGTATCCGCCTTCCTTCTGGGTTATTCGCTGCTGCCTTCGGCAGTTTCCCAGCCTTCCAGCATTGCTATCTTTTCCCCTGTTCCTCCACATTCAACTATTCTGATGTGCCCATCCAGCCTTCACCTCCAGCTTGTTTATTTCCTTTCAGCTCCATTGACTCTTCTATTTCACGGCGAGCCGTTGCTGCATTGCAGTGCTTCTCCTCCGGTTCCGGTTTATGGTTTCTTCTTTGTTCCTTTCCGATTCTAAGCTACTCGTGAGTAGTTACTTTTCTGTACATCTGTACAGCCTATAACCATTCTGGTATTCTTTCTGTTTCTTACTTTGCTCCATCTGTGTTCTTCTGCTTTAATCTGCCTACCTTCGGTCTCTTCTCCCTATTCAGCCATCGCATCTGTAGCTTCATTGCGAACCCCCTCACATACTTGCTGTTCATCAGTTTTGGGCTAGAGTTCACATGGAGAGGAATTTCAACTACCAGTGCCTACCCAAGACTAAAGGATTGTGCCATCAGCAGGGTTTTCTGGTGCTATCAAGCTTTTTCCCCGCAACTTGGGGTTGGCTTCCTGGGGTTGCCTTTGGCTAGGACTTCAGATCCTGCCAAGGTGGCCTCCGGCGGAGCCAGACCTTACCTACACACCAAGAAGGAAAAGAAGATCAAGAAGGTTAAGGAGCCAAGGAGGATACGACACATGTCTTCATCCGACGACGACTCAGAAGAAAGAGGTGAGAAGGGGTCACGGGAGGGTACACCTGAATCATCCAAGCAAGACACCTATGCACATACTCACACCACTCAGCTATGTTTAACAATTTGTTCACACCCGCAATGTTCCATGATAAGAGCCTAATACCACGAAGAGAGCTCATGGTAATGCCTTCCACGCCATTTAGTCAATCCACATCGTCTAAGACCTCAGGGTTCATGGCACGGTTATTATGGGAGGGAACCCTCAATAATGCCATACTCCGGGGAACTGCAGAGAATGGCACTTGCTGTGCATTTTTAACCTGGGGAGTGAAAGAAGTCAATGATCCAAAAAAAGATATAGTGGACCTGAGTTGGATCCTGACAGAGACTGGAGGGTAAGACTTGTGATCAATACTAAAAAGGCCCTCAATCAGCTGCCATGATGTAAAAAAACCAGTATATAATCCAAATTAACACCTGGAGAGGAGCCCCTGACACAGTGTGTAATATCATCCTCAATAATAGAGAGACAGCCCCTGGTGTGATGGAACCAATGAGTACACTTATTCTTTAGGGACTCAGTGTCTTCAAATGAGGGAGGACAAAGTTTAGAAACACCAGTCATAATCACAGAGGGCCTGTGTTCATCCAACTTTGGGTTGACACTTTCTCCCCTTAATTTCTGCTCAATTATTGTGTGCCCCCCAGGAGGAAGGTCCTTGGACCCTGTTAGAAGGGAAACCCAACCACCGGGGCAATGTGCCATCCGGTTATGGGTCTGCTGCAGAAACTTTGGGTGGGGATAAATCAATTTACACTACAGGTTGGGATGGGTCTCACCCTCCCCCCACCCCCACCCTTCTTCTCACATTCTGTATTTCCAGGCGATCTGGGTGAAGACAAACTTGAAGCATAAAAAACATTGGCCATACAAGGATTCATATCAAAGGATCAGAATTAATATTACAGTCTGGTGCTTTTTGGGCTGGCTCTTTGTGAGTTATAAATTACATTTTTTTCCCTGATTGTTTTAATTTCACCCAACAATTTCCCACCCACTCGTGTATGCTACGTTCAAGACATTGCTTCAGACCGGCAAGAAGTTATGCAGTGATTATATCGAATCCAAAACTAATGAAAAAATAATGAATGCAAAAATAACTAATTTCAAAATAGCTAATTTGGAAAAAAAACTAAAATTGGGGTTGTGAGAGGGAATAGTGGTTTTGGCGGTTGGGGAAAAGTATTATTATTTTTAGAAAGTGGGGCCTTGGGGCGAACACCCTCCCAAAAACGATGAAAAATGAATTAGTTATTTTGAAATTAGTTATTTTGTATTAGTTATTCTTTCATTAGTTATCATTTCATTAGTTATAATTACATGTAACCCAGCAAAAATGTAATCTACTTTCAAATTAGGCTGATCGCTCTCTTTGCACACATTAACATTATTATTGTTAGACCCGCTTACCAAAGGACATGTCTGTGAGCCTACATCATTATAAATGTTAACAGTACCAAGGAGCAGCCCTCCCGGTACCTTAACAACACTAGATTGGCCCCCACCCAACTTCTTGCAACCCATTGGTAAAAGCCTGACTTGTTTATTCTAATTTTATTTTCAAGTCACTAAATTCCAATGTCGTTCAGCCCGGATAGAGGGAGAGGATGAATCAACTGCTGAATCCTCATTAGAGAATGGATCAAATTGATTGCTTAAGGGAAGTGGGGGAAATGTGGAATAATTAACAATAGGCAATACAGGAGCTTGACAAACCATTTCTCTATGGCCAGTTATAGGCAAATCGGACGATGGCAATGAGAGAAACGAATGAGCTAAGGCGTTTGTATTACATTTGATAGAGCGGGGAGATGTAACTGGCAAAGGTAGGCAGATGACTGTATCCGAGGGGACCTTAGTCTGCTGGTGAAGTTCAGTAATACTAGGCCCACTTGGGCCTGGTTCCACTGAAGCTCTTGAAATACCACCTGTTATTCCACTGGAAATGGCAAAAGTAAAGTTTTTACCTCCAACTTGGGTAGATTTGAGGACAGTCTCAAACTGACCCAAAGTGTCTTCCTTGGTGATGTGTAGAGGTTGACCCATACGGGGTTCAATGGACTTCACAGTGGGTTCTTCATTACTGCAGAAAGCTATTAAATCTGCACTATCGTTCTGTGCTACACAGTTAGAGCCTGAGGTTTTATGGTTCAAAGGAGCCAAAGTGGCACTTATTGCGTTCCCAGAGGCTGATTTATCAGACCCTTGTTTAGACCCTTGTGGTGTTGAAGGGGTCATTATGTGTATTGCACTGGGGTCATAAAGTTCATGAGATTTGGAGGTTCCAACTAGTTTGGCTGCTCCATCAAGACCGTCAATGTCAGAGAGAAAGCCCAGGATCTCAGTTATCAGGATATTAACGTCTTTTATCAGCTGAAGTAGCCTCGAGATTTTACGCTGGCTAGCCCTAGAGGGAAACGCATCCTATGCTTTTCGTTTGACCATTTCTTGATTTTTACAGTATTCTCTAAGAGCCTGTGAACTGACCAGCCCCAAAGCCCCAAATCTCCTACACCAACCGCCACAGGGCACCCCTGCTGTGCCACGCCCAAGCGCAAGTTACAAGCTCCAAAAATAGTAGGCGGTAAGGAGTAGACAGTAGGTTTTACAGTTTGTTCCTCCAAGAATGCAACAGCCTCCGTATTATTGAAGGCACATCATATGGTGTCCCAGAATCGATATTTAAATAATATTTCCATGTCACTTACTGCAGTATCCTTACTCGCTTTAGTGGTGGATTTGTCACAGGTCAGTGTGTAGAGAAAATACTTAATAACAGTCACTCAACAGCCTCTAGACAGCGAGAGACAGCGCCCTTTCTCCAGCAGTCTTAATATCAATGCAGGGCTCCAAGGGTCTCCTCGTGCAGTGTTCCCTGTCTCAGTCCTGTGCATTGAGGAAACATCTCCCCTCACCCTTCACCATCACAGGGACCTCCCAGCTCGCTTTCCTGGGGTGTTTAAGTCAAACCGTCTGCGAAAAAGTGGAGAGGGCTCGCCTCCTCCTCTCCTGCACGTCTCCCGTTATCACAGCGCCATGCCTGCAGAGTCTGCTTGCTGCACTGCTCAGCCCTGCTTGGAATTCAGCCCCTCAATGGTCGCTCAATACCTCTGTGTCCCAAGACCGTCCCTGCGGCTCGCCTCCTTGATGTTGTGCAGGGAGCACGGCCTCTCACAGTACCCAGCCGGCAAGCCGCCGCTCAGCCTCCCACGGGTTTGTGCTCTCTGTGCACTGCAAGTCACCATGCAGCCCAGGCACAGCTTCTCGCCACTTCTCCCCACTGGCAGCCTGACGATTGCCACTCTCCACTCCTCGAGCCTGGCCCCTGCATCCTACGGCATCCGGCTCTCCGTGACACAGGCACTCTCCAAAAGGGATCTTACAGCCTTGCGCCTACTCTCGCACTCTGTCGGCCCTGACAGGTTGCGGGGCATTCGTCCCGGTGCCACGGGACGGTAAAACAGTCCCTGGGGATCCCAAAAAAGAGATTAGCCTAGTTTGGGTTTCAATTGGGACATAACATGATTAATATGTTAGCTCATACATAACAATTAGCCAAGATGAATGCTGTGGTCACTGGCCATCACTAAACACCATAGCTAGTGGTCAGTTAGTGTTGTAAAATACTAATGTGCATGGTTAAAAGCAATGCCTAGTGGCTCGTCACTGTTTTAAAATATACAGTGTGCAATGTTGAAAGCTATAGTCAGTGGCCATAGCTAAAGTCCATAGCTGGTGCCCATTAATATGTTAGAATATACAGTCAGCACGTCATCTTTGATGTCCTGGGTGTTAGTCTTAGCAGTGCATGGTGGTGGTGCGAGTTATGGTTGCTTAGCTTACCATAAATGGGGAATTTCTAGTGTTTTTCGGTTTTACTTGTAACCATAACGTCACTTTAACTAGGATTTTTCACTGAATTTTATAGATTTTTATTAGTGCAACTTAATCATAACATCCCTTTAATAAAGTTTTTTCACTGAATTTCATGGGTTTGCATTAGTGCAACTAGACCATAACAGTGCACCCTAATTTGCTACAACTTCCTAATATCACACTTAACCCCAATTTAGCCGCATTTTAGACCAATGTACAATGTTTTAACTTAAAACGGTGGCATTCCCCAGCTCCTAGCAACATATTTAACACTTCTATACAATTTTTGCAACTTCGTCCACTGTATTTGTGTCCACTGATGTTCGCGAACTTCTGACGTCACCGCAGACTTTCCAGACAGTGTCACATGACCACCCACACATGCACAACATGATGAGATGTTCGTGAACATGTCTGCACTTCACGAACGGGTCTGTGCTTCGCAAACAGTTTGAAACTGCATTTCCATCTGATCTAGGAAGTTTTAAACTGAAAGTGTACCCTTGCACAGCTCCTACACCTATTTTTACAGATTATCCATTTGCAATCTATGACACAGCACATGCTTGCAAGAATATCAGCAGAACTGCTATTTATTTAAAAAAATGGCAAAAGCTATTGCCATCCCTCCTTCCCAGGAGCTACCACCACCACCACCACTACCACCAGCGGGAGGGGCTAGACAGTGGAAGAAGCACAATAATTCGGAAAACACTCAAGAGGACCAGGAAGATGATGTAGGGGAAATGCTTACCTCTAGCACCGAGAGAGAATCCTGGGTATGGCAGTTCTTTAGCACCATTAAGGGTGTACCAAAGGCTAAAGCTAGCAAGGTAAAATGCACTCAGTGCGTTGTACTCAGTCACTCACAACCTAGGCAGTACTCTAACAGGACCACCTCAATGCACCGCCACACCAAATCCAACCACTGTGATGCTCTGAGAAAGGTTGTTCCTTTCTCAGTAAGTAGTAGGATGTCTTCCTCTACTTCATTTTCCTCATCCAATACTGCTATCACACAGGCTACTCCTGTGGGGCACAAGATGCCACCATCTACCTTCCAAGCTATCAGAGAGGCTGTTGATCCATATCTTTTGAAGACAACTGTACTCTGTACATACTGCAACACACCACTCTGTAGGGGGGAGCAGTTTCAAAGTGCTTTCAAAGCTGCAATCAAGGAGCATGAGAAACACTGCCCCCTACCTTAGACTTCATGCATGGCCAACATCTTCCCTTGTTCATGTGCCCCTCAATAGCTGTGCTTGCTGCCCCTTCCCTTACGTCCCTCCCCACCTTACTTCCTGGCCTCTCCTGCAAAAATAAAATCCAAAATAAAAATAAAACAAACACCAAAAAAAGGTTCCTTTAGGAACCACCTTTCACAGTTAAAAAATAGAATTACAAAAATATAAGCTTATAGACTCCATATACTTTACATTTTTCAGTAAAGTAGTTAGACTCAATAAGATTCTCCAACATTCCCATAACATTTTCTACTATGCAAATGGAAATTGTTTACTAGAGAAAAATAACAAAACACAGAAATAATTTTCTGTCCCAAATACTTTTCTTTAGCATACAATAAGGACCATAATCCATGGTCTCCGCAGTCCCCTTTCTAGGCCATTGTTCATTAAAAAACACACCATCAGACAAGGCAACCCTTCTACCCTTTTTACTTGTATGTTTGTAGCACTCCCTCATTGCCTGCTTTGAAACAGTTACACATATATCCACCAATGAGTTCAAAAACTCTACAGATAACCCTATTAGCATATTAACCTTCCACACATCAACTGCCACTTACAAAATGTTGTACACATCTTTTCCATATGCATTTCCTTTTCTTATCTAAGAAAATTGTACACACTACTTCTATAAATGCACGTCTGTATCGTGCAGTAAAAGAAGTGCATGAATGGAAAGAGGAGTAGGGATTACCAAGTGCTCATGGAAGCCCAAAGGAAAGTAACAAAAAAATGCCAAAGTGGGATGCCACTAACTACCTGCTGGGGCAAAGGATTCCCAAAGATGTGGTACATAGCCGCCAGGCGGTACACCCGCAACAGCAGTGCTGAAGGGTGTAGGGGTGTACTGATGTCGACTAAATATAGGGCCTGCAATCTGTGAGGTTTATGAGCAACCAAGCCACCGGTGGTAGTGGTATGAGTTAGCAGGGAAAGGATTAAGTAAAACAGGAAAACAAAAGTATAGTTTTCAGAAGTATTTGGAACTTAAGGAAGTCCAGCTCAAGTATAAAAGGAGCAGTAAGGCTGTTCCAAAGAAAGACACCGGACAAAAATAGAGACATTCTCACGCTCTCTGTTTCAAAAAGCATTTGACAAGCAGAGTATTAGAGTTACAGCAGAGGAGTGCTGTAGCAGGGCAATATTTAGGGAAACAAAGTTGGACATATTATAGTCCTTGCAATTAGCAGGAGCCAATGCACATATTTGTGGGCTGCAGAGATACCATCCCTGGGCTTCAGGCCAAGGATAAGTCTTGCATCCCTATTCTAAATTAGCTGAAGGGGGTATAGACAACAAATGGGGAAGTTAAGGAAGAGGCTGTTGCTGTAGTCCAAACTACACAGTACCAGGGCTCTACAAACATTGTGCTTCTTGGGGAAGGCAATGAATAGTACAATGCCTGCAAGGTGGTCAAGCCTGTACCACAGGCTTTCTTTACAAGCCCCAAAATGTAATAAGTAAAAGAGAGAAAAGACTTAAAGAAAACCCCAAGGTTTTTGGCCTCACAGAATGGTAAGAGTAGACAGCCCAAAGACAGCAGCCACAGGGTATGAGAAAAACAGGGCACAGGTATCATAATAAGTAGTTCTCTGTCTTACTGGCATTGAGACAGAGATTGTTAGCCGCACACAATGCCTCAATGGCAGTCAGACAATCAGGGATAAAAAACGAGGAGAACAAATGAGTTCAGGGACGTTTAAGGAAAGCTGTGTGTCATTAACATAACACTGGAAATGGGAAAAGAAGAAAACATCAGGTGAGCCTAAGGGAGAAAATAGATATGTAAGTGCCACAATGGTAGGATAACACCCTAGGGTACTCTGCAGGTACACAGTGAGATGGTAGAGTACATATAGCCTAGTTGTAGTTGGTAAAAGCGGTTAGTGAGGAAAACAGATCAGCCAGTCCAGTGCCCAGTCCATGATGCTAAAGGTATCATGTAACTGTTTAATAAGGATACAAAGGTTCACTGTGTGAAAGGCAGACGAGACATCAAGGAACACTATTCTCAATTGTACTACAATCATAAATACCATATACACTTTAATTATACCACTCCACCATAATACAAATACTGTATACTCCCCCTACATTACCTATAATTACTATACACATATCACTATAGTATGTGTTGCCAGTGGGCAGATTTATTTTTGGGGGCTTATGGCCATGCCCCCAAGAATCTGGCTACTGGCCACAACCACCACAATAGATTTAAACCATACAAGTACATACAATACACATTCAAATAACAAAACTCACCCAGAACCCCCTGCCATCCATATAATGCCTGCGGACAGTAAGAAGTGAATGTGGACTCGGCGGCATCTGCAAACTCTTTTTTCACTTATGAAAACAGCTCCATATCATCTTTATTCCACTCCCTTACCCTTCCACGCCCTCTTTCAGCCATCAAATAACCCCAAATGTGTTTTCCAAACTGTTCGTTCACAGCGCTGTCCACAGACTACTGCGATATCCATGGACTGGGCACCACCCGCCCCCACTTTTTTCACCTAGAACAACAGCTCCATATTATCTTTTTTTTCACACCCCACCCTTTCCAGCCCCTCTTTCAACCACCAAATAACACCAATTATGTTTTTCAGACATTTTCCTGACCACGCTATCCATAGACAACGGCGGCGGTACGTGGATTCAACATGACGACTGTTTCAAAAGAATATGATGCTCCTCATGCCTTTCACCGCCCAATTGGCAGGCGCATTCGATGTCTGCGAACATCACGCTGGACCATGGTTGGTCCAGGGGGGTGTCCGTGGACTGAATCAGGAAATGAGTCCGGACCCAGATATCACAATTCTTTTTACCTACTTTTTGGGAGTTGAAAAAAAAATATGTGGCAGATTTACACCAAATGTACAAAAGCACGCTTTTGGGAACAAGCCACCGCTCCTAGCACAAATTTGGTGAAAGTCCGTTCAGCGGTTTGGGCTGTAGGCATGAGCAAATTCTTTTTTCAATTGCGTGTATGAGAATTTCCACACATTTTGGGACCCCACTACAACTTTGCCCCACCTTGACGAAACCGCACCAAACTTTGCAGATTCATTCCAAGGGGACCATATACTTAGTTTGCAAAGTCTGGTGAGGATTCGTCCAGGGGTGCCACTTTATAAGCCCCCAAAAAAGTGCGCTTTCAATGAGTTCAGCAACTTAACAACTTAACCATAACTACAGGGCCGCTACCGCAGGCCTTGTAATATATATATATATATATATATATATATATATATATATATATATATATATATATATATATATATATATATATATATATATTTAGATATGTTGATAGTGAATCTATCCACCCATACCTTTACCTTATGCGGAAACCAAGACTTAATTTCTGCTTCCTTTAACTATGTTGAAACCAGGATCGACTTCGACAACTATGTGAGGACAGCCAGATTAAAAACGTTTTTTGCCCTGAACACACCAAAAGATAGCCCAGAGAAATACAACTAGGGCATACATCAGTGTCCCTCCATGATGTGAAGACTTTTAACAATCTCCTCTCTCTGGAATCCGAAAGCCTCGATTCCGGCCATGTCCCTGATTCTGAGTGGGACATATCAGATTTTCAAACCAACTGGACAGGAAATAGTAAATTAAAACTTAAATCCAGGTTTAGTCCCATCTTTAACCGTGGAGGGAATATTGAGGCTTTTCAGGATTTAGTTATCAATGACCTCAAGAGGATAAGAAAGAGGAGAATTTTCAATAAACACAATCTCAACCGTCAAGAACAAGTTGTGTTCACTTCCGGATTGCATCATCAAACCCTCGGACAAGGGCACAAACATTGTGATTATGAACCGTTCTGACTATATCAAGGAGGCCGACAGACAACTCAATGATCGAGCTTGTTATGCTAAACTGAAAAAGGATCCCACTGAAGACATGATTGAAAAACTCGCGGAGCTTCTCAAAACGTGGTTAGACAAAGGTTTACTGGATGAAGATCTGTGCCCATTTTTGCATCCTACCTTTACGGTTATACCTACCATTTACTTTATGCCCAAACTTCATAAAAACATTATGAAACCAATGGGCAGACCTATTGTCACCCTTTGTGGAGCTTTGCTCAAAAACCTTTCCAAATTTGTGGATGAAACCTTGATAACTTTCGTTACCGCTTTGCCTTCGTATATGAGGGACACCAAAGATTTATTTGAACAAAATAGACGGCATCCCTTGGGAACCAACTTTTTTACTTGCCACCTTAGATGTGGTTTCTCTTTACACATCTATCAAGCACAGAGATGGATTAAGAGCATGTGAGTATTTCTTACACACCAAATCTATGAACTATTTGGAACATAGCAAAATGATCCTGGAAATGATAAGTTTGTGTTTAAATAATAACACGTTCCTTTTCAATCAAGAGTTCTTTATTCAGCTCCAGGGAACCGCTATGGGCTCAACCTTTGCCCCCTCGTACGCCAACCTAACAATGGGTTGGTGGGAGAAATTTGAGGTGTGGGATCCACAGAATAGTAAATAAACTGATAAGATTGCTCTGTGGCTGAGGTATATTGACGACCTTTTTGTCGTCTGGGATGGTACTACATCTGAATGGCAGGAGTTTGTGAAGATTCTTAATGTGAACCAGCTCAACTTACAATTCACTGAAAGCCACAACAAGACTGATATCGTGTTTTTAGATATCCTAGTGACAGTGTCACACGACTGATTGGTGATACCCAGGTTATCACGGAGACGATAGAGCAGGGTGATATGGTTGACCACGTTGAAGGCAGAAGAGAGATCGAGTAGGATGTGGACAGAGGGAATGTTAGAGTCAAGGTTGGAGAGCACATCTTCACGGATGTTCAGGAGAGCAGTTTCCATGCTTCCAGAAGATTTGTAGCCAGATTGATGGTCATGGAGAGAGCCAACAGAATCGGAGTGAGCGTTAAGCTGAGAGATGGGTAGTTTTTCCAGGAGTTTACCATGGAAGGGAGTAATGGAAATTGGGCTATAATTAGCCGGGCAAGAAGGGTCGGCTGTGGGTTTCTTGAGAAGAGGATGTACAAGGGAGTCATTTTCAGAGGGGAGGGGAAGGATCCTGGGGCAAAGGAGAGGTTGCAGAAGTCGGCAAGGGCCAGAGCGAGAGTATTAATGTGGTCCTTGATGGTTTTAGAGGAACAGGGATCAACCTGCTTTGATGAGGCTTTCATAGATCGGACTTGTCTGGTGACCTCATCAGGGGAAAAAAGAGGGAAGGATGAGAAAGAGGGTGGGGTGTCGTAGAAGGAAGGTCAGCAAGCACAGACTGAGAGGGGATAGGAAGGGAAGGAGAGGAGAGGGTGGACAGGATGTCCTGGGTTTTTTAGATTAAGTGAGAGGCAAGGGTATTGCAGAGAGCCTGGGAGGCAAGAGGAGGGGTAGAGACTGCAGCAGGGTTGGAAAGATCCTTTCAGATTTTAAGGCGTTTGGCCGAGTTGTTAGATGCCACAGAGACACGGGCTTGAATGTGGACTCTCTTCTTGGAACAGATAGAGAGTCGGTATTGCCTTTGGAGCAAGCGACAGGACAGTTTGTCAGAGGATGAACAGTAAGCCCTCTGTTTCCCCTCAGCCTCCCTACACTTACATTTTAAGTTTTTAAGTGTAGCTATGTCGGAGTCAGACCAGGAATTGCACTTGTCTTTGGACTTCAAGCGGATCCTCATGACAGGGGCAAGAGCATCAAGAGTATCAGAAAATAAGAAATAGAAGAGTAGAGAAGGGACAGGGCCTGGTTTGAGTCAGCCAGAGGAGGAGGGGGGGAGAGAAGGTGGCAGCGAAAGCCTCAACTGACACACGCTTCATGTGCCGGATGTCCGAGAAGGTAGGTGGCAGTGTTGGAGTAGGCTTGGCTTGGGGAAGAGAGTGAGAGATGAGAGGAGAGGAGGTAGTGGTCACTCCAGGAGAGAGGAGAGGTCAGAGGGATAGAGAGGGAGAGGCCAGAGGAGATCAAGACATCAAGTGTGTGACCTGCAGAGTCACAGAGGTCGCGAAAGAGCAAAGATGAGGGACAGGGAGAATTGAGGTGGATGTTGAGGTCACCAAGGAGGAGGAGTTGAGTGGTTGAGGCCAGGAGGGAGGAGGAGCAGTGATTTGACCAGAGGGCCGGTAGAGAGTAGCAACAGTAAGAGAGTGGCTAGGAGAGAAAACACTAGCTAGGTGATGAAAACACGTGTTTTCAATGGGACTCCTGATTGGAAGATTCATTGTGAAACACCCAATCATTGGGTTAAATGGCCCCAGGACACAATAAAATAACACTCTAGTCACCATAACAACCAGACATCCTGATTCTCAAACCCCAACCTTCTCTCTCTGTTGTGTTACCAATGCTTTGCCACATAGGTGGTGCCAATGCCACCAAATGTGCCAAAACTAAAAATGGGCAGCTGTGCACCATTTAATATTTCATCAGTTACTCCTTAGCAAAGCTATAACTAGTCTGTTTCTATAGCATAATTATATACCAAATACACATTTTCGTTTCAACAGGGGGTGGGGAGGTGAACTATGAGCGTGACTGCGCTGATTGTGAAACACTAGTGGTATTGACTCATAGGAATGCTTCTATATTTGCGGTTCCTGCACTTAGGTTTAGCTCTAGCAGTGAAATAAAATGACTGAAATCACATCATGGAGGGCTGATTAAATGGTACAGCAGGGCTGAAAGTTCTCCTCGCACCCAGAAGTCCTTACAGAATAGTGGTTACACGAAGGCATGTGACTGGGGCCATTTAAAAGGTAAGTATCTCCTGTGAATACAAAGAGCCAGGGATGTTGGAGAATAAATGAGACTGCAGCCCAAACACATGTTTTTGTCTGAAATATGGAAACAATATTTACAAATGTGTAAACACAATCAGAGCCTTTTTGTTTGGTGTTGTCGGCTTGATGAAGGGCACACAACTGGAAATCAGCATCAGCAAACTAGAAGCTCAATCAGCATTGCTTAATCTTGTGGCGGGGACTGGAGCTTTTATTGATCCTGCATTGTTTCTATTGTTTGGGGACAATGCAGAGCGTCTATTAATCATGGAAACCACCCAAAAGGCCGATATTTTTATGAAAATGCTGCCAGAATTGTAATTTACTAAATTACGTCTGGATGAGTAGTCCTTCACCTACAACTTCAATGGACTGATGGATCCATTGTCCGGGGGCACTCACCACTGTGTATTCCGTGCTCCATCCAAAACTGGAGACTGGCTCTTGCCATATAAATTGCACAATAAATAAATACACCTAATGGGCATTCTTTAAACGGTTAAGTCAACCTTTGTATTATTGTGATAAATCAACTTCTGCTGCACCAGTGGTTCTGGGATGAATATAGGCTTTTAAACCATCTATCAACCCCACACATCTAATACACCTGAAGGGATCCAAACAGATTACCAACACAAGCAAACTATAAACCTCCTTGACAGTTTTGGTAACGTGGATGGAACACTAGGCTTATCTCCGAAAGGTTGTGGATCGTTGGTTACTTGGAACACAGCAGAAATACAATTATTACCCAATGATAAAAGGGACTGTCCAGTCGAGGTTGTATACAAATATCTACTTTATTATTATCACAACAGACAGTTCTAGCACAATGCAAAATACAACCCACCCTGTAAAGGATATATGTTGAATGTTGGAAGATGGAAAATGAATAAACAGAATTTCAACAAAAAAAAAACAAAAGCAAAAACACATTGATCCTCTCCACACACGTGGTTGTGATGATCTACTTTCATGTCATAATATATAGCTGAATGTTTCTTTAGCATTTCATTTAACCGGAATCGAAGCATACAGTGTCACGTTATGACAGCAGAGTTATTAGTTTCACATGCATTAAAGCTATGATGATGTCAGAACTATGCCATTCAATTGTTAGGTTCGTTTTTATTTTCTATGCTAAATACGAGAGAATAAGGGAGGTGTACGATTGTGGTCTTTGTATACAAAATTATTGTTTTTTAAACTTGCAGCTGCAAAGTGTGCTTTCCACAAAAGGCTGCAGAGTTCGCCTGTAATCCTGGGAATGTATCCAGCTGTATTGTTTTTAATTCCCAGAACCGCGCCTCAGTTGGATCCTGAATCCTTTGCTCCATATTTCATATTGGAAAGCAGAATTGAGGTGCGGAACCCTCAAGGTCCAGTAGCATATCGCCCTGAAGCAAGGCAACCTCTTGTCTACCTGAATGTCACGGAATTCTCCTGATCCGAAATGACCCAGGGGTCTAGGCGTGAGCAAGCACCCAACAGGAAAATAAGGTCCATGTTTTTCTCGAGTCAGATTGATCATCTGATAACGCTAACTTATTGTCTGTGTACTTTAGGACAACAAAACAAGCCTGACACTTAACATTGGCAGCTCATTTGCAATGATTTGCATGGTGGATTAATAAAATGAAGGCCAGTGGAACAATAGCTAGACCGTAAGCCTTTGCATAGATGTAAAATGTACATTTACATCTCCCTTTTCTGCATTGCGAAATTAAGGACAACAGGACATGTGCCAAGAATATTAGACAAAAGGACGGGAGGGCTTACAGAGAAAGCTTAAAAAATATAATTTACTGACTGCGCCTTAGTACAGGAAGGTGCAGAATGAATTCGCTTAGCTAGTGTTAGCTAAAAAAAAACATACTCTAACACAAGTTCAAGACAGAACATGTGTATCCGCGGGAAGCGCCCAGAAAAGCACTCTACATTTTCTGCTACTGCTGACCTGCATGATCTCTTTAGGCTCTAGATAACGTCGGGCAAGGGGATGGAATGCCAAAGACGCTCCTGCCATCTGGAAAGCAGATGTTTCATTTAACACATGCCAGCTTGTTCCCTGAGTCATGATTACCCTGTGGGCTGATTCACCTTTAACGAAAGGAGAGTTTATCGGGTCCACAGTCCAGCCGGATCATGGTGGCAAGGGAGGGTGACCGGACAGCTGCTGTGGGAGGATGAAGCGGGGGGCTAGAACTGAGGAAGAGGGGCCCTGATGGCAGAGGGAAGCGGGGTGGTGGTGTTGGTGGCCCGTGGAAGGCCGCGCCAGGTAAAGAGAGTGTGAATGGCGTGACACATTTCATTTTATTTATTTATTTATTGCATTTGGTTATACGCCCAAACCCTTGGGTATCACGCATAGATGGTCATTGATGAGTAGTGCTTTCCAATCCACTAATCAGCACAGCTCCCTCTCCTCTATCTGCTAATCGATTCAAGCCAAGGGGCTGATGGTACCAATTCTGGAATCACCAATCGGGTCACTTATTTTATTTTTGGGAGTAATGACAGGGAAAGTGTCTGCTCTAGAATGTGGGCACATGCCATGGGGATTTTACAAGAGAAGCATTGCGTGCCCTGAAACACGTGTGTATATGTGCATTATAAATACTATAAGAAAGTATGTAATAAATAAATAAATAGAAATTATAAACAATCAATCAATCTGGAAGATAGTATTCCTGCCCTTTCTAATCACCACGAACATGTGCTTGACTGACATGACCTCCCTCCTATTGAAATCCGCATGCGCCAGCCTCTTGCTTCTCTGCCAAAGGTGACACCATAACCACCAGTTCATGAAACCATCAAACAGATATACCACCAACTTGACCTTCGCCGGCTTTTTGCTACTGAACAGCCATGTTGCTGTCACCGCCTAATTATTGAAAAGCCATATTGATGACCGTTGTTCTTTTAGTGATGCATAAACTGAAAATAGTCATGAAATAAGATACTCGTGTCTTTCTTCCTTATTTATTTATTAGCTCGACTCACTTGTATAGACAATGTTTGCAAGACAGGTATGAACCGTTTTACTTTTCCCTGTATTTAGTTTGCTTTTAAAAGCTTGTTCACTATGCAGGTATATGAGTTCTTCAAATCTGGCTGACTCATTTCTCTTTGGTCGATTGCCGGGCTTAAATTGCCTTTTTTCTAGTTTCCACAGTTTTTGTATTTTGGCTAGCCCCTAATGACTCCCTTTCTTCTTTATGTCACGTTTCTCTCCCTTCGTCCTTGTTCTCACTAACTAGGGCTTGCTCTGGGGCCTTTTCCATGTTGGGCCATGCTTGACTGACATGACCTCACTCCTATTGAAATCCGCATGCGCCAGCCTCCTGCTTCTCTGCCAAAGGTGACACCATAACCACCTTGTGGCATATGGTTTTAGTAGTCTGCATTCTCAATCATTGCATTTTTACAATCTTGTCAGTATGTTTTTCTTCAAAATACGACATGCTTCTTTCTCCACTATGGCAGGACAAGGATGAGTGGAGGAAGAGAACACCTGTGGCTGGAAGGCACTAGAATTAATTGATCACATCCGAGGCAGGTGATCTTTAGACACGTTAAACAGTCTGCTGCATTGTCGGTCCTTGTTTTCCCAGTTCTTTCGATTTTGTGGGCATCCTCTTGTTTGCCAGCCTGTATTGCAATGACCATGTATCCCTGAACCTGCTCAAATTGTGCTGCATACTCTAGTTTTTGACATTACACTCAGTGAAGCCATAGGCCTAGGTTATCTGTCTGTCCATCACCATTCCTCATGGGCTACTTGCTTGTGATTGCTATGTATTATTTTGCTTCTAATGGTACATTTTTTGTTGTTGCTGTTTGATCAGCAGTTTCAAGGGGTATTACTTGTCTGTGTGAGCATTGTCTTTCCATGTAAACTGCCACCAAAGGTGGAAAAAGGAGGCTAGGGGTCCTCCTAAAGACGTTCACCACCTTGAAAATTGTTATAACAAGTTGCTGGAAAGAAACGGCCTGCTGTGTTGGTTACTTCCACTGGGATCCCCCTAACAGAGCCCAAATCAGTTACACAGTTATAGGTTTTGAGTTCCAATTGGAACTTTTGAAATGATACCTGTACTCATTCACCAACTTGGTTGCATATTTTTTCAAATCATATGCTAAATCGGAACCGATGACTAGTGGTTTTGTGACTCAACCACCATCATCTATTATAACCACACTGCTCTACTCAAGCCCACTCAACTTGATAAGCTGTTAGCCTTGAAAACGACCTACGTGGTCGAAACACGTGTCGGCTGCTCACTCTAAGATTAAAAAAATGTTCATGTGATCTAAAACAGAATTGTATCTTTAATCTCAAACTTGATTGGTAATAGTAGAATCCAAGCAGTGCGCGTTGCACCTTACTTCCAAACTCAAACCTATAACTCTACCACCAAAGGTGCCAGCTTCACAGCTCCTGTTGCTTGCTGTAGTCACTGTAGTGGGTGAGGCACTTGCTGAGCTTCAGTGCTTCTGAACTTTGTTTATTGATTTGATTTTTCATTTACAACACGCTTAATACCAGTGAGTGGTTTCTAAGCGCATGAACAGGATTCACACCTGTGTTGCGTAGCGTTGTCTTGCTTCCAATACAAATGCGTTGCCCTTGAGCTATACTTCCCTCCCAATTTTCCATACTTAAGTTACTGTCTGTTTGTCTTTGATCCTGAGCGCATTTTGTTGTTGTGTGTTTACTCTTCCTGTACTCTTTGGCATATTATCCTTTCCAAAATCCTCAGCCTGACCTCACCTCTTGAAAGCTTGTAGCACATTTCCATGGCTTCAAGCATTATTATTTAACTCCTCATTGGACAAATAATTCACTGCAAGATTCACACTGATATTATTTGTGCAAATTGTGGTCACATCCTCCCAAACAGTAAGCAGTTATACATTCCATAACTACTCATGTGTTAATGTAATGTGATTTATTGTAACTTGGTTCTATATGCCGCAACATCTGGCATTTTGGCAGACTCTTGGTACATGGTTGTGGAAGAGATGGGGGATGGGAGAAGTTAGTGGGAGGCGAGGGAGAGGCAGGCCTGAATCTTGAAATTTGGTGTAAGCTGGAAGAACTTGTTTTCCATGTGTAGGTATGTTTGGTGGTTTCTGATGGTGACACTTGGAGTATCAATATATATAGAGAGATACCACAGCTAAAAGCACAGGCATACCTGGAGTGCAGGCAGCGGAGGAGTTGTGGAGTGTAAATGAGGTAGGAGGTAAAGGGTTGCAGAGTTATGCAGAGAGAGCTGTGCTTTGCTCCACTGGAGTTAGTCTGGTGGTGAAGGATGCAAGTTCGGTACAAGACCTAGTAAGATCGTTGTTTTGTCCTCCCTCTGTCTTCGCATCCCTTGTCTTGTCGCACCTAGAAACACTTGTGTACAGACCTGTTATAGATGACTTATCATATCATATCAAGTACGGCTGCACTGTCTAGCAGAGCCATAAGGGTCCTATATATAGAGGTCATTTATACATAGTGTATGATAGAACGAGGAAAAATGTGAGTAGGTTAGTGAGGAGAGAGATCGTAGAGGGAAGGTATTTATCAGGCCTGGGAATTGTGTCTGTCCTTGATTTTGTTCCAATAGTGATAGTGGGGAGAGGTTATAGTTCAGGTGTTTCTCAGTTTTCATTGGCCTTGCCAAGGCAAGTGCTTGTGAATGGGTCTTGATGCATCTTGTTTGCGGTTGACGGTTAGAGACTGCCCCCATAGGATTCAACCACTATGAGGGGCATAACATTGATTTGCTCGGGGTGAGGACTTCAAATCTCATGTCCAAAGTGAGACCAAACCGAATGTGACCTGTTTCTGTGCGATCAATATTCTTGACCCAGCCAAGGCCTTTGTTCGAAGAGAGTTACTGATGTCCCATGGCTTCTTTGGGGGACATGATGTGGGTGAAATGACCCAACTGGATCAAGTCTTGGGAGTGCTTCTCCATTGTGCTCAGTTGGTGGTTTTGAAGTCCCAAGTTCATTGTGGGCAGTTAAAGTTAAGACAGACCCAAATCACAAACCAAAACCAGTGGTATGGCTGCTCTAACAATCCAAGATGATACTGCTGTATATCACAAAAATCATTGGCAAGGTACCTCTCATAGGGCACAATGACAACACAATGGAATAAATATCACTTGCTGTCATGCCTGCGCCATGGGCGCACATATTGGCAACCATCATGGACTATTTGTTATTCATTTATCTTCAGAATACTCTTGAAACAACCCCTATTCACACTTTGGTACTTAATTCCCATTTGCGTGACTTTGGTGCTTTCTTATTCAACTCAACTAACTATATGTACCACAATGCACCTTGCTACAGCTATCAATTCCTGGCCATTCCCATTCGTCAGCATTGGAACCACAATCCCCAGAAGCCCTAGGGATCAGTGCTGCTTCCACCATCTCAGGACCAGAGAGGGAGGAGGCAGATTGTATTCAGGTGTGCTGCTCCAGGTGCTGCCAATTAGCCTGCCTCAGTACAGGGCAGGGCGGTATTTAAGCAGCTGCCTGCAGGAGCTCAGTCTCTTGCATCAAGAGTCCTCCCAGCCCCTTTTTGCCTTTTGATGCAAATTTGTATGCTGTTCCTGCCTTTCAGCCTGCTACGCACTGTTGCCTACAGCCCTAGCCTTTTGGGCGCCCTGCCTCACAGCCCTGCTCCTCTGGGCTTCCTGCCTTGCAGCCTGCTACACTCTGCTGCCTACAGCCCTAGCCTTTTGGGCTCCCTGCCTCACAGCCCTGCTCCTCTGGGCTTCCTGCCTTGCAGCCTGTTACACTCCGCTGCCTACAGCCATAGCCTTCCGGGCTCCCTGCCTCGCTGCTCTTCTCCTCTGAGCTCGCTCCTTGCTGCTCTGCTCCGCTGGGCTCCCTGCCTTGCAGCCTGCTACTCTCTTCTGCTTTCAGCCCTGACCCTCTGGTCTCTCTGCCTCAACGCCCTGTTCCTTTGGGTTCGCTCCTTGCTGCCCTACTCCTCTGGGCTCTCTGTCTGCCGCCTACTACAGCTCTCAGTCCTGCTCCTCTGGACTCTCTGCCTTGCAGCCTACAACAGTCCTCTGAAAACCACTACAGTTTTTCTGTACCTTGTGCCATTCGGTACTGCAACCCTGCTTCCTTGTTTGCAGCCCCCCTCTTTCCTGGCTGCTGCTCCCTTGCTCTCTTCCTTGTTTGCAACCCCTTGTTCTTGATCCCTGTCCTTCTCTTCCTTGACTCCTTTGTCCTCCCCTTTAGTTTACCCATTTCTATTGTACTGTTTTTTCCTTCATTCCCTTCTGCTAGATTTCTCTTAGACTTCCTTGTCCCTGGTTATTTCTGTTCTTGTCTCTCCTGGGTCTTATGTTGATACTTTGTACAGAGCTTGACTGTTGGATTCCGGCAGGCCACCACTGCGCCTTCCCTTGTCGCGTTTTCTGTTTAACAGACACCCACAGCTGTTGTTCCCAGCCATGAGCAGACAGAGTGGGCCTCTGTAATAGTAATCTGTGCAGAAGGCTGGAGTTTCCAAAGGTCAGTGGAACACTCTTTTTCCATATCTGCATACACCCCAAGAGGGAATCCAGTTTGTTTGTATCTTTGTATTTTCTGCCCCTTTCTGTTCACAACTACAGTTGCCTACTTTTCTTTCTTGAGTAGTTTCCTGCTGTGTGTGTACTTATCTGTCACCTTACAACAGCACAGCCACCCAAACCCTACCTGGGGGCCCTGTGCCACTCTTGACAGAGTGCCATCCTTGACACTTGCCACAGCCAGTGGCAAGGCCTAATAAATGATGGATAACAATTTACTACAGCACAGTTTATGGAAAGACAGCTATAACAATGCATGAAGACCAAATCAGTACACAATGATATAACACCAGGCGAAGCAATAGTGACTATTATGAATACAGCTTTAAAAGTGCCTGATGTCATGGACATAACACTGTATCACAATATCAGCGTAAACAAAAGGATACAGGTCTACTACCACCTTAAAGGATACAAGTGATGAGGGCAGCCTCCTGGTCTTGAGTATTCAAGAAATGGCTTGAGTAGAGCGATATGGTCAAAATGAGACCTTCCAATTGATGACACTCTATGACTGTATTTATTCCACAGTCAGAGGGAGGAATCAATGGAAAGGGCAGGAAACACAAAACACTTGCCAGGCTGTGAGAGTAAGAAGGAATATGTCAGTATAATATCAGACAATTGGATCCTATCACTATATGAAGTATAAAGTAAACCACTAACCTGTTGGCATATGCAGACTTCAGAACAAGTCCATCACCGAAAACACCATGTCAATCCCAGAGGAAAACAACGACAGGGAAGGAAGGTTAGTATAGGAACTAATCCCAAACGGCACGAGGGTCACGCTAGTACCGGGTTGGTGCACAACTGGATAGTGTCAATGAAGTCCTGTGCACATGTAAACACAGTAAAAATAGGAGAAAGCAAATTGGTGTGTAGTAGTTCTTGACGGTAGAAAGTAACCAATGCCCTTGAAACAGAATATAGACAGTTCTCAGGAATTAATCCAAGCTAGTAAGATTGTGCGTTGTAAAATAGGAGAAAGAGCACTAACACAGAGAACAGGAGGATGTTAGGCTCGTAGAGATTATTATTGTAGATCTTTTACAGTCAATGAAGCTGCCGTGTAAGCACGGCTAAGATACGTAGGCTGGAGCAGCCATCATGTCAGCGCAGCTGAAATGCTGAAACCAGAGCAGCTGCTGTGTAACTGTGTCAATGTGGCTGAAAGTAGTAAGGAAACCACGCTAGCTTCTGCGAGTCTCAGAGGACAGCAGGGTAGGATGCCAATACAGGAGCAGCCTTGCACGGAAACTGAGGAGCGAGGATCCGCTTTGAACAACCAGGCAACGAGCTGGTGGTAGATCCCTCTCTTCGGCTGGGGCCTCCCTCTGGAACAGCCTCTCTGCCTCCCTGAAACTTGAGGAGAATCATCTTCGGTTCCGCAAGCACCTCAAAACATTTCACTTCTCGTCCGCTTTTTCTCCTCTTCTCCCCTGCTGATTCCCTGGCCATCACAGGAACTGCACTGGTTACCCGGCCACCTCCGATTCTCGGGCCTGATCCTCCCCCGCTTGTCGGTTCCTGACATTCCCTGCACTTGGTGACTGTTTTCTGTATCCCTACCGTCCCACTACCTGCACTTGACACTGACGTCTGAACATACCTCTTTCACTTGCCACCTGCTGGCAGCACTTCATTATTGTTTACTTATTGTTATTTATTTATTTTCTCTAGCCCATGTACTGCACTTTCCTCTTCCATTTCCCCCCCCCCCCGCACTTCTCCTCCTTCCCCTCCCTTGCAGTTGTGCAATCTGAATGACACCTGGCCTAGTAGGATCGTTGTCTGTCTTCCCCTGTTTCCCCCTCCCTTGCCTCTTCACGCCTTGAAAAACTTGTGTATAGGCGCGTTATAAATGCGTTATCATATCATATCATATCAGGCAGCAGAAGGAATCGAAGGCTCCCTTCAGGAACGGGAAACAAAGGACAAAGAAGTACTGCTTGGAATCAAGCGGCAATTGGCCCAAATGGAATCAGAAAAACTGTTGAAGGTAACAGATCCTCTGGATTCTTATGGAACGAAGCTTCAAGAAGAAGAAAACGCTGTAGCAACTCAATCAGAAGCAGCGAGCATAAGTCCACAACGCTGCTAAATAGGTTGTAGCAGATCATGTGATCAGGACCAGTACACGTGACATTAACGGAGTGAAAAATGAAAACGCAGCTTTCCTGGCAAGGAATCAAACAATCTCCATCTCGTATAGAACGGTCTAGCCGTTCTATGTGCGAAATGAGTCCCTCGAAGGTGAGGAGCCGAGGGCACAACTAAAACAGGGGTGACAGGCGTGACACCTGATGACATAACAGGGAGCTACACAAGACAAAGCACAACCGACTAAAGACGGTGCAGCTTTGACATCGCACAATGACAGGATAAGGGTCTTTATGAATGGGGCTTTAAGAAACACGGAAACGTTTGTGTTGTGTGTTAACTGCTTATCAGTGCTGTTGCGATTCAGTAGCAATGAATGAGTGTGCTACTGAGGTGTCTTGAAGAGACCACATATCTGTGAGAGCCAAGGGGAGACAACAGAGGTCCTCATTTTTCTTTTGTCGGAGTTGGAAAGTAAGAGTACAGACCATAATTAAAAGGTTTAGACATGGCTTAACACCTCCTTTACCTTTTTGAGTGATGTTGATGTATTTGACTGGGAAGATTTTATTATAAAATGATTTCTCAAGATATATTGTATGTTTTATTGTATTTATTTTACTTTTATCGCATAAGGACCTGAAATAAAAGGGTGCTTCTCTGCCAGCACCTGATTTTGAGATGCTTGGATTCCTATCAAATTTGCCAACTTTTTGCACCTACTTAAAGCTGGCGGATTGTTAACGCCCGCGCTAGGCACAGAAATGACAGGAGGCATTTACGAATCATATTGTAAAAGAGTTTAAATGTAACATGTATACTTGTGTCGGCCCAGATGCCCATGTTGCATTTACACCCGTGTCCAAACAACTGGAAATTGCACAGAGGGGACTGCTTGTAAACATTTGCGTATTTTTACAGGCCCCTCCATGCATTCACTGGGGACTTGCAAAAGGATGACCACAACATATTGGCCTTGTACAAATAAGGCACACGTCATTTATTCAGCAGAATGCAATACTCACCCACATAGACATTATATGGCATCACATTTCAATAAAGGATCACGTTTCAATAATGTATTTTTATGTATTACCACATTGACGTCATTTTAGACCATCTTTAACCCAATCAGAATGTTTGTAATGCAGTCTATAACTACTGATAAGGACTGGATTCCAGGCATTCTGGGCCTGATTTACAATGCGTTTTTCAGTTGGCTTGCGCCACTGTCAAGGGCTTTTGTAAATCAGGCCCTCTGGCTTTAGAAGCAACAAATGAAACCACAGGAAACATTTCTCTGCCTTCAAGAAACGGCAATGCAATTTCGCAGCATGATTTCTTTCAACAAGACCCTCCAACCTAATTTAAGGTTAAAAAAAGTAAAAGCTTAAACACAGAACAAATCGCTCACTTTTTTAAAGAAACATTCTTCACTTAAAGAAAAGTCATGCTAAAACGGTTCCATTCCAACGCATTTTACAATTAAAAAGCTTACCTTGTAAAGACAACCTAGTTATTGAAATATTACAAAATGAACCCATATTTAATTTACTAACAGGAATTGTGTACTTTGCTCATTATTAAAATAACATGATTAACCTTAACACCGAAACCTTGATTGCTACTAGCACTATGTGCAATTGACTTACAGAACTCTGGATTGGTTATTCCCTCTTGAGATAATGACCCTTTCCCAACACCCGACTTCATTCTGTCTATAAGTCTATATAAAATTAATTTCATAAGAGTGTGGGAGTCCCTCTAATGAGAACGAGCATAGATCTATGGAATTTCTTCCACTCGGGAGGGTCTACACTCAAGTTTTAGCTCACTGCAACCTTCAGGAGAAATATCCATTTTCATATCAGTCTGGACCCGCCCACATAGGCAGTCCAGCACCGAAACACTAGACAATTCTCCTCTGAGCAAGAGTGCCACCAGCAACCCCAGACACGTGTTTTGTAATCACTTTCAAGTAAATTACCTCAAAGTAATTTATTTTCGGCCAATTAACTGTGCAAAATTAATTTGCAGCCTCAAAATTATGGAGGCAATGGCTAAACACGTTTAAAGTCAGGCATGCATATGTTCAGTATTTCTGAATCTGCTCACATAATGCCCTGATCTGGAGCTCATTGAATGTCTGCATGCACGCATTAATGATACTTACCGTATGTAGCTATTCAGTGCACAAGTGTGCTGGACTCAAAATGGGCCCCTTAAGTGCAGAGACATAGACAGGGTAGGTCCTGAGTAGGCAAAGCCCACCCAAACTCTATAAATGCCCACTCAGCAGCGCTGTGTGGGCATTTGCAGCGTTAATGTCACTGTGGTGGGCTCAACTACATTAGCTTCAGGCCCCACTTGCAAGACGATCCTGGCTGCGCCTCTGCTTAGGTGTACTCAATGTATCGTTCAAGACAGGATGAAAGGCTGAGATGGGCATAGCAGGTACTTCGGGACTTGAGTTTTCAGAGTGGAGATGTTACAAAGGTTCTTCTCCAGATTGTTTTTGAGGCACTGGTGAGCTAGTCTTTCAATCCCCAGGCAGTGCTGTACTTTAGGTTCACCGGTCCCTACATTTCTGCCCGATAGCAACCCCCTTTACTCCCTAAAAAGACAAATACTCCCTGCAATAAATATAGACAGTAGAACTGACGCATAGGAGCCTGCCCCCTTCCTACTGCCACCTATCTCCAAGGATCCGTGGTATGAGAAGAGCAGTGCCACAGGAAGGAGTGCTAATATTATTACCGCCTGATCTGAATCTGCATCTTTTCATTTTCATGAATTTCGAGTTGCAAAGAAGTATGGCTTAGAAAGATATCTGTTTTAGAGTTAAAATATATTTTTGTCACCTAAAAAATAGCCCAATTGGAAATGGAATTACTTTTTACTCCCCAAAAATCATTTAATGCCCAAATACCCCACCTTAAAATCTCGTCAAATACCTTGGCTTCACTTTCTCAATATGCTTTAGGAGTTTTTTCTGCCATTTAAGGATTGCACATTTTCTGTTTAATGGCACTGCCCTTATGCTCTCTTAGGACTCCAGCTCAGGGCTCAAGTCGAGGGTACACGCAGGTGGACTGAGTCCACCCTTTTTTTTCAGAGGGTGGACTCAGCCCCCCCCAGCTAAAATTAGAAACAATGAAAGTCTTCTTTGAAGTTAGGAATTAAAGCGACCTCGGGGATCGCAGTCACAAAGTTTGCAGGCCGGACACTTCACCACTGCACTATATAACCTGATAAATAACAAACCAGGTGAAATGTCCCATTTCGGGACTGCATGTTCCAGGGAAAACATTTGTATTGGTTCTTGGAGTTTAAAACATGCACACCTTCAAAAAATGATTAGAAGAAAATATCCTCTCTTGGTTTTGTGTGTGTTGATTTTATTGAAGCCAAATGCCATTCGTCCTGTGGAAATTGGATGGTTATGCAAAGCCAATTTAATGAAATGTGCATATTTCACCTTGATATGCTATTTTCTGGTGACAACACATCCCATTGCGTTTCTGGTGAGTCCCCCCACTTTTATTTTTAGGACTTGATCCCTGCTCCAGCTTCAAGTCCCAGAATGCATTTCTCTCAGTGTCCATTTTCTTAGTGGATTAAATGCACCATGGTTTGGCACAAGCAGCTTATCCTCCATCTCAGGGTTTTTGTCCGAGCTTCTGCCTCTTGCTTCAAGTGCCCGCCCATGAACCCTTGGCTCTGTCTCAGTTCTGGGCATCACCTTCTCCTTGTCTCCTGGTCTGCTGACTTGTGTGAATAGGTTTGTCACGGTCCCCTTGGGCATCTCAAGTACGCCCCAGTGCCTGAAGTCTCCCTATTCTTGCCTTCGCTCTATTTTGCCTCAGGCTACTGCCATCTGTAAGGTGTTCTCATCCATGACCAGCTCAGTTTCAGAATTGCTTTTCACCATCGATCTCTCCTACTGGATTATCCAGGGTCCTTCTGCTCCTAACTGCATGTCAGTATTCCTCGGACTCCTATCCGACTCACTCACAGTACTGCTGACGATGAAAACGTCATCTCTCTCCACGTTCATTCGTGGGGTAATAGGTTGGGTCATTGGACCATAGTCAGGGAAAAAAGACTTCCGCTATGGTGGAGCACCATATGCTATGGAAGGAAATGTATGGGAAAATGCTTGCGGAAAGCCATCGAAGCTGTAACTGTGTCTCTGTTCCCCAGCATCTGGTTTGCCTTTCCCATGCCACTCCCTGGCACTTCCTTTGGGGTAGTTGCCTATGCAGTTATGGGTCATAAAGTAGTACCTATATGTACATCCTCATTGCCACTGGAAATCATTATATTGTCAGGAGTCAGTCCCCCCAGCTGAGTGCTGTACACCCACTTTCTTCTAAGCTGAGGATCCACGGATAATGGCCAATATTGTAATTCATCAGTTGAAGTCCTAAGGGCGTAGGGATTCCCAGAATTCGCCTCATCTAATAAAATAAGTGAGTAGCTCCTCAATTGAGATATTTTCACACTTGCTACACATCTTTCACTCTTACTTCATTAGTCAGTGTGGGGACTTTCACTAGCCCGGGAGAGCATGTCTCTTACCTGGATCCAGCCTAAAGAAGGGCTGGAATGCTTGTGAAAACCACTTCCCTCTGTTTCATTTAGACATTGCACTGGACCTCCAAAGATTCAGCTTGTAAACAGGCTTTGAATGAAATGCTGCCCACCCACCCATTTACCTTTCTACCCCTCATCCTAGACTTTCCACCAATGCACCCACCTTCTAGCGATGTGGAGCAGCTATTTCAACAAACAGCGCTATATAAAACATCAACATTAAATAAATACATAAGATGTCCACTGCTGACTATGCCCTTAGTCATCATTGTAAGCAACAAGAAAAGCAGTGTCAGTTTTTAAAGCACAAAGGCAAACTCGTAAGGATGAAATCTTGCATATTTTAAAAAAATATGTGTGGTTGCTTACTTTAAGACAACACAGGCCTCATAATCCTGAAACAGATCTAGTACACTTTGCTTTTGCAGTAAAAGAAAATGCAAGTTTTGGAAGAGCAGAGACAGAGATAAAATCAATAATCTCTGAGCGTTCACATCTATCATTTATTTAATTTATTTATTTTATTTGTTTGCTTATAAAGCGCCAGCAGCTCGCAAGCATCAGGGCGCTGACCTGTTAGGAAAGGATGTCATGAGCTGAAGTTACTTAGGCACACCATGCAGGTGGCTAGTCCCAGACAGCAGTCCCACTAGAAGAGAAATTACATGGTCCTTTGCGAATGCATAACATTAAACATCTACCTGTTTCATATTTTAAATATCGTGTACCTAATGTTTACTCTAAATATCAGTTGGAACACTCACATTATCACCCACTGTCCTAATGTCTTTCTTTTAAGGGTTATAAATACGTTTTTCCACCAGCACTGGGTCCATCTCCAAATCCTTGACTAAGATTGTGGGCCTCATCATGATTTGGGCTGTAGCCATTAAATCTGGCGGTAACGGTATTAGCGTCGCATTTAAGGGTTGGCCCCATCACGGGTTGGATGCTAAATGGGCTGATTTACCTCCTGCTTTTTTTCTGGAGGTGAAAATCCCATTTAGCGCCCTGTTTTCGGTGGTATTATTGTATTAGCCCGCAGTATTAGCATCGAAAATGGCCCATTGGATCCAATGAACCCAATGAATAATGGGGATTTACCGTTAACGCCCAACCCGTGATATCGATGGATCGGTGGGCACTAATGCTATTACAGGTTGCCAGTATTACAGCCGGGATACTGCCCAACTCGTGATAAGGCCCTGTATAATTAAAAATTACTGATGAAATGGTTATATGGAGCCCATCTCTGGGGTGGAGCATTTCATTGCGTACTGGACATTTTGAGAGGAAAATGTTGCTGACCACTTTGCGTTTATTCAGTGGTGCCCAAACCGGTAGCGCTCATATATCTTCAATTAGGCCTTTGGAGTCTATATTGTAAAACGTTTAAGAGCTTATTATGTATATTTTAAATCTCTTGCTTTGTCAGAATACTTGAGTGTAGATCAGAGTCCCATTCAAACAATATGGCTCCCGTGTGAAAACTTTAGCAATATTCTTTGATGATATTGCTTTAATCCTCTGCACGGACATCATTCAATGCGATAATCTGACTATTATGAAGGCATTATGGGAGATGAAACAAGAGACAGTTATGTGTATGTTATCAACTTTTACAGCCAGGTCTGCAATCTTTTGGGTCTCCAGATGTTTTTGATACAACTCCAATCAGCCAAACCCAGCAAAGTCAATGGTGGGGGATCATGGGAGTAGTAGTCCAAAGCATCTGGTGGGCTACAGGTTGCTGACCCTTGATTCAGGGAAAGGTTAAGGAAGGATTTAATATCAGTAATCCATCAAATAGACCTAAATGATTTACTGTAGAAATTATTGTGCCAACTTTATTGCTTGTTGGCACATCTATATTTGTTCGATCCATAATGCTTGAATTTGGTTATCATCAGTGAATGTTAGCGATAAAATCCCTTGAAAATGGTTCTTAAGAAAAGGGACCTTATAAATATGCAACAAGACACTCTGTGGCATAGGGGTTTGTTTGTTTGTTTGTTTGTTTATTTGGTAATGCGCGCCAAACCCATGGGTAGCCGGGCGCAACAGTTTACATGAAAACTTAAGCTTGTTACAGTATCTGGCATGAGTATATACAACACAAAAGCAAGAAGGGCAGGTAAATGTAAGACTATAAACAGGCATATGCCTATAAAACACAAACGGCAAAAAAAGAAGAAAAGAAGCAAATATATACACAGATATATACAAACATGTGCCCAGGAACAGGGCATGTCTTAGGATGTCCAGGCAAAAGGTAGGTAATGGCAAAGGTGGGAGTAAGCTAGGTGTAAGTCAAGTTATGTGTCATTGGCGCGCAGCCACTTGATTATCTTGTGCCTGAATTTTGGGTACGGTTGTTCAGTTCTAAGGTTGAGTGGTAGTTTGTTCCAGCCGTGAGCAGCTTTGACAGGGAAGCTAGTTCCTCCCACGGTAGAGCGTTCAAACCTTGGAATCTCTAGTTTGAAGGTGTTGGCAGATCTCCTGGGTCGCGTGGACATTTTCCTATTCATTTTTTCTATTAGATACAGGGGGGCTAGGTTGTTTAGACATTTAGATATGAGGGATGCTGTTTTAAGTAGGATTCTGTCTGTTATTTTTTGCCAGTTGACCTCTTTCCTGCAGTTAGTGATGTGCTCTCTGTGGGGGATATTTAGTGCTGCTCTCAGGGCATTATTCTGTAGTCTTTGAAGTTTGTATGCAATGTATTTATTGGCTCCAGAGTACAGGGCGTTGCAGTAGTCTAACCTAGACATGTTAAGTGCGTTAGCTAAGGTGATGCAGCTGGCACTGGACAGGTATGGTCTGGATGCACGGATGAGTTTGCAGGTGTAGGTAGTAGAAGAGGTGAGGGAGTTGACCTGCTTCTTGAGGGAGAGGGAGGAGTCCAGATAGAATCCAAGGGTTTTAACCACAGACATCACTTTGATAGGGTTGTTATCAATGCTGAAGGATGTGTAGTTTGGGCATACTTTTTGGATGTTGGCTACAGAGCCTAGGATTAGTAACTCCGTTTTATCGTCGTTCAGGCAGAGGTCATGTGAGGCCATCCATGCCTGAATGAGGGTGTATATCTTGTTCACCAAGGCTGAGTCTGTCTCATAGTCGCCCGAAAGGGGTATGAGGATCTGGGTGTCATCTGCGTAGTTAGTGTAGATGACAACCAGTCTGTCCAACTTGTCAAACAAAGACTTGGTGAAGATATTGTACATGGTGGGGGAGACACAGGATCCTTGTGGGACACCACAGGTTATTTTTATGGGGTCAGCTGAGTCGGAAGTGGAAAAGACTCGCATGGTGCGATTTGCTAAGAAAGATTGGACCCAGGTTTTGGCATCTCCGGTGAAGTTGGCGGCAGAATCGAGGTGGTTACATAAGACTGCATGGTCCACCAAGTCGAAAGCAGCCGGCAAGTCCAGTAAGAGTAGTAGGGCTGTTTTCCCGTTATCATTAAGTTCCTCAATTTGTGTCTTGAGGTCTAACAGAGCTGTTTCCGTGCCATGGAGTGGGCGGAAGCCAGATTGCCGTGAGCCAAGCAGGTGGTTAGCTTCAAGGTAATCCTGGATTTGTATGTAGGCAGCTCTGTCTAGGATTTTAAGTAGAAAAGGCACTGTGGTGATAGGTCTGTAATTGGTGGGGATGGTGGGGTCCAGAGTTTGTTTTTTTAGTAATGGGAGGACCCATGATTCTTTGAGGTTGGTGGGTACCGTGTTGGATTTAAAGGAGGAGTTTATGAGCTTGGAAATGAAGGGAGCTAGATCTCTAGCTGTGTCCTTTATTAATTGTGCTGGGCAAGAGTCGCCCTTACAATTTGAGGGTTTGAGGGAGAGTATTATTTTTTCTGTGTCAATTATGGAGATGGACTTGAATCTAAACGGTGCAGTAGTCTTATTCTCCTGAGATTGGGGTGTTTGATGGTCCAGTGGTGGTAGTGTGGCCTTTTTTTTATAGCAATTTTACATTGAAGCAAGGAAATTTTGTTAACAAGGGCATTTTGTATGTTTGTGCACCAAACCTGATTTTTAGGGGCAATGTCGATTGGTTGAATAGGGGATTCCAGTTCGCCGAGGATAGCGAAGAGCTCTTTAGTATTAGAGTTGGCTTTTGCCATCCTGTCATTAAATGTGTTCTTCTTGGTTTTGATAATTTCTTTTTTGTAAGATTTGGCAAATTCGGTGAGGTTGTTTTTGTTGTATTCAGTGGGTGAGTGACGCCAGATGGATTGGAGCTTTCTTTTTTGTAGTCTCAGAGATTTGAGGTGGGGTGTAAACCAGGCATTTAAGTGGGATTCCTGTTTAGCTTTACGTAATTTGGCTGGAGCAACTGCGTCTAATGCTTTGGTCATAGCATCATTGAAAATATTCATCAATGTGTCCGGGTTGTTACTTTCCAATCCCGATATGGCTGGAAGGAGGATAGGGATAATGTTATCAGCAGTCATGTATTTCTTACTTCTGGTCGGGAGAGGGGGAGCCATGTTGTTAATATTGGGGCTAAGGAGATCTAGAGTGGCAGAGAAGGTTATTAGATAATGGCTCCGTCCATGTTTGTGGAGCAATATCAGTGATGCTAATGTTGCAGTTTAGTTCCGATACTCAATCAAGGGTCCTTCCTTTGATGTGGGTGGGAGAGAGGACTTTTTGATCAAGGCCGTGGTCCTTGAGCAGGGCTGCAACTGACTCTGCGTGTTTATTGTCAGTTTTATTAAAGCCGAGGTTAAAGTCTCCCAATAGTAGGGTTTGGGTGTGGTCTTTAGCGTTGTTGGCTATAAGGCTGGTTAAATCGTCTTCAAAGGTGCCTAGAGGCCCTGGGGGTCTATATATTAAGTGGACTGAGAGCATGCAGTTGTTAGAGAGGAGCATTTTGGCTGTGAGTACTTCACAGGATGAGTAGGAGACTGATGTGGTTAGTCTGATGGGGTGGGTAGATTTGCAGATGATGACTAGTCCACCGCCTCTGGCATTAGGCCTGTCAGCTCTGAGAATTTGATAATTATCGGGCACTGCTAGCATTAGTGTTGGTCTTGCAGCCTCGTGAAGCCAAGTCTCAGTTATGGCCAATAGGTCCAGATTGTCATTATTTAGGATGTCAGCAATTTCTGCGGCATGGGCCACCACTGATCTTGCATTAATGAGAGATCCTAGTAGTGTTAGAGAACTATTGAGTTTGCTAGTTTGACAGGTTTTAGGTGGTAGGGTATCTGTATCTATATCTATGACTGAACGGTACAGGTTTTTAGGTTGGGTGGTAGTGCGTCTGTTGGCATTATTCTGGTGGTTTCCTACTGGTTCATAGATACTAGGTAGTCTGGACCTAAGTCTCAGTTTTCTGTCCTTAGGAGGGCTGGTTTTGAGAGTAGAGGCCATTATACTGTATATAGCGGTGAAGAGTATTAGGGTCAAGGTGACTTTGGCGAGACAAGCAGGGGATACTTTCTGACTATGCCTGGAGCATACTGTGAGCTGGCGTCTAGACATTAAGTATGGTCGTAGATGCTTCAGTGATATGCCTGGGTCGTTAATGACTGGGAGGTACAGTGAACAAGCATTTAGAAACCTTGATGTAAGGGTGTTCAAGCATACTGACATCTAGATTTGATTTTAGTACAGTCTCTTAAAACACTAGTGACTGGAAAGCACAAGAGACGCCTAAGACACTGATGGCAGGGAAGTACAATGAGCTAACATTTGGTACATTTCAGTGCATTTAAGTTGTAGAGATGCAATGAAGGTATTCAAACAAACTGACATCAAGGTTCGACTTTAGCACAGAGACCTAAAACACTAGTGACTGGAGAGTACTGGAAAGGCCTACAACACTGGTGACTATGGGAGGTACAATGTACAGCACAAAAATCAGAATGAGATTCAATAATAGGAGTGCAGTGACATGCAGGAACTGAGAGTGAGGTTAATTGCTATATACGCGAGCAATGGGTCATCTAGAATCAATTTTGAGCAACCAATGCACTTAGGTGATAAATATGCAGCTAAGAGGCAGTAGTCAGGCAAATTACAACAGTCTAGATGCAGTTACTAAGTGGCTAGTATTGCCACGAGTCAAGCAGGTGACAACAAACTAAATGCAGTTCTAGGGGTGCCGAACAGGTCATGGCTGCCCGGGATATAATTTGCTAATGTGGCCGTTAGACCAGACCGTTTCAAACAATCTACATGCAATTTGTAGGGCGAACCAACAGTAAGCAGGGTTATGGTGCACTGTCTGCCATTTCTAATGTATCACGAGCAAGGCGTGGTAATAATGGCCAGAAAGACATGAGTCATGCGCCTCAGTGATAGTGTTATAAGAGGCTTAGAGGTTACCTGGCGTGGCGTGTGGCAGACAGGGGGGTCTGGCAGATTGCAGACACAGGCACAAAGGTGGGCCGACTTTTGTGAGCGCTGAAAATGATAGTTTCACCAGACTGGAGAAGATGGTTGAATGGGAGATCGTTAAGAGAGCAATGTCCTACGCCGTGCTGCCGGTGCGGACAGGTAGGGGCCTTACGTACTGTGGGCCTTTGGTGAGGCGGGCCGGCTTCCGCCTCCAGTTTACCTTACGCGGCCTATCAATGCAGTGCAGGCTGGGTTGCTAGGCAACCAGAATAAACAAATGCGAGCTCTGAAGTGCGGCGGCCATTTTGTGATGTCGATGGATGGGGGAACGGCGCCTCGTGGTGTTGCGGGGCACAATTGCACATACCTCATTGGCGGTGCCCCTCGTGGGTGCCACTTGGAGGGGTAGATCCCTCAGTGCTGATCGCCTACAGCATCAGCTGCTTCGCAGGATATAGCGCACACACAACGGCAGTTACACATCTGTGTGTACTGACGCTACATTATACTCACACTAGTGCTCACCATGTAGTGTTTTGGTGACTACGTGTTGATGCAGTATGATAAGGTTTTCATAAGCCTTTTCACATCTTATGCAGCTAGGATGAGTTGGGAATTTTAGTTGATGTATTGGTATTTTTACAGTGAATTTTGAAGTTATTCATTAAATGGCACTAGCTATCAATGTATTGCTCTCCAAGCAAAAAGGCTTGTCCGGAATGGATCGAAGGCTTTACTTTTGGCCACAGTTCCAGGCGGGTAGCTCATGAGTAAAGCGCTGGTCTCCATGGCAACAAGCGCCTTTCAAGTTTGAATCCTGTAGAAGGGCTGATTTAGCCTTTCATCCTTCCGATGCCAGTAAATCTAGAACTATTAAAAGGGGGTATATTAAAGACACTTGTTAATCAATCCCTTAAAAGACAGAGAGATCCAGCAGGAAGTGCTATACAAGAGCACACGTTTGTTGTATAATGATGCACGGTAGACTTCAGTGTTGCTGGTTGAACTCCTTTATTGAGGCTCCATCAGCATCTTTAATAATGCAGTTCACACACCATACATGAACTCAGGGGCAACAAGCCCTCAACAATACTGGATGCAACATATAGGATGGACTCTATAAAATGAAAAATTTCTGTTATCAAAAGGAGCACCGGGAGTTGGGCCTGCTCCGTGCCCTCTGCTCCAGCTTCTCCTGTTCACGCTCACGGGAGCTTCCTCGCTCTCTGCGCGTGAGATCTCGCGAGACTACGGGTCCCACGATATCTCCACAACGTTATTACTAACTATTCTGGTGAACCAATGTATACAAAAAAGGATGCTTTTTTATTTGTTCAAGTTTTTTTAAAGGCTGTTTGAAGGAGAAGAAGGGAGATGTTCTGGGAAAAGGAGATCAAGTTGAGTAGCAGGACATACATCATCTGCAGTATATACACGAGGAATCTTTCATCATTTTGAAATCACATGTTCTCCTGTCTATATGTAAGCAAATATTCTGGACTGGCTTGCCCATCCTCGTGCCCTATTTGTGTGTCACAGAGGGAGAAGTGTAACTGATGACCTCCCCTGGCGCGTCTTCCCTCCTTTGATTACTGCTGTAAAAGTGCATGTTCATGCGTAGTCCAGTTTCATCAACATTGACAATAGCAGTGGGGCTCATTATGCATTTAAATGTATACATATCATTTGATATACTGCATTAATCAATGCACAAAAGATGGAAACCCAGTTTTGAAAGTCTCGATCGCTCTCTGGTATGATGACTTTGTAGGTTTTGCTCTGTTTGTATTGGCAGGTCTCCTGTATTTGTTTTTGATTCTGCTTCTGACAATCCAATGATTGAACAACATCATACTTTTGGACATAGAACTAGCATGCATGTATACACAGCATTTATAAAGCAGGAACCTGGCTGCAAAGCAATGGGGAGGTTGTAAATCTGGGACAGACGCAGGGGATTAGAGGTGGGGAGTGGGGGTAGCAGCGGTAGCTGGAATTGGCATCATGGGCTAGCTGAAGACCTTTTCTCTGGCCATTCTGATGATGTTCCCTGCCTGACTGATGCGGTGTGTGTGATGGTCACCATGAGAGTCTGGTACTCCTCCCAGCTACGTGATGATGGGCCGGGAGTGGTGTCTCACACCTACAACACCCAGGTGAGAATGCTGGCGCTCATCTCATTGATACCCATATATCCTGTCCTTTAAGCAATATTGCAGACTGTGCTAGTGAAGTTAGGAACCTGATGGGCGCCATGGTTGAAAAGTACTTGATTTGCTACGTGAAAAAAGTGCTCTACAAACAGAAAGGTAACACCAATTACTGGTCTTGAGTGCAGGTGAACAATCCATGAGACTCACACTCAATCAAACATGAAGAACTGGCATGAGATAGGCTTGGCCTGACGGACGTGGAAGGCCCGCACAAATCAAATAGACACACCTGAAATAAAGAGTCAATTAGAGAACGTCCAACCCTGCACTAGATAGAGAAATAACACAGATGTGTAGAACCCTCACTGGGAGCCAGGCTCAAGGGGAGGGGGGCAAGGGCATATGAAAGGGATCCCAGTCCAAAGAGCATTTGTTTGTGGGTGTTTGGGTGGGATGTGTGTGCACGTTTGGAGACAGGGTGAGGAAGAAGAGGCAGGGGGAGCAAAGAAAGGAGCAGAGAGAGTAAGATATGAGGAGAAGCAGGTTGCAGGAGGAGTAAAGGTGGTAGGGGAATACATTAGACTTACAGTGGAGGAGGAGGTGACAAGAGGATCCAAGGAGGTGTTGGAGAGATGAGGAGCTGAGAAAGAGGTGGTGAAGAGAAGTATAAGGATTGGGAGAAGAGAAGTGCAGGGGTTGTGCTCGTGAAAGGAGGAACAGACTAGGAGGAGTGAATATCAAGATCAGCAGAGAAGGTAATGAATGGAGAAGCTGTGGAGAAAGAGAGCTATGCAGAAGACTGGGGGGGAGGTGGGTGGAGATATTATGGCATATGCCCCACACCTACAGGTTTCGTGAGTATGGTGGAAATAGAAATAGGCACATGGTGGAACATGGGAGAGGCATGCCAGGAGTAAGGATGAGGGGAACATGCACATGAGCTCACATCGGGGCAGCAAGGAGGCCAGTGATAGCACTCTGGTTGGGTTGTGAAATGAAGACCCCTGTTCAGGGAGGTGGTCGGGAGCCTAAACATGAGCCTGTTCAACTTCACACTCAGCCTCCCCTTTAGTGAAGACTGTGGAGCCCGTGAACTTCTTGGTCATCCACAGAAACAACTGGGAGCAATGCAGTCATTGTCCGAAAGAACCAGTCGGAGAAGACGAAGGTGCAAACTAACTGCCCACTCACAGAGAATCTTCACTTGGCCAGGAGATTGTGCATGGTGCCGGAGAGAGACCTAGAGAAGCTTTTGAGAGATATTTAATCTCTATTTATAGAACTTGGAGCAAACGGACAGCTTGCCATTTTGACCCATTTCTTGAGTCACCATTTAACCCAATTCTTTGTGAAACACCTCGGTAACCCTTCGTTTTGATCTTCATATTGTTTCTGTGTCCTTTGTAGAGTCCAAACTACCATATGGCACCATGTGCCTAAAAACACACAGAGCAAAATGTCGGAATTTTCTCCAGCTAGCTTCCTCGTCCACATAAAATCCATCCTATCTTATTTAAATAATTGTGGTTGGAGAAAATCTTTGAACTTAAATAGAGTGTCTAGCTTACATGGATGGACACCACTGCACCCTCAGAATGCCTGGGCAAGATTTCTGCATTGTTGCCATTATTGCCACATCAATCTGGCATCTCTCCGACCTTAGTCGCAAAATCAATTAAGATAGGGTCACAAGTGATTTTGGTCAGATCAGAGATATAAGGCCTTATCCCACTTTCATCCTACCATGTATCTACTTCACATAGGAGGAGAAGGGCAGAATGTCCCGGTTGATCATGCCCAATTCCCACCAATGTGCACTCTCTAAGGATGGAGATTGCCTCACTTTCCATTCAGCTCATTGTGACTCCTCACTGCCTGATCCCGATTTCTAGGTGGGTGGCAGTTTTCTATGAAAAAATACATTTATCAGGAATTGGGCCATACACAGCATAATATAGGAAAAGGGACATTGTTTGAGATATGTGTCATTGCAGCTGGAAGACTTCCACATACCACATACCACAGTCTGGTTTTGGGATGACAAATGCTAGCACCAACCTTTCATATCTATTTTAGTTCATGTGTGTTGGAAGAGAGAAAGGTTTAATTTTATATTTTAGATGCGGTGCCCCTCGTACACTGAAGATAGCTATCAATTCCTGCAAAGAAAATGTCCAGACGAGTATCACTTTGTAGTGCTATGATGTGCATTAATCCACTGATAAGAACCTGAGAAGTCCTCAGACTATCCTTTTGTGACTGCCTTTTTCCTCCAGTTCCTGGGACTGTTGTTTCATTGCAACCTACTTCCAACAAGGAATCCCCCACCATAGAATATGAACTGCCTGGGACGGGAGGGGCACATTCCCTTACCAGGACTACCATTACAGGAAAAGAAACGCGGCATACTTTTATAGAATGGTGAGAAAACCTACACATGTAGGAAAGTTCATGAGGTCCTGAAGGCCCACCCAAGGGTTAATTCACAGATTAACTGGCAGGGAGCACCTGGCATATGTTTGGCAGATGACCAAAGCTGCCACCGAGATTTGCTGGAGAGTCTGTGGCACCTGCATTTAACGCTCCGAAATATTGTGTTTTTAAAAGGCCGACCTTACCAAGGAAAATAAGGGCACTTCTCTACTTGAATGTTCTTGTAGAGTATGGGTCTGCGACCTTTGACTCTCCAGATGATTTGGACTACAACTCCCATCAGCACTATTCATCACAGTCAATGTAGAGAGATCATGGGAGTAGTAGTCCAAAACATCTGGAGAGTGGAAGGGGACAGCCCCCTGCTGTATAGAATCTCTGCCAATAGGGGCCTGCAAATAAGCCTCAGGGTCTAATTTCTCTTATTCAAGCGGGGCAGCCTATGAGCAAGCATATTGAGCTTTGTTCTTACTTAAGGCATGCACCAGTAACCTTGGATTGATTCACAGGAATCATCTGGAGCACCTTACATTGTCTCCATGTATGAGGAGTCGGTAAGGCACCCATTTGCGTGGGCTGGCCTGGCAAATCAAAACAGCCCAACCCATGTGTGCTGGGTCCAGCCTGTAGTCCTTGTCAAGCACATAGCAGCACATGCTCTACATGTACAGTTAATATTCACACATTCCCTGTGTCTGCAGATTCCAGCCATCACTACCTACCATTCAGCAAGCTTATTTAATTAAAATGAACTCAGCACCAATAGTGGACAGAACATGGGTTTACACTGGTTGCTGACAAGACATTTCTTCAATTTTAGGATGCTCTGCTTGACCCACAAAGCCATGCCTGGTCAGGTACCTCTCTATCGTCTTAACATGATCAACCAGACACCTTCCCATGACATGCATGACTCCCACATTCCTGTAGTACTGTGTTATTGAGGTAGAGATCTTCAACACCAAGGCTCTTACTTTTGAAAATCACTATCAAAGTATCTGTGTCGCGATCGTGACCCTCTGATGGTCAGGCAAGCTTAAAGATCCACGTGTTTCTGCAGCACATGGTTCCTAACCTTGTCTTCCCGCACCATTACGCTTCTACTTCACACCTGCTAGCCTTCCCGTGCTTCTAAGTGGTACTAAGCTAGCACTTCATGGTGTTTACTGAGATATACACAAACCATGAGTGAAATATATGATTGCAAAGCTTAACACGGTCCACAGAAAACCCTTCAATTGCTATTATCCAGTGGCCAATATGAAGCAATACAGTGTTGATCGATTTCTCCCTTCATGGAACAGGTTTGGGGTGTCTATTTTCCTACTTTGAAGCACTTTGCAGCTTTCCACCCACATCTAGAAGAATAGAGGTAGGTCAATGATTGCCCTTATCTTTCATTGGCTGTGGCTTTCATTGGCTGTGAGGTGACAAGTTATATATATTTGTTTGCTTACATAATGTACTCATGCTTGTTTCATGTATAGTTTATGAGAGATGTTTCCTTGGTTCTAGAGCTGTGCACCCACCCTGGGAAGAGTGGCAGCAGCCTGTTGCCGATGAAAGGATGGCTGGGATGGATGGATGGATGCATCTGTGCCTAACCTTTCATGAGGACGGTCCTGGACTCTGCCCACTCTGTCCTTCCGTCAGACGTCAGAAGACCAATGGCCGGCAGCCGCTCCTCTTCGTTCTCGGCCATTTTGGCTATCTTCCGGAGCTGAGTGAAAAGGTCACCCTCGCTGAGGCGGCGGAAGTTAATGACAACATCCAAGACGAAGAACTGCAAGAAAATTGTAAAGAACATCAAGAGACTTCTTTATGTAATTCATTCATGGGCACATAACTCCACTGCTAGGCACTTAAGAGGCTACAGTGCTGAATGGGGAATAGAGTTTGGGACTCTGACACAATGCATCAATTTTTTTCTTACCCCAATTTGTTTGTTTTATTCTGTATATTTACATATGATAAACTTTTTATATATTGTGCAATGCAAAATAAATCTCCACTAAGAGACCCCAGCAGTGAGTGGAAACCAAAGCAGCAGGCAGTGATGGTTAGAAAGAGTCAAGGTAGACTTTTGCTTTAATTTCCTGATGTTTTTTCATTAAGAGATGGTTGGTTCAGTACTGAGTGTCCTACACCGAAACCCTGCAATTTCCAACTACATGCAAATTGAATTTGGGAGCAGTCCTCTATGGGAAGTTTGTTGATTCTATAACCAAAATGTTTGTATGAACCACACGGGTGCTCTCAAATTTATCACATATATTTACAGCCAGCCATTGGACTTTTTCTTCAAGGTGAGCGCTTCTGGATTGCCTGACTTAATGCAATCATTCCGGGTGGCATGAATGATGATCGAAATGTGCAGTGTTTCATATATTGTACCTCAGTAGTAACATGAATATTACTATTAATGATTATTGTATAGGTAATTTGAATGTTTGATTAATTATTTCTGCCTGGATGATATTAGATTATTGCAATATTTAAATCAATTATATTTAAATTTGAGTTATAACAAAAGAATTGATGAAACACTGAGGATATGATTTCGCTTTGAATTATTTTGCATTCACTTTTAGCATGATGAATGTAGGATACAATCTGGCAGAAGCTGTTTTAACAAATGGTCCTAATATTGTTTAAGCATGAACAAAATGAAGATCTGGAACTCAGGCAATGTTACTGAAGCAAGATTATAAGGAATTGGTTGTAATAGGATGTTGATACTCACATAAATCTCTGCTTGATATGAGTGTGAAATGTTTATAATTGAGTTATATTAAATAAAATTGCTGAAAGATTCCAACTTGCTTAATTGGCATCATATTCAGATGTGAAATTAGGGGGCTTGGGACTTATGTGAGGTGACACTGTAATGGGATGATTTGAAGTCTCAAAGATATGTTGAGGGAAAGTAACACAAATATGTAAGTTTGTTCATTTACTATAGTCCATATTATATATTATTTGTTACATGTATTTGTATGTATTTTAAGTTTGTTTTTATTGCAGATGTGAATCTCCTGATGATGGCTTTTCAATACGGAGTGCATCAAAATATTGTACACATTTTTGTTGCCGCAAGAGAAACTACATATTTCTACACTGGTGAAAAATCAAATAACTTTTCATGATTATTGTCAGATTGTAATGCAGATAACCTCTTGGATTGCTACTAAATTCAAACAAGGTTTTGTCTTAGAAAGAAAGGATGCAGCTAGTTGTGATATTACCTAGCATAAAGACATAGTTAATGAGATGGTGTTCCAACATCTCTTATTGACCACACGATTGGCCCTCGGATTGGACAATGTCTGTTATTGGCCTGCCCTGTCTCTCTACTGAGAGTGTTTTCTCACTGCTAGATGCAGTTGCTTTACAATTGTTTATTTATGACATGATTGGTTATTTATAACGCACTTAATACCCAGAGGTTTCTAAGCGCCGACCAAACCTTTGTTGCTTGTTTCGTCTTGCTTCCAAGGCAAGCACGTTGCCCCTGAGCTATCCTCCCAAGACTTTGCAAGGATGCTATGACTGCTCTTCCTTATACTTATTTCCAGTAGTCATCATGGTTTTCATTCTGAAGTAGCTATTTTTGTGTTATGTTGCTTATGTTAAGTTGCGATTGTGATAATGTCTTTCCTGTTATGCTTATTCAGCGCTTTTGCCCTTATCTTTCTTATCTATTCTGGCTGAACGTTAATGTGGGTTCTTGGTTCCAACCTCATCCTCTCTGCTTCTCTTTTACATTTCCTTTTAAATGAGAGACTATTACGGCCACTATTCATGAGCAAGCGAACAGTTGAGAAATGGGATGAGGATGATTTGTGAGTAAGGCACAAGAACAACGTTATTACGGTTAGCTCTTAATTGTTTTGAAAGATTAGTAAGGTGATATGCAGTATCTGCTACCTAGGATCACTGTAGCCCAGAGTGACAAAAAATGCAAATAGCACTTCTTCATGGGAAAAAATTTGCAAAATTACTCTGAACCCATAGTTTAAAAATCAATTCTGCTTCTACAGGGGTAGGTCCCTTGTCATTAAATGCAAACATTATAATGCACATATGAATTAACAGTAGCATGTATTAATGCATACAACCCAAAGTGACAATTAATGACAATAAAAGGAATACATCACATATTTAAAAGTGAAGCAACCTGTGTCAAGCATCCATCAGTTTCATTGAAACAAGAGCTAATGTGCAAATGTGCTAAAGGTTCAATGGTTTAAAGTACAAAGTGCTGATGTCACTTAAGTGCATGTGCTGATTTTAAATGTGGCTGGCATGGAGGCACAATCGATGAGATGGCACACTCACACCCAGTGATGGTCCAGATGGTCACCAACCACTTGTATTACTAAGTCCAAAAAACAGAATCTCTTTCTAACTGTCATCAAGAATGCCATCAAGGTAGAGTTTTATAAACAAGTCCATTGGACCTCCATGGGAGCTGCCTTTGCTCCTAGTTTAACAAACCTATTTGTACAACATATTGAGGAAACACATGTGTTAACTATGTATAGTCCTTTCAGGGCACACATTAAGATCTATCGTCGATACATCTTTGACATTCTTATAGTGTGGCAGAGTGATTTTGTGACTCTGACAGCGTTTGTTGTCTGGCTGAATGCATTGAATCAGAACCTTAAGTTCACTTTAACTAACATCAAGTCAGAAAGAGATTCCGTTTTCTGGACTTACTGATAGAAGTGTTTGGTGAACATCTGGAAGAGAAACTATTTAGAAAAGCCACCGATAGGAACACCATCTTGCCCCATAAGAGCCAGCACCTGATGAGCCTCAAGAACAATATCCCATTTAATCAGTTTTTAGGTGTCTGTAGAAATTGTATTACCCTCACAGAATTCTATCATCAAGCTAATATTGTCTAGGAGCACCTTTTGGCTCATGGATACCCAAAAGAATTACTTAAACTTGTCATAAAGAGGGTGCATTTTTGTTAATAATCACCCAATTAGACCCGGTGTAAAGACCGGTTGTCAGTTGAGCGCGTAGTGTAGCCGTAGACTTCTTCCTGACAATGCAACTTCCAATAGTACTGATGGACTGTTTGGAAGGGGCATTGCCCGGAAGAGGAAAGGTGAACCCGGAACACAGCTGCCTAGACGAAGAACACAGTTTCAGGACTCAGGTTCATAGAATTACAATAATAAACAGTTTCTGAATTAATTCCTGAAAAAGACTCACGTAACAGGAAAAAACCTCTGGACATGAAATGCAGGTAAGGACGAGATGGAAACCTGCAGCAAAATAAACCACAGGAGGGGAACTTAGTGTATTCAGTGTTAGGGAACAACGCTTCCAGAAAAAGAATAATGAGACCCTAATCCCTTACCATGAATGTCCAGGAAACAGGCATTGTTGAGAAGACTGAAGAGGACCAGTTGGCCGTACAGTAATGTTCCAGCAGTAAAGTATCCAGTTGACACCTTTCCCCCGCTGGCACGTGGACGCCTAAAGTGGATAACGAAGAACAGTTCATCCGTGGAGTGATGTTCCAGAAGAAAAGGACAATCCAACCTATATCTGTCCCCCGCCGGCACACGGACGCCTAAAGTGGATAAGTGTCTTTTGTCCACACAAGACAGTACGTGAAGAGATCCCAGGTGAATTTCCCAAAAGAGCGTAGAGAAGAACTGTGAGTACAACGTGAAATGGAAGATTCCGTGCTTGCCAAAGAGCCGGGAAACAACAGCTATGCAGTTCAGTGAAGAGCAGTAAGTTAGGCAGGATGAGAAGTTCCGAATCGAACACAACAAAACAACAATAAGCAGGAGAGCGTGGTCGTAGCGTTCCGAAGTCAAAAGTTACTGGTTAATCAAGTCAAGAAGCCGAGGGTAATCTCAAGAAGAAGTCCGTTAAGCAAAACAAGGGTCGTAAACACATGGGCAGTAGCACCGAAAACAAGAGCTCCAAACGAAATTCAGAAGCGGAGTCCTGTTGTAAGGGCGTAGCTTTATAGAAGATCACATGACCATTAGAGAAAACGTTGTGAACGCCGTAGCCTTGCACATAGGTGCTCTGGCAACCGACGTCTCCAGGGCAACCTCCAGCACTGTCGGAGGGATCGAAAACGTGAGGAAACGAAACATTTCGATCCTGTCTTAAGCAAACAGGTTTTCGCAGAGTATGGGGGCTCTAGAGGTGTCTGTAACTTGGAGTGAGCCTGTTTGGCGGAACATGAAACCTTGGAAACAGGACCCCTAAATCCTGATTTCCTGACAGTATCCTACCCCAAAAATGCCTTCCCTCTCTGAGAGGCCAGAAATTGAGCCAAAAGAACCGGAGCATGCAGATTGGATTCCGGTTCCCAGGTGCGGTCTTCAGGGCCATAACCCTTCCAGTTTATGAGAAAATATCGAACCCCCCGGGAGATCTTAGAAGCAAGGATGGCTCGTACCTCGTATTCCTCCTTGCCTTGTACCCTGACCGGAGGTGGATGAACGGGGAGCCTCGTATCATCAGGACAGGGCTTCAAAAGAGACACATGAAAGACCGGATGGATCTTCCATGTATCCGGTAACTCCAATCTAACCACATACGGGTTTATAATATCCTTGACCTGATAAGGACCCACATATCGGGGTTTCAAACAACTTCTTATTGGGATGCGCAGGTGTCTGGTGGAGAGCCACACCAACATACCCGGGTGATAATCGGGTGCAGGAGATCTATGTTGATCTGCATTTTTCTTCGAGCATTCCTGAGCCTCCCTCAAACGGCAATACACTTGATGGTGTAGAGTGGCTATGTCTCTAAGACTGTCCTGGACTGCCGGATTATCAGATAGTACCGGAAGATCCAATGGCAAAGAACGTGGGTGGCAACCAGAGAATGAACGTATAAAACGTCTATAGAAATTTGCAAATCCTAAGAAGGACTTTAAGGACTTGATAGATGTAGGGGCAGGCCAGTCTAAAACAGCCCTTACCTTGGAATCACTCATTCCAACACCCTGATTCGTGATATCATAACCTAGAAATTCAACGTGCTTAACATGGAAGGTACACTCCTCCAATTTAGCATAGAGACGATGGTCTCTCAATCTTTGTAGAACTGTAGATACATGTTGGACATGGGTATCATAGTCAGGAAAATAGACCAGTATATCGTCAAGATACACAATTACATATTGATCGAGTAGATCACTGAAAACGTCATTGATAAAATACTGAAACGTAGCAGGTGCGTTACTCAAGCCGAACGGCATTACCAAGTATTCATAAAGGCCATACTTAGTTTTGAAGGCCGTTTTCCATTCATCACCCTTCCGCATTCTGACCAGGTTATAAGCGCCTCGTAGATCCAACTTAGTGAAGATTGCAGAAGAACCCAACTGGTCTAGAAGAACCGAGATAAGCGGAATCAGATACTGATTGCGAATGGTGATCGCGTTCAATGTGCGGTAGTCAATGCAAGGACGCAAATCACCTTCCTTTTTGGGAACGAAGAAAAGAGGCGATGCAGCCGGGGAACGAGACGGCCTAATAAAGCCAGAGGCCAAGGACTTCTCCAAGTACTCCTTCAGTACCATATCCTCCTTCTGTGTCAGGGAGTAAACACGACCAGAGGGTATCGTGGCATTTGGGATCAAGTCAATGGGACAATCATATTGCCGGTGTGGCGGCAGGATTTCTGCACCCTTTTTGTCAAATACATCCTTAAACTCCCTGTACTCCTGAGGCAATACCATAGTAGCGACTGCTCCAATGACCAAAGCGGAATCCAATAGATGTATACTGGGACCCGATGGTGTGGACCCTGCAGTTCCACAAGACGTAGTACAGAGTTCAGAGTAAAAGAAACCAGACCGGCCACCCAATCCACTGACGGATTGTGCTTCCTTAACCAAGGTAAACCAAGGATGAGCTTAAATTGGGGAGCTCAATAACATTAAAAGATATAGCATCGGTATGACCAGAGGTAGTCATGATGAGGTCCACCGTCTGTTCGGTAACAAGTCCTGATAATAAGGTTGTGCCATCAACGCCATTGACCAATTCTGGACAAGACTTGGGAATCAAAGGAATAGCATGGTCCCGAACAAATTGACTATCTGCATAATTACCAGTCACCCCCGAATCCAATACTGCATCGACAGAACAAGAAGCAACAGAAGGAGCAAGGATGTTAACCGGAATGGAAAACAAAACCATAGTTTCAGAGCCTGTAGTGGTTTGACTCGGCAAAGGGGCTCCCTCTATTGACGAGCTTTGGAGTTTCCCTGTTTACGTGGTTTCTTGGGACACTGTCTCAGGAAATGTTCTGAGGAACCGCAGTAATAACATAGATTATTCATCCTGTGATTCTCTCTCTCTTCGGAAGAAAGAGGAGCTCTGAGAGTTCCGATCTGCATGGGTTCTGGTGTAACATGGCTCTGGTCACTCGATACTGGTGTCGAGAAAGGAACCGCCCTCCTCTCCCCCTTACTTTCTGCCCTTCGTGAATCGACTTGAAGAACCAGGTCCAGCAATTCAGAAAAAGCAGTAGGGACCACCGGGATAGTGGACAACACGTCCTTAAGAGGATCGGAAAGACCTTTATAAAATAGAGCCCCTTTCTTTTCCTCAGGCTAGTCTGTCTCTGCTACCAATTGGTTAAATTTAGCCAAGTAGGATAGTAAGGGCATATCCTTCTGTTGCAAAGAGAGCAGCTCCAAATCCGAGGCCTGGGACTTGTACCGAGTGTCAAAAACACGGGACATAGCAGAGATAAGAGCATCGCAGTCGTACAAAAGATGGCTACCCTGCTCCAATAAAGGGTTAGCACAAACTGCTGCTGTTCCACCTAAGTAGGATAACACAAAAACCGCCTTGGTGGTGGCATCAGGGAAAGATGTAGGACGGCATAGAAAATGCAGTCTACATTGATTAATGAAGTTGCGGAATGTTTTTGGATCCCCCATGAAACGTTTAGGAGGGGCTAAAGGAAATTGTGCAGTCATGTAGACAGGTGCGTTTTCCTATCGAGAGGGTCCCCCCCAGAAGCAGAACAAGAGGGAGGGGCAACAGCACCAGCTCCCGCTTGGAGATTATGCTGTAAGGCGTCGATCCGACGTTGGGTGGCGTCATGAGCCGCAGTCATGTCTACACGTAAACCAGCTACCAGCTGGACCAAAGCTGCCAAAGGGTCGTCGATAGGTTCCATCATGGTATAATTAAAGGCTTCTGAATATGTTCATAATCACCCAATTAGACCTGGTGTAAAGACCGGTTGTCAATTGAGCGCGTAGTGTAACCGTAGACTTCTTCCTGACAATGCAACTTCCAATAGTACAGATGGACTGTTTGGAAGGGGAATTGCCCGGAAGAGGAAAGGTGAACCCGGAACACAGCTGCCTAGACAAAGAACACAGTGTCAGGACTCAGGTTCATAGAATTGCAATAATAAACAGTTTCTGAATTAATTCCTGAAAAAGACTCACGTAACAGGAAAAAACCTCTGGACATGAAATGCAGGTAAGGACGAGACGGAAACCTGCAGCAAAATAAACCACAGGAGGGGAACTTAGTGTATTCAGTGTTAGGGAACAACGCTTTGAGAAAAAGAATAATGAGACCCTAATCCCTTACCATGAATGTCCAGGAAACAGGCGTTGTTGAGAAGACTGAAGAGGACCAGTTGGCCAGAAGAACTGTGAGTACAATGTGAAATGGAAGAGTCTGTGCTTGCCAAAGAGCTGGGAAACAACAGCTATGCAGTTCAGTGAAGAGCAGTAAGTTAGGCAGGATGAGAAGTTCCGAATCGAACACAACAAAAAAACGATAAGCAGGAGAGCGTGGTCGTAGCTTTCCAAAGTCAAAAGTTCCTGGTTAATCAAGTCAAGAAGCTGAGGGTAATCTCAAGAAGAAGTCCGTTAAGCAAAACAAGGGTCGTAAACACATGGGCAGTAGCACCCGAAACACAAGAGCTCCAAATGAAATTCAGTAGCGGACACCTGTTGTTAGGGCGGAGCTCTATAGAAGATCACATGACCATTAGAGAAAACGTTGTGAACGCGGTAGCCTTGCACGTAGGTGCTCTGGCAACCAACGTCTCCAGGGCAACCCCCAGCACTGTCGGAGGGATCGAAAACGTGAGGAAACAAAACGTTTCGATCCTGTCTTAAGCAACCAGGTTTTCACAGAGCCTGGGGGCTCTAGAGGTGTCTGTAACTTGGAGCAAGCCTGTTTGGCGGAACATGGAACCTTGGAAACAGGACCCCTAAATCCTGATTTCCTGACAATTTTTTCCACCTTCTGTAATTTGAGCAATTCAATACGTAACCTATTAGTGAGGAGGTGGCATATCCTGCAGATGGCAGATCCCAATTTGATTAGACATCTTTTTGCTTTAGAACAAAGGAGTGAATCTATGCCAGTCACTTGTACAAGCATCAAGAGAATAAGTAAGAGAGAATATTGATTCTTGTACTGCCCTTAGGTTACCTCCAATCAAACGACATTACAGGAATGGCAACTGCTTTGTGAGTCAATGTACAGAACAAGTCGTTATATTTGCAGCTAAAGGAAAGACATGGACATTGAATCATTTCACCAATTGTAAAACATTGAATGTGATATATGTCATTATCTGCAGTTTTGAGAGGCTTTATGTCGGGAAAACTACGTGCCCACTATATGTTTGAATAAACAAACACAAGTCCTGTATCCGGAACAGAGTGCTGACTACTCCACTGGTGGCACATTTCTGTGAGTTAAATCATACAGAAGCAGACATCGTTTGGTTAGTTGTCGATAAAGTTGTGGCAGATAGAGGTAGTGGATCTTTTGACGCTTGCTTAGCCAGACTAGAATAGCAATGGATCTTTCAGCTTCAATCTCATATTAATGGTCTGAATGACCAGTTCGACTGGTCAGTTTTGTTGTAAGAAGTTGGCACCACCATGAGTATTATTTTGATTACTTCTGCCAAATTTGGATAAGTTTTACTTGGTAAGTACTAACTGGCTACCAGTTAGGACATTAACCTTTGTGGTATATAAATGTTTGGTCTGTATATATTTTTGTGATTTGACATCCCACATGGATGGTATGGTCCAAATTGTGCATGGGATGTGTATCTGGTGATTAGTTAGGATATGATCCTTGGAGGTATGTCCCCCTCGGGAATACAGTGGTGTTGAATGATTAGTTTCCGGACCAAACATTAGTAAGTATGAGGGCTGTCCGTGTACAATTCATTGTCCAATGATGGTGCTTACGTCTTATATACACACATTAAGCGCTGCTGTCAAGTCCTACAAATTAAAGCGGGGGACTCAACAAACGCATGTGACGTCACCAGAAATGAGAATGTCAAGGTGAAATATGCACATTTCATTAAATAGGCTTTGCATAACCACCCAAATTGCACAGGACGAATAGCATTTGCCCTTCATAAAATCAACACACACACAAAACCAAGAGGGATCTTTTCTGCTAATAGTGTTTTTGAAAACGTTAGAAGATGTGCATGTTTTAAACTCCAAAAACCAATACAAATGTTTTCCCTGGAACGTGCAGTACCGAAAAGAGACATTTCACCTTTAGTTTGTTATTTTTCATCAGGTTATATAGCAGTGTTGAAGTGTCTGGCATGCAAACCTGATGACTGCGGTTTGATCCCAGAGGTTGGCTTTAATTCATAAATTCAAAGAGGACATTCAATGTTTCTCATTTTAGCTGGGTGTGACTGAGTCTACCCTCTGAAAAAAGTGGGTGGACTCCCTCCACCTGTGTGTAGCCTCGACTTGAGCCCTGATTAAGCGTGTGTGTAAACTACGGTGTTGGAGTTTTAGAGTCTTTTATACATTAATCTTAGTTTGCACAAGATGTCTGCCATCTATAGCACAGCACCACCAGTAGGATGCTTGATCCGTTTTTCATGTTGATGGAGTTAGTAGTAGCTTCTGGGTTTTTACCAACCTTATTGGATTAAGTTCCAAACGATTGCGTTTATGCTGCACTGTAAACTTGTTTTGTCTTGCACTGCCTCGCGGTAGGTGCTTTTTCACATTAGTTGGAGTTTAAGCAATATGAGAGAGTTAGACATTCGTCTCGTTTTTGTGATGGTGCCTAGTTCGTAGTTTTACATGTTGTTGTAGGAACTGACGCAGGAATTTCGGCAACATGGATTCATGTGTTTGTGGGATTGGGAAGCTGCATTCGCCAGATGTATGACATCTCTCAGGTATTGGTTTAAATTGTGTGTGACTTGAGGCACTTGAAGGACTCGCTATATGTCTTTTCTGTGGATGGGGAATTGGATTGATTAGACTAATACATTGGGTGAAGGAAATTATTACCCTCAATATTTGTTTTTGCATTTCAGAAATGGGGTTGCTTTGCAAGCAGAAACAGTGGCTGGAATTCATTAGCCTGATACTTTACAGGTCATGTGTGCATTTAAACTATTTTCCTTACACAACAGGATTTGGGGTATTTTAGTACTGTTTTTGTATTTATTTATGTCTTCTAGTGATGAATAGAGGCCCTGAGGAAGACATCTGTACTAACTTAGTTCGTCGAAACTAGTGTGCTCCCCACTGGAGCCATGCCATTGCACTCTAGAATAGGTCCTTTGGTCAAGATCTATATATTATTAATCCAGTAGTCATGTCATAACTCTTAGTATTGGACACGAGTTGGCCCGTTTCCGTTGTGTTAATTGTTTTGTTGACTGGGTGTGAGTGTGCCATCTCATCGATTGGGTGCCTCCACACTAGACACATTTTAAATCATTAGATGCACTCTGGTAACCTCAGCACTTTGTGTCTTAGCTCATGCACCTTAAAATAAAGCACTTTTAGCACATTTGCACATTAGCTCCTGTTTCAATTAAAATCTTGTATGTTTGACACGGGTTGCTTCTTTTTTCAATAAGTGATGTATTCCTTCATGTTTTTATTCTCGTTGTATGCATTAAGAAATGCTTCTGTTATTTCGTTTGTGCGTTATAATGTTTGCATTTAATGACGAGGGACGTATCCCTGTGAAAGCAGATTTGATTTCTAAACTATGGATTTAGAGTCATTTGGTACGTGTTTTCCCATGAAGACAATGTGCTGTTTGTATAATTTTTTCCTGATCTTCATAGGTACTCAGGACCCCTGGTGTAGTTCATACAGAGTGACAAATGAGCCCTTAGCTGTGCACCGATTAGAAACATGAGTCGAGGTTTATATGTATGTTTTTTATGTAGCACACATCTTGCTGTGCTGTGAAGCAACGCTGCAGTGCCTAGGCTTTTTACCTTGTCTACGTGTTAAATCACAAAATAGAACAAAGGTTGGAGGCACACCAGATGGCCCGGATGCCTGTTTCTGCTGCTGTGGCGCTCTGGGAAGTGATGCCAGTCGGGAGTGCATTGTAGCACACCACGATGCAGATGCTTTAAGCCTAAACCCACTTACACCCCTGATGACTGACACTCAATCTGTCAGCTGTCATCAATGAATATTTTTAATTCCCCGGTGCATTTTATATTCTGGTAATGTTACAGTGGATGAAAAGGTATACAGTGTTTATATTGAATCCTGTATATTGAATCTCCACATATGGAATGTTTTATATTGAAAACCTTTATAGTGAATGTATTTAGAGTGGGGTAAAGAGTTACATTTTTTGGGGAAACAGTTGGGATTGGTTTTTAGGGGTGGGAAACAGCAGTTTGGGGGCGACCCCCCCCCAAAAAAGATGCATTCACTAGAAAGGTTTTTAAGATGAAAGATTTGATGTATGGGCAATCGTTGTACATTACCTCGATATAAAGACATGTAACCAATGAAAACTGTCAGACTGGGTGTTAAAAAAATATTCTTTGCATCTATGCCTCCCCGTTTGCAGCACACATTTTCCCAAATAAACTTCTTTCCCATCTGAACTTTCACCTCTTTCATCCAATTCACACACTCCACATCATAACTTCAACCCCAACCTCGCCAACTTCTCCCTTTTCCTTCAATAACATTAATTTCTCTCTTCTGCTTCTCTTCAGGCTCCCAGATTTCTCTCAATTGTCTAAAATAGGGCAACACGGAAAACACTTCAAATATAATACAATAAATAGATTGATAGGACCTAGTACGTGAATGTCTTTTTATCAATGGGCCTCATTACAAGTTTGGCGGTAGCCTTGCCGGTAAAACTGGCAGGCTGCCGCCAAACCTCCAATTATTTATGACGCCCACAAATGGGCAATTACCTGGTCATTACGGCCCTGCTGGAACCGGTAATTGCCCATTTGCGGGCGCCGGAAAAAGATGCGCACCATTCCCATTCGGCCCCATAGGGCTGAATGGGAATGGGGAGGTCGGATGCACCAGCACCGTTTATAATGGTGCCGGTGCATCCGACATGCACTGCTCGCGGGTGCCTCTCTGCCCGCCAGGTCCAACCTGGTGTGCAGAAAGGCACCCGCGATCACAACTCGTAGTTTGCTGGTCTGGGAACTACGGTACCAGCATGCTTACTGGTACCATAGTTCCCGGACCGGCTAACTTATAATAAGGCCCAATGTCTCGTAATACAGGCTTTCAAGTGATTCCCGGAGCCACTTTAAAGATGTTAGACCACAGAAGGTATGATCCCAGTCGAAGAGAGCAGATAATAACCAATAGGTCCCCTAAATAATGGGCCTTTTACACTCTGACAAAGAAAGTTTTCTGGCAAGAACTATCATAAATCGGCTGAGAATTAATGGCAAAAGCTATGATGATGGGCCTCATTACGAGGTTGGAGGTAGCCTTGCTGGTTTTACCGGCAAGGCTACCTCCAAACTCGCTTCCGGGTCCGGCACCCGCGAATGTGCAATTACCTGGCTATTCCGGCCCAGCCGGACCTGATAATTGCCCATTCGCGGGTGCTGGGCCCGATACATCCCCATTCCCATTGAGCCCAGTAGGGCTCAATGGGAATGGGGAGGCTGGTAGCATCGGTACCGTTAATAACGGTTCTGGTGCTACCATCATGTTCTGCTCATGGATGCCGAAACGGCCACCAGGTCAGACCTGGTGGCTACAAGGGCAGCCGCGAGCAGAACTCCTAGTATGGCGGTACGGTAGCAATGGTGCCGGTAGTGATACCGGCGCCGTTGTTGCCTTACAACCATACTTGCAATGAGGTCCAATGCGTAACGAATTTACGGGAAAAGTCTAAAATAGACTTCTGAGAACTTAAATTAAATGCTACGTAATCAGTCAAGACTTGAGTAACAGAAATATGAAAGGAAATCCTCCTACTCTGCAGAGCTCTGATTTAGAACAGCCTCACCCTCATCCACAAAATGGAAGCAGGTCATGTAAAATGTAAACAAAGTTGACTTAACTTTGCCAAGGTGAAGGTGGCACAATGCAAGGGAGCTCCATGGGCCCTCCAGGGTTATTTCTGGAGCAGTGATAGTGTCAATTGACTTTTATGTTATTGTCTGCTATTTCGTGTTAGGAAGGGTTTAAAGAACAGTGCCATAGTCTTGCAAGTGCCTTCTGCTACTGGGTTGAATCGCAGGACAAGTGGCCTTCCAACAAAAGAGGAAGTGATTGAACCTGAATACCCTTGTCGCTGACTGCTTGCAGTAACCCCACAACTAGAAGAACACTGCAAGCATGCTTTCCTAGAGCAAGCTACTCATCCTAAACCTTTCTTAAATCCTACACATCAGCTAAGAGCACAGGCCCCATAGGTATTAAAGCCAGATGACTTGGAGCGTGACTTTATGACAGTTGTCGCAAGGGGAAGGGCCCATTTCTTTAACCTTTTGTGGATACTCAGAAAAAACCGTATCCTATTTTTGGGACTATTGTTTACCCACGGAAAATCAGCCTACATCAGTGTGCTCCTCTCTTAGTTTACCACACTTTTACCTGGGCCGGAATTAGGGGTGTACTAAGCATCGGCATCTAATAAGTAGTCAGTGCAAGTTGTGCTAAAAACACCTCTTTGGCTTTGGCCAAATGCTTTCTGGCTTTCCATCATAATATATCAGATCGGAGAAGTCAGAAATGGTATGTAGACACTGGCTCACAGCATTCCTGATGGAAGTAAAATGTATGTTTACTTGGTGGGCAGGGCAAGGTAAGAGCAAGACTGAGATTCTTTTGTTGGACATTGTCATGTAGCCACTGGGAAAATACCACCAGACACGTGAATACGGTTTTAGAGACTGGGCCTCATTACAAGTATGGCGTTAAGTGGCAAAATTGGCAGTAAATCCATTACCACCAACTTTACCACTACGCCAAATTATGAGGTCAGCCCTGGAGTGGAGGATTTACCTCCAGAAATATTCTGCCACAGCAATTCCACGAAAAAGCCCATTTGAGTCCAATGGACTCATAAAGATGGGGACTTACACTACCACTTGTAACCCGGCCGTGATTCCGCTGGACCAAGTGGACGTATTGGTAATTCAGTTGGGTGGTATTCTGGTGGATTTACTGCCAGGAAACCTGCCCTACTCGTAATGAGGCCCAGGGTATTTTTTCAGAATCCACAGTTACTGGGCATGGGGATGCTTCAGAAGCAACTTATCTTATAGGCAGGGTTATAAACAAACTAGAACAGCCCAAGGGCTACAACTTACTATCATTTCTCCTCTTTCCCAATTGGCGTCTTGCTGACTAGCTGTGTCCTGTGTCCCTTCAGTAAGGTAGTAAATAAGTCTTAGGTCATGATGTTGTGTTATAAAAAGTCTCTTCTGGGAATCTATTGCTGGATCATTTGTAGTTCACACTTCAAGGTCTCACAAGGCTCCCCAGACCCTCTGTAAATCCTCCTTCTGGCAATAGGATTCCTTGCATCACTTTGCAGGACTTCTCCATCTGCCAAATGTTTTACGAAGAGTGAGTGGAAAGGCTAGAGACGTGCACACATCCTTTCTGTCACTGGGCCTCACTTACCCTTGTGCTGGCTGTCACCCCAATGTTACGGCAAGTGCTATTTTCGCTGCCCACCCCTCCCAGACAATGAGTGGACTTGCATTGAATTGCTTTCTTTCACTGCCACGGCATCACCAAGGGACTTCCGACTGCCCTCCTTTCTCACTTCCTGCTTCTCCTCCTCTCATCCAATTGTTGCTCCTTGCAACTTCTCTGCCTTCCTCCATAGGGTTTTCTTTCTCTCTCGTTCACTCTTTAGCTACTTCTTCACCTCCTCCAAGGTTTCTTGCTCTCTGCTGTCATCCTTAATGTCCTAGTCCTCCAACACCCTCAGCTATTCCTCTTCTTCTTGATGTTTATATCCTCCAACCTCGTTTGTTCATTTTGCTCCTCCTGCTCCTTCAACTCCACGTGCAGATTCAACCCTTGCTGCTCCTTCAGTTCCTTCTTCATCTCCAACTCCTTCTGCACCTCCAGCTCCTGCTGCACCTTCAGCTATTTCTGCAGCTTCTCCTGCACCTTCAACTCCTCCACTCCATCGGTGAGTGCTTCACTATTCCAAACATCCACACTGATACCTTTTACCCTCATATTTTATGCTTGACTATTCCCTCCCAATGGGCTGATTTGAATTAAACATGTGACATCTAGGAAGCAAAATCTGTTATCTTTTGGATTGGTGGGTGGGCAGGTGCCTGACTCAGGTGGGTGTGCAATTGATTCTCCTGGCATTGCCTGACATCACAGACTGGGTCTATACCATGTTGGGCTGCCATCTTGCTTTTCAGACTTTCACGTATGCATGCTACCACGTACATGCAGAATCTGTGAGCGTGGCATTCGGGGCTCTGTTGCTCTCAGCATTCATCCCTCCATTCTGGATGTATGCAATGAGAATTCTGGAGGCCAGGGTTTCTAGGTTGAGTTTGATTGTATCTGAATAATGACAGTAATACTACGAGTCCAGGGGCCAGGGCCCATGGAACTTGTTCACACAGTTGTTAAGTCCTCTCTAAAAGGGGCTCTACCATGATTGTGATGATACCCTTATGGTCCGCACCTGTGTTGTGCAAGAGACCAGGGGATCATCTTGCTACCTCTTGTGGGCCACACATCATGCAGTGGTTGGTGGGACCTAGCCCCCCTGATTTGCCACCACACACAACTGCAGTGTCAGAGAGGGGACTAGTATTACCTGGTAGCGGTAGGATTAGAAGAGTCGTAGAGTCCTGCATTTCCTGGTGTGATAGGGCAGCCGAAGTGATGGACGAGTGTATGGTGGCAGAGAAATACCTCCCAAAAGGCAGCTGCCTTCCCAAAGCTCATATATATGCAGCAGAGTCAGTCGCGTGCCACGCAGAGTGATCTGGGAATGACACAGCTGCAACCTCTTTTTCCTTATAGGCCAGTGCGGCCCAGGGAGTAAAGATTGACATTGGAGGAGGCTCTTTCACAGGCAAATTGCATAGAGCGGAAACCCGATAGCTCAACAAATAGCGCATGCGTATCTGATGAGGAGGAGCTGCTGCTCGGTTCAGAGTTCAATACTCCTCAAGGCCATCAAGCTCAAGTCGAAAATTGGGTGCCACCAATGTGGGCAATAATGACGGTGATTAGTAACACCTGTCACTAAGCTCTCGGAAACTGGAATTGTTAGTGTGCGATGCTCTATAAAGAAAATATTATCACGATCTGGAACTAAGCAATCTTAACGAATTCCGATGGCCTTGTGATTGTAAAGTCCTTTCATGCATCAGATTGCTGTTAATTCCTGTGACATTACTCTATTTTGGCTAACACAGTAGATAAAGTGGGGAGGCCCAGGAGGCGGGAGGAAGGGGAGGAGTAGAGGGACGGGAAAAGCCGGCAGTTCAAGGCTGGCACTTGTTGAATAAAGAAGTGTTGCACCCCAGCTCTGTGTCTACTAATTTTTGCATGCATGAAGGGTGATTGACACTCCAGTGTGAGGCGGTCCACTTGGAAGATACTACATTGGCGACGAGGCTGGACACGGGTCCCCACCGTGCCTGCCATCTCAGGTCCACTGCGCTCGTGGCGTGCTGTCGGGCACCACTGGAGACGCGGGACCCCACCCTATCGAGGACTCCCGGAGAAAGTTGGTTGGAGCGAGAAGGCCCCCACCATCGGAACGAGTCCCCTGCGCAAGCTCCATCAGGGCTCCAATGCGCACATCTTCCGCGGGTGGAGCCGCAGCGGCAGCTCCCCGCGTAGTATTCTTCCGGGCGGTGGAGAAGAAACTTCTCCCGCCAACGGCAACGACGCAGCAAGGCCTAGCCTGCGTACATCTGAACACCTGTGGGTAGAGCGGTGGCTCCCTGCTCACACCCTCTGGGCGGTTGAGGAGCACTGGCCTCCCGCCAACGGCAACTACAGAGAAAACAACTCAAAGACGAGCGGTGGAGGCGTGGCCCTCCCGCTCCAACGCGAGCAAGATAAGGGTAAGTTCACACGCCCCACCGCAATCAAAACCCACAGGCCCCACATCTCGCAGCGCAGCGCTCTCCTGGAGCTCCAGCATCACCGCGCACGGGGGAAAGTTCGTGTATCGAACACAAGGCCTCGCAGGGCCACCGACACGCGGCACAGCGCCCCTCCTGGCGTTGTGAGCCCCGATGCACACGTGACAAGGAGATCCACACTCCCATGCCACAGAAAGCCTCAGACCGTGCCATCAACATAAGGCCCCACAGGCCCGCCAACACGCGGCACAGCGCCCCCCCTTGGCGCTTAAGAACTGCTACGCACTGGACAGTAGACCTCACGAAATGTCAGCGAATAGCGCAGTGCCCTCATCTGTCACCAGGGCCTCACCGCACCTAGAACAAGGAAAGCTTATTTCAGCATATCAAAAGCGGAAAGGAGAACAATTAGCAACAGCCCATGAGCGGTTCAGAAGGAGAGTCACTGACTGTCCCAGTGACTCCAGTCAGACCGGGACACAGGAAAATGACAGACAGTCTCCTAGCCCAATTGCCAGCAAATTTCGACATCACTGAAACCAGTACCCTTGAATGACGATGGAAAAGGTGGCTGAGGGATTTTGATGTGTGCATAAAAGCGGCTGGTCCACTAGAAGATGACCAGAAACTCAACCTCCTAAACCATGCTGTGGGAACCTACGTGTGAGACATCCTAGACGAAATACCGGAAAGCAACATAAACACCTACGCCAAACTGAAGACGACGCTCACTGAATACTTCACACCCCACACAAACGTGGACTGTGAACGGCATGTGTTCCACACCACTAAACAGAACAGAGGGGAAACCACAGACGCATTTGTCATGAGGCTGCGATCAAAAATGAAACACTGTCATTTCAATAACTACTCCAACGAGGAGGCCCTCAGGTCGCAAATCATAGTGGGGTGCAAAAGCGCTGATTTTCGCAAACGATTACTGCAACAGCCACGCAACCTAGAGGAAATCTTAAATCTGGCGTGATCGGATGCTGCCCTCGCAGCGCAAGTAGAAGGCCTAGATGAAATAAAAATCATGCACGGAAAGCACGAAAGCCTCAACAAAATAGAAGGGACGGCAAGAAACAACAGTGATCCTTTCTGTTACCGGTGTGGACATGAATACCCCTATGAAGGAACGTGCCCCGCAATGGGCCAGACATGCTCCACGTGCAGCAGTGACAACCATTATAAGGCCGTACGTTTGATCTTCCGCAGCAAGATGAGAGAGGCAGGAAGAAGTGGGAAGCCCACAATAGAAATGGAACAAAACGCGTTGACACACCACCACCGGGTAGCGCACCAGCCCCACGATCAAGGGCGTCACAGACACCACGACGAACAGCCAGAAAGAAGAAAAGACAAAAGGGACTGGAGGGAGAGCAAGACCACGCCATCCAAGACAAGGACAAGACCCAGGAGGTATGTACGATGCCTCATAGAACAGTCGCAATCTGACAGCGTGTCAAGTGTATCGTCGGAAGAAAGAACCCGCAGACCGGAAAAACACCAAGAAACACCACGGAAAAAGGGATATCTATATGCTCTCGGAAACAACACGGCAAAAGAACACAGCCCAATACTCAGGATACAAGTCAATCAAACAGCTGCCGAGTTTCTGATAGACACGGGGGCAACAGTGAATGTAATCAGTGAGGAAGTCTATGAAAGCATACCAAACGCCCCTCACCTGCAACCAGCACGAGCCCTCATCTATCCATACGGTTTGAAGACCCCCCTAGCATGTAAGGGATGCTTCATGGCGTCATGCTGATACAAAGAACACGGAAAAAGCATCCCCATGCATGTGTTAGAGGCTGCCACCGAGAGCGGATGCATATTAAGCTATCAGGCAGCCATAGAGATGGGACTCATTCACATATTATATCGCCTCATGGTACACAAATACTTAGACAGAAGAAGGGCTGCTGTTAAAGGGCACCAAGCTCGTAATTCCGCGAAGCCTGCCACAGAAAGTTCTAGAACTAGCCCATGAAGGACACTGAGGTGTTGTGTCTACTAAAAGGATGCTAAGACAAAAACTATGGTTCCCCCAACTAGACATCTCTGTGGAAGAACTACTGCAGAACTGCCCTACGTATGCACTCGTAAAGCCACACACATCACCTGAATCACTGAGCATGACAGCACTGCCCGAAGGGACATGGGAGGAAATAGCTGTCGACCACTTTGGGCCACTGGAAGGGGGAGAGTACATATTGCTGACTGTGGACGAATATTCAAGATACCCAGACCTGCAGATAGTCCCGTCCACATCAGCGCATCACACCATCCCAGCCCTAGATCGGATGTTCACAACCTACGGAGTGCCCAAGGTGGTAAAATCCGAAAAAGGACCTCCATTCACTGGACAAGATTTCCAAAGATTCGCAGAATATATGGGTTTTCGTCACAGAAAAGTAACACCACTGTGGCCACAGGCAAATGGAACAGTGGAAAGATTAATGAGCAACATCAAACGCACAACACAAATTGCACGCATCACAGGAGAACCTGTCGAGAAGCTATTATACCAACTCATGCGAGACTACAGAAGCACACCACATAGCACCACCGGGAAAACACCATCAGAGGTGATGTTTGGGCGAACGATTAGAACACGACTACCACATGTAGCGGCTGACGAAGACCAATATGAGACTGAAATGAGAAAGAAAGACATGTTCATGAAAGAGAACATGAAAAGGGCTGCTGACGCCACCCGCAGGGCCAAGGAAAATGACCTGGCGCCAGGAGACCTGGTAGCGGTCCGCTAGCCTCAACATCGCAAAAATGTAGCTCCATTCAGTGAAGAACCCCTCATCATCGTCAAAAAAAAGGGATCACTCATCACCGCAGAAGGAGATCGCAGGTCCATAACAAGAAACTCATCCCATTTCAGGCGGATGCCTGGTGCCCCATCCTTAGTTGACACAAACATGAATGACACCCTCTCTCAAAGGGATGCTCCATATGAAGGAGATAGAGAAGACTCCGAAGGGGACACAGCACCAGAGAGATGGACGGATCACTCGGCAATGGTGGACTGTCGACCCCAGAGAGCATGAAAGAAACACCATCGCCTCATTGAAGAAATGAACTGAGGGCAGGACTAAATGTTTAGTAATGGGAGGGTGTGGTGTCGTCACTGCACCCCTGTCATGTGGGGAGGCCCGGGAGGCGGGAGGAAGGGGAGGAGTAGAGGGACGGGAAAAGCCGGCAGTTCAAGGCTGGCACTTGTTGAATAAAGAAGTGTTGCACCCCAGCCCTGTGTCTACTCATCTTTGCATGCATGAAGGGTGATTGACACTCCAGCGTGAGGCGGTCCACTTGGAAGATACTACATACAGTATTCAACTTGGGCCGAATACTTGACAATGTATTTGCTATTTGGCTGACTACGAAGCACGCTCTTCTGTAAACACCCAGGTTCAATTGGTGCACAATCCGTACTGTGCAAAAAACCCACAGGTCAGAGTGCAAGGTGGGTTTCCTGCGTTTATTTCCGGTGTGCAAAACATGTTTTCCGACAATATCTGGAATCAGAATCCCCCTCGTGCTCCTTTTGGCTTCGCCTGGCTGACTAGAGCAGTCCTAATGCCCGTCTTGAACACCTGAAGGGCATTTTGCCATGGCAACTTGCTGCAGACTCTGGGCAAGGTGGTAAAATACTGTGATTTTGCACAGCTGCATGCCATTTTACCAGGCTGTTACACGCTTTTGATGTATTTAGGTTTTGCAGACTCCCTAATTTGCAGGGCTTTCTCATATACAGACCCAAGCTGCAGACACGCCCAGTGTGCCTTGGATAAAAAAGGCACATTATGCACTGAACTGGTTAATCCTCGTCCCAGCGATCCTTCTGCTTCATTATCCAAATCCTTTATTTTATACACGCTTTTCTGCTTACTGAATGTGTCATAGTGCAAGTGTGATATATATTTGTGTTGATGGCTTCCTTTATATGTCTATTGTACCCATACCTCATGGGAGCATCATTGCAGTTAAGGGCCAGTGTGATAGCATAGTTGGTTGAGTATCCTCTGTACATATCCGTACTCGTGATTAAAATCCTTCCATGGGTACCAATGACTTGGGTAATGTGACATTTCACATGTAATTGGTATCATTTGATTGAGCTGAGTTTTAAAAAAAGAAATCTGGCCGAACATACATGATTCTTTTGAAAAACGCCTGTTATTTAAGCAATATGCCTCGAGCCGTGTGGGAATTACCGAGTCCGGTAATGCCCGGGGCCCATAGTTATAGGCCTGAGCGAAACGAGGGCCTTAACAAATGCCCCGGGGCATTACCGCCCCCGCGGTGAGGGGTATATTGCTATTAGTAACCCGTTCTGCAAGACCGGGGTACTAATGGCATTCTTTTCTGTTCCGAAATGCTGCAGAGTTTCGGAACAGAAAAGAAAAAAAATAAATGTCCAAGGAAATGGCTGCTGGGAAAGGGAAAACAGAGTCTGTTTTCGCTTTCCATGGCGGCCTTTGGGAGCGGACGTGCTAGGAACACAAGTGTTCCCGGTGCGTTCTCTCCCGAAAAAGGAGAAATCAGAAGGTAAGTGGGCTTGGGAGGGCGGGCAGTGTGGGGAGGAAAAAAAACACATACCTGAATCCCTGGGGGGGGGGAATGGGGGGGAGGAAGGCCATGGCAGCTTCTCAGCCGTGTGGAGGCTCGGAACGGGGATAGCCCCAGCGAGAGCCAATCAGAATGTTTCTTACATTCTGGTTGACTCTCGCCGGGTACTAATACATGATATTATACAGCCATGGCAGTAAGGCGATGGGTCCGTAGTGTTTGATTTCTGCCTGTCACACCTCTTCCTTACCAATCCTACACCTTCTTTTTCCCATCCTACCCCAGCTTTTCCCCCATTGGGTTACTTCATCCAGGGATTCCTGCCTCCCCACTCATTGAGGAATATTGCACATCTCATCCAACGTCCTACCTCTGAAAGATGTCATGTCCCAATACTTAATTTATGATGCATAGTTTCGACTTGATAGATGTCTGTGTATTTGTGTGTGCAGAGACCACAACTGCAGTCAAACCCTTACCAACTATTCACTGAAAACACTTGCATACGCCCAAACTGCAAGACCATGCAATATCACACCTGGGTATGCAACCAGTTTACCGTTCTTTTCATGTATTTATTTCTTGGACATATCCTGCTTTGCCTGAGGACCATGTGGACCATCTGACAGTCCTGGCTGCAAAAACGAAGTTCTCAGGGCGTACAACACTCAGAACTCTGCCTGCAAGTGTGGGCACTGTGAGAAACCACCTGGAGCACTGTGAGTGGCTCCCAGTGGGACATATGACACACTGCCTCCCTTAGCCGGTCTCCTCGGGTTTCCAGCAAGGGCGTCTACAGCCAAGGAGCACTTTGGGCCAGAACCCCTGCTCAAGCCCGGACTTCGCTGAGCTCATCCTTTACCTGACTTCTGCTTTAATGTATAGGGATCCTTTGACCCATTGACTGTCCTTTCATTGTGGAGCGTCTGTTACCTCACAGAACCAAGACACATTGCTGTTTTGAGCCTGTTAATTGTCTTTTGATTACCTGTAGCCCCATTGTAATCCAACTCAGAACTTAAACCTGCTTCTTCAGAGCCAACCATCCATCCCTTCCCTTTATGCCCACCCAACTACCCTCGCTCTCCCTTGGGCTGCATGCTTTCTTCATTTTATTCACTTGTCTGTTTCCTCTACCCTTCCTCCTTATACTCATTCTTCTCCCTCTCTCATAGCCTTCAGGCTCAACTTGGTGTATCTTTTGTATCTCTCCATCTTCCTCCTTACCACTGCACCACAGCCCTCAAATAAGATGCTCCCGCTCTCCCAGGATCTCTAACCTCATCGTTCCCTTTTGCCTACCGCGCAATGCCTTTTCCTCTCCCCCAGCCCCTATCAATGTTTCTCTTGGTGTCTGGAATGCAAAATCCCTCTGAAATAAGTCTTTCTATATCACTGACCGTTTAGATTCTTATCACACTCAACTTTCACATCTTGCTTTCACAGAAACCTGGATCTCCCCTCATGACTCAGTTCCTTATCAATAAGGCCCTCTACATCACCCTTCTACTCCTGTCCGGCATAAACTCTTCCTCTTTTGAATATGCCGCCTACAACTCTTCCCATTGTTCTGGCTTTTTGTCGACCCCCTGGTCCTCTCAACTCCTTCTTCCCTGATTTGACCTTTCTCCTTGAGTCACTTCCTACAGACATCCCCATTATCATGCTGGCAGACTGTAATCCCCCCACAAGCTCTATACAGCAACCTGTCGTAAACTTAACTTCCTCCTATCAGACCACTCCCCCTATTCCCTCCATGACCAGCCTACCCACTCATGTGGGAACTCTCCTGTCCTCCTCTGACCTCTCCATTGATCCCTCTCACTCTGATCACCCCACTATTCACTTTAACATCTCACTTTCCTACACCTTCTACTCCCCATATCCCCTCTTCAATGACTAAAAAGAAATTCCTTCTGGACTCTGTTGCCCCTTACCTTGAGGATCCCCCTATTCATGTCTATTTCATTGACTATGCTTTCTCTGACTTCCTCTATGCACTTACGACTCCATTTGACTCGCACATTCACACCTTCCCGTTCCCATCCTCAGCCTTGGATCATCTAAAAATTCAGAGCCTCAAGACAAACATGCGCCGTAACCTACAACACTGGTGGAAATTACAGACACCTACCCTACTCATAGCCTACAAACATTCCCTTGCTTCCCTAACTTCTGCTCTGGACTCTGCCAAATCCTGCTACTTGAAAAAGCTAATCTCCTCCCTTCGCAGTCACCCCAGCAATCATATACCCTCCAATCTTTGCTTACACCTTCCAAGCCAATATTCATTGCCTCCTTCATTCCTGCATATTACTTTGCATACTCATTTTCCTCTAAAATCAATGAAGTGCATGACACTTTCACAGCACTGCTCTCTCTCCCTCCTCAACCCTCTTTCTGTCGACCACCTCTCTCCCTACCTCTTCTTCTCTTGTCTTCATTTCCCCTACCTCTTCTAATGAATTACCACCCATCCTTCTCAGTTCCAACCCATCGTGCACGCCTATCGACCCCTTTGCTCCCCAAATAGTACCAATCACATGTCTCTATCTCTCTAGGCTCTTTATCCTCTCTCTTTCTTTGCTGTACTTTTCCCTGCCTCCTTCAATCCTGCAACTGGGCCTCATTAGGACCCAGGCGGATTTCGCGGTGCTAAATGCACCGCGAAGCACGGCGGAAAGCCGTCGATAGCGCCATGGGGGTTGGCGGATTTACCGCCCCATTCCGACCTCGGCGGAGCGGTAAATCCCCAATCCCCATTCTGCCCTTCCCCATTCCCATTCTTGCCCCATAGGGTATAATGGGAGTGGGGAAGGAGTTAATTACGCCACCGTAAAATACGGTGGCGTAATTAACAACGAGGTCCCGTAGCGCCATGGTTTTCTCCGCCTGGTAAAACCAGGCGGAGAAAACCTCCATGGCGCTAAGGGAACTCGTAGTACGGCGGACGGGTCCGCCGCGATTAGCGCTGGCGGAAACCCACTCCGCCTGGGTCCTAATGAGGCCCACTGTCTTACCTGTATTGAAGAAACCTTCTGCTGACCTACATTTCCCAGAAAACTATGGTTAAGTTTCTCTCCTTCCCCATTAATCAAATGTCCTGGAGCGAGTAGTCTTCTACTGGATCACTAAGTACCTTGAAGATAATAACCTTAATGATGCACTTCAAACTGACCTCAGTAGTAAATACTCCACTGAAACTGCACTAATGCATGCCTCTAACTTTCTTTATAATGCTATCGCTGCAAACTCGCTTCTATACTCATCCTTTTGGACATTTCTTCCGCTTTCGACGTTGTTGGCCACTCCTCTCTCCTCCTCACTCTCTAGGCCCTTGGGTTTCCATCCTTAGCAACTGAAATATCCCACAGTAGAGCACTGCAACGCTTCACATCCTAGCCGGTGCTCATGCTATGCTGTCAGGGACTTACACACAATGGGGCTATATGTCAGTGCAACATAGGCAATATGCCCATGCATTTTTAGCAATATGGCATTTTTCTCTAAGCATGCAATGTTGAAATGTGAATAGTTGCCAGCCATTGTCTCTTAGCTTGCTTTGTCACCATCATGTGTATGTGGGTCAACACATGTCAATCAATGTACTCCATGCAGTATCATTTGTAAAGCAATGACAGGTTACAGTCCACTGGAAATCCATAGGTTTGCAACAATGTATAGATAGGCATCCCATAGCATTAGGACATACCAATGGCAGGGTACTGCTCCCCGAATGCCACTGAACAGTGACTTTAACAGGAGCAGGGTCACTGTAGGTTCTTTAACACAGAAGTAATTTACAGGGGACTAGGGACCATCCCATTTCCTAATAACAGAACACTAAGAAGAAAAAACCTGGTACGACAGTAGATGAGGATCCTTATAAGACTAGGAACATCTGATTATGAATTCTTGAATGATCGGGAAAAGTGGCACCAATATTTCTAATAGCCTCAACCCTAGCCATATACATATTCAATTTGCACAGATTTTGATGTGCATAACTCAGATGCCCACCTGGGCCTGTTTCAAACTTTACAAACCCTTAATAAACATTAAAATAAAATAAAATAAACAAATACTTGAGAATGAGATGCATGCCTTTTTCAGGTACGTAGTCACGTGGAAGGATTGTATTCATAACCTTGGGTAATGAATGAGGTTGAGTCAAGGCCTCTGGAATCTTTTCAGCAGAATGACCATGTAGTCCTTATTATTTACTAATGGTATTCTTGGGTTGACATATAAAGCATCTTTATAAGAAGCATCAAGGGGTCCAACCATCAAGACGCCCAATGACACTGTGCCTGTTTATCGAGGTTCACAAACAGGAAGTCAATCCCACTGTCACAAGTTTATAAAACATGTAACACATACATTTCTACACAAAATGTGTCTCATACATTCCAGACACCTAGAATACAATCCAACCAAACAATGTAAATAAGGAAGGGAACAAATAAGACCATTGCAAATGCAATTTCATCATTAACGATAAAACCTGCAGTTCTCCAAGTATACAATTCCTAAAACAACTAACATAAAATATCACAGTTTGACAACAGATCTCATTTCCCTTAAATTCATATAAACATTTTCTCCCAACATTTTATGAATATGAGCTAACAACTGTACTAAAGATATAATCAACGGCGTCCCCTTGCCTCCCATCAATCAATCGATTCCAGAGGCACCACTGGCTTTCCAAATGATCCTCCTCATCAACAAATCTCTTCAGGTGCCCCGAAAGCTAGACACCCAAAGCCAGTGTTTCCATTTGTGGGTGCGTAAGGAAAAAAAGATGGGGGAAAAGTACAGAAAGACAAAGCTGCTGGAAATTATTGCAAAGTATTCAATGTAAAATCAAATAGCACAAACAACTCAAGGCAAGTAGGCCAAACAACTAAGAAAACTAATATAGAAAAACACTTGAAAAATAATACATAAAATATTTAGTGCATAAATTTAAATAAACCATGGAGGAAAGTGGTAAAACCATTAGGCGGAAAATCCAGTAGTCGGTGCTTGCCATATACATTCTCAGTTAAATCATTACATTTTTTGAGTTCTGATTCATGACATTGTTTGTCAATTCCCTTGTTTGGGTAGTGCTTATGCTTTAAAACATGAGACAGTACATGTTACTGTAATACTAAAAGAAACCAACACACCTGGTTATTACACGCAACGATCATGTGCTCGGGTTCGGGCATAACACAGCTCTCCTGGGCCACCAGTGTGTCTTTGGTGTACCCCGGCAGGCGGTAGGATGAAAAAAGGCCGTAGTATTGTTTCATGCAGAGAGGTTGGCCAGACAGCTGTCCCCGGGCAAAATCAACGGGCAAAGCGTGGCTGAAATCAGAAATGGCAAGATTTCACTCAGAAGGATGAGATAGGAGCACCCTTTGCAAATCAGGGCCTTTTTAGCATTTCTTCCTTCCAAAGTCGACAAAGTGAGTATTGTTAAGCCTGGAATTATTAGCAATTCTTCTTTAGATGCCAATCGACTATTCAGTTTGCCTTGTTCACAACACAATCATTCGATACCATTGCCAATCCTTCCTCTTTTTGTAAAGCCAATATCGTGGGTTTGTTTTAGATCTTGTTGGGGTTCAATAAGATCACATTGCGCACTTTCCTTAATCTTCTCTGGGGCTTCACGTCTGAACCAGGAAATATGGCTATGATGACTCAAGCTTGAACCAGTGTACAAACCAAAGCAAATGCGGCTGCTGGAAAGAGGGGCCTGTGGGATGCTCCTGTGACCATGCTGATTGACAGCCTGACGATGCACTAGGCATGTGTGGCAACTCCTGGGAAGCACACAGGCAGAACGCGATCAAAGCACCTCACTGCGTGTGCCCATGTTTTGGTAATACAAGGATAGTACATACTCAATATTATGTCCATAGGGCCCTCCCGCATGCAAATGAGGAAATGTGCTTTTGTGCGCATGCCTTCGGTATTGTAAAAGGGACCCTGTAGTCCATCCTGTAATACTAATATGCATCCCACTGCAGGTAAAATGCCATGTTTGTGTGCCAGCGCCTCCCTAGCTCGGGAGGGAGGCACCGACACACAAACTTGACATTTTACTGGCATTACAGCAAAGCCAATAAGATGAGTGTTCTTAAGTTGCCATATAGGTCCACATTGGTGCAGCCTGCGAGGGTATGTTTTCTCACGTGCCCTTGCATGTTTTCTGCCATTACGAGCAGAGTCAACAAGATGAGTGTTCTTTCATGGCCAAACAGGCCTTCACTAGTGCAGCCAGCGAGGGGCATCTTTTCATAAGTGGCTTTCATTTTATTACTGGAATTATGAGCAAAGCCAACAAGAAGAGTGTTCTTACGTGGCCAATGAGGCCTACCTAGTTCAGACAGTGAGTGCATGTTTTCATGAGTGGCATCACATTTTGTATTGCCAGTATCAGCAAAACCAAGAAAGTGAGTGTTCTTACCTGGCCATAATGCCCTAGTTGCAGCCAGTGAGGGCATGTTTTTACAGTGACATTTCATTTTTTTACTGGTGCCATTATGGCCGAAGCAAACCTGAGTTTGTTCTTTTATGTGAATATTGGCATACATTGATATAGCCAGTATGGATATGCATGGGGGCAGCCCGCACAAAAATGTTTTTTGATATTGGCATGTACTGTCAGCAGAGGCATTAAAAAAATGCATTGGAAAATGTTCTTTGCACTGTGGGTGACTTGGCATCTACTGGCGCTTGTGCTACCCTACAAAATTGATTGTGAACTGTGTTACAATTAGTATTTTTTTCTTTTTTTTGCAGGAAGTGTGCTTTAAAATGCATCATTTTAACCCATTATTTTAAAAAATGCCACCAAGGTACAACCCTCCCGACCCCACCTTTGCACCTTCCTGCTGCTTCACTCTGCTTGATAACTCTCACATGTTCACGGTAAATGTTTATACTCCTACAATTCAAAAGTTCACCAGCCACCACTATGTCCTGCCACGACGGCCAGCAGCGGTTCACTGAGCCTCCAAGGCAATCACGGGGAGGCAAAAGGGCATTAGGACAGCGGCCCGCGTTAGCCGCTGCCCGCTGCAAGCTCTTAGGTTGGTACATGGGGCACCGAACTGCAACCAGCGCTGTTAATGAGACTCCAAAACTCAGCCTTGTCAACAGCCCATCTCAAGTTCTTCCAAAGCTGCTGATACTGATACGGGTAAATCTTAAGCTTAATCTAGAAAGGTAGGTGCTAGAGCCACTCTGATTAAGACGGAAGGATGAATACTGTGGCAGAGCTCCATGCCATAGCAACTTCTGAACCTTCCTCTTATTCGGAATTCCCAACACGCTGAGCTCTCTTGGGACGATAGCTCAGGGGCAACGGGCTCCCCTTGGAAGCAAGACGACACGGGAGCAACACGGGTTTGATCCCCGGGTCCACGCTTAGAAACCTCTGGGTATTAAGCGCGTTAAAAATAACCTATCATATGACCATTTCGCTACTCATGTAATTAGCAATAGAGCAAACAGGTTTTGCTCCAGTCCATATTGCATAAAGATAGTTGCCCTTGGGGAAACATAGATAAAGCCAATATTTCCTTTTTGGTTATCAGGGAATGGAGCAAATCGTGTCCGGAGTCATATGTATGGTGATAGGTGCACTGTAAAGAACAGCTTCTACCGGGACCATTTCTTCGCAAGGTGCTCCGACTAACGGGTCCACGACAAGTTGTTTCCCCATAGTCCATTTGCTTCCAGGTATTCTCCAACTGCCATTTGCTTCTGAGTCTCCTCACTGATTTTGTGCCCCAACTATCCCCCGCCCGTGAGGATGGTCCAGACAGCCCTACCCCTGTGGTTTGCTCACAGCGGCTCTACCACTATAACTTGCTCCTAGGGGCTCCCTCAATGTAATTTCTTCCTGCATGCTCACCCACTGTGACCTTGCTCCTGGGCGCACCCTACTAGGTGATCTGTACCCACTGTGTTTTGGTGATAAGTTCTTCCCCACTGCCATTTGCTCCTTTGTGTTTCCCCACATCTAGTTACCTCCCCCACTGTGATCATGACGATCGGTGTTTACCATGGTGAACTGGCTCCCAGGCGCATCCTAGTAGGATGTCCACAAGGCTGCCATGGGTAGGATAAGTCAAATTCCCAAAACACTGCAATTGAACTCCCCTCTAAACACACACCCAAGCCATCAGAATTCCACATCTCTTCCACTAACTTGTACAACAGTCCCAACAACGCACTGCACAAACCATACACCCATTTGATAAAGATACTGCAGATTCTCATGACAAAATTCATCTAAAAATAATACCTATACTTAGAACCCAGATTCTACTGATGTGCATTTGCAAACACAACAGCACAACTACCTTGTATTTTTCCTCTGTCCCTACTAATCACACCCATCCAGTCTCTTTTGCATGTCCCATAGTACCAGGAAACTATGCAAATAGAAGCAAAGTGCAGTATAAAACCTCCAAAACATAACATGACATGACATATGTATCCTGTACCGTATAACACAACGTTTAGAACCAGGGCAAAAATGTGGCTGAATCAATCTTTTTTCATGTTTTCTACTTGTTGACTAACGGAAAAGACGTACAAGTAGGCAATTTCAGTGAGTTAGGATAGTCCCACAGTAAGATGGCTTGACATAAGTGAATTCTTTATTGAGCGACAAATACTGGGTGTTGAACGGGTAACAGCGAGAAAATATACCTGGGAGAGGAACTGGAGGCTATAACAACATGTTTTAACTTTGACAGCGTGAGGCCAGTATTTACATGTCTACAAATTACATCAAGTGGTTGTGACCAATCAACTTCGGGGCACCAGTGGTCCAGGGATGAATACCGGTTTCTAAACCATCAATCAGCCCCACATCTGTAGTACACCAGAAGGGATCCGAACAGATGGGAAACACAAGCAAATTATAAACCTCCTTGGACAATTTTGGTAACATGGACGGAACTGCAGGCTTATCTCTGCAAGGTCATGTATCGTTGGTTAGATGCCTAACAACTGGAAGAGGACTAGGGTTTTTTTAGGTTGAGGCCAGGACCGAGCCCTACACGCGCTGGAATTTTTTTTACAAAAGAGATCCTGCGCCTCACTTTCTCCCCATACCCGTGAGGTAAATTCTCACAGTGACCCCTCGAGGGTGTGCAACTTCACAGTTCAAACCAAAACACAGTCTGGACCATAGAAAATTGAAAGATATATATATATTTATTTTAATTGTACCATATTTCATTCTGTTCTTTAAAAAAAAACATATACAACCTAAATAGGGCTGCAATGTAATCCATTGTAATTTTTGGTTAGTTGCAACACAGCAAAAATACAATTATTACCCGATGATAAAAGAGACTGTCCAGTCAAGGTTGTATACAAATATCTACTTTATTATTACCACAACTGACAGTTCTAGCACACTATGAAATACAAACCACCCTGTAAAGTAAGGAAGAGGACAGACAGTTTCAAAGAAGGAAAATGGATGCACTATGGATACTGACAGGAGGGTAGTCGGTATAGTAAATAATGAATAATTGCAACAGTTCAAGGTTACTTGGTTTCAGCACAAAGGGAGCAACTGGGTCATAAAATTCTTTAGGGGCCTTAAGAGAAGGACCAAGGGGACAGAACCACAATGTACCTTGTGCTGTAGATGTTCTTGGTGCTTGACAGGGTCGAGTCAGTTTCAGGGTGCTTTGCAACTTCTGCAGCAGAGTACAAGAGTGGAGACAGCTGCTGGTATCAGGCGGCAGCCAGTTCGGTGAGCGAGACTGGATGGATGGCTGCAGGCTGGCCTACACAGAGGTTCAGGATCAGGAACCATTGTTTCAGTGCTGGTTGGCGTTTCTGAAGCAGTGGTCGAGGCGTCTTGGACGAATTTAGTGACTGCGGAATAACAACCGTCACCGGTGCTGTCAGTTGCAGCTTGAGGGGCTTGACTGGATCGAAAATGTCCTTTAAGGTGGACGTTGGTAGACGTTTGTCGAAGCACTTCGCTTAGCTTCTTCACTGGGCTTGTGTCATCCTTTAAGGAGGACATCCCAATGCTTAGGATTGTGTTGCCGACAGCTGTCTTGTCCTTGGTATTGGGTTCAGGGACTCTCTGGCACTTCCCACCTAGGAAGCTTGATGGCGAGCCTAGCAGGGCATGCTGTGTGTTGCCTCTTTACTGGTTAGGGAGCTGCTGGAGGGTCCTCTGGATTCGGTACCTCCCTCTGTTCCCATGACAATGTTTAGGGGAGGGATCTTGCTTTACTCTTAAAGGTCCTGGCCTTCCTACACTATTGGAAGATGTAAGGCAGACTGTACCTTCAGCCAGGGTCCAATGATGAGTTCTTCCTTCTGCTTCTGGTGAAGTGTTCAGATGATCTGGCAAATGAGGGGCCCAGCCCTCTGTTAAAGCTGAATGAACCACAGGGATAGGAGCAGGCTAATCCTACCTTAATTAACCTATCCAGGGTCCCCACCAACAATCTCCTGTAAGTGAGGTCATAACTAGAGTGCTTTACAACAGAAAAGGTAAAGGGATGAAAACATGCAATACTAAGTTCCACCCATTTTCCTGTCTGTTGTGGCTCAGAGGGACTCTCTGCTTAATGGAGCTCTCTGTGGTTCCTGATTAAAGCAGCAGGTCTGCCTTGTGCTGCGGCCTGACAAGACTTTTTGGCTCCGTCAAACCACATACTCGTACCTTCTGAATGGTGTCCCACTGCATGGATGACTACTGCAAACACGCAGTCCCAGACATGACATTTGACTGTCAATCGACACTGAGGGCGGGATCTTGTATCAGGTTCACACAGTTGCATATGAAGGGTTGTTGGGATTTCCTGTCTCCATTGTTAGCTTCCGTAGCCAGGCCCTATGTGGGCCTGTTTGAATGATTTTTTGATTAGTATGTGAAACTGCTGCCACCAGCTACAAGGCCCAACATGGGACATGGTGGATGCATGGAGACTTTGTGAGTTAATTAGGCTGGCTATGGCAGGGGAAAGGTTTGGCTCTCCCCCTTCTTGAGATGCATAGTGTACTCCACCTGTCAGATCCCAACTAAATATTAAAGGGAGGACTGCAACTGTAGGCTGTGTCCACCCACAGTACACAGGTCTATGCGTATGTCGTGTGGTGAGCATAGAAGCATTTGCTGGATTAGCCTCTGACATTTTCCAGAGGTTGAGCTACCATCATTCAATTTCATTTAAAGTTTCAAAAAAGCCCAGGCTAGTACACACCCACCGTGCAAATGGTCCAATTCCTCACAGTGGTCCTGATAGCAGAATGTGTGAGATACATACTGCTGTAATTTTCGACAGTCAAAAACAACAGCAGGTAATGGAAAAAATCAGAACTGACACAAGGGGTCACACATGAAACTGAGAAACTTGCCAGGTATAGCAAAAGCGAGTATTTACGTCTTGCAACTGTAGTGCGAATAACTGATTAAATACTATGAATATGCTATTGCCTACTGATGAATACAATGAACTGCAAAAATCAGCATAACCGAGTGGTTACTTTTTTAAACAAATGTACCATAAATGTAGAAAAGATATCAACTGTGTGGTCGATCAAGTGATATGCAGGGAGTTAACCTGCCCATGGAGTTCGACAGCTCGCATTAAGTCACTCAGTCAAAAAGAAACATGATTCCTTGGGATATCAGAGTAGTGCATACATTACACAATCAAAAAGAAGATCTTTCTGTGAGCTCTTGATTTAGGCTACTCCTACTCTTTGGTCACCCTTCGGATCCATGGTTCATTACTCCTGCCGCACAGCTGGAACTCAGGGACGTCATTTCACCAAAATGCCAGGAGAATCGGAAGTGACATCACACGGCCCTTGACCTCTGATGACATCACAGGAAGTGATGTCATGTTACCCACCCATCAAGCAACATCATGGAAAGAGATGGCCCATGACCTTCAGATGCATCTAACACCCATGTTTCTAGGTGCTCTCATTTCAGCCAGAGGCACAGAGGGAGGCAAGATTTGTCCATGATCACACATTTGGGGAATGCCATTTTCCAGATTCGACATGGAGCCTATGTGGAAAACACACATAATGCATTGCTTGTAACAGGGTAACCAAAATCTCTAACACAGGCTACAGCTAGTGTATAAAACATCTATAGATCGATGGACACAGAAGTACTTGTTATCTGTGGCATTGATGTGTTAACAAGTTTTTAAAAAGCACTGATCTAGGGCGGTGTGTGCTGTCTGTTTACCCAGGAGCAAAATGCTGCATGAGCAAGGCCTGAAAATCAAATCATTGACTAGGATCTAGTAGCAACAAAATTCCCTGGTTACAAATGTATCTATGTGACAGCTACCAATATGATAGAAGAGACCTATTGCGGGGTGTAGGCTGAGGCTATCTGTCTCTGTGTGCATTTATCTTTAAGTTATGTGACAAGCAACCATAACCAAAAGCTGAACATAACACCTTCATTTCCTAGGCTTTGATACAGGACTTCTCTTCAATCTTCTTTAATGGGGTGATGTGTGGGGTGGAGGGGCTCCACTTCATTCAAGTGTGGGGCTGAATGCATCTACGATTTTCAGAGCTCTATGTGGGAGGTGCGTCATTCAATGATCCCCCAGGACCGGCCCATGAATGAAGTTTCGACAACGCCCATTCCAAGACGGAGTTTCAATGCCGAGGGTTGGGTCACTCCATGGCACTCTCACTTCTGAGACTCCGTTTCCAAGGCTTATTTTCTTAAACAGTGTTGCACCAGAGCAGGCTCCTGGTCGAGTTTGCGGCCCCTCTCAACCATTTACATTGCATTTGAATGTGTTCAAGGTGAGCAGAGCCTAACTGGTGGCATAGCACAACATTTGGGGGTCCCCCTTAAAGCCATGCTGACGCACACTCTCCCCCCAAGCTCCTCAACAAAGTACAGGGAAAGCCACACCCCAGGCTGCCAGGACCACAACGTGTGTGCAATGTCCATGATGATTATGCCGCTGCAGGGGCATACACTACTCCAAGTGAAATAAGTAAATATGTAGTGGCTGGTGAGTTGTTTTATTGGAGGGTGTAAACATTGTCCACAAATATGTGATTGTGACCAAACATATGTCGAGAGGGCCCGAACTTATGAAAATGGGTTGGGGGGCAGGGTATAAGGGGGATTCCCCCCCATGAGAAAATATTTGAATAATGGGTTAAAATGGTACATTACAGAGCACACTTTCTGTGAACATTTGGGTAGGAGGCCAGACAATTTGCAATCGGTTTTGTAGGATGTTGGGTAACTCATGGGGAAAAAAGTACAATGGTTCCAAGTAACCAAAAGTGCACAAGCGCATTTCCCAATGCATTGTCAAGCTGGTCCCTTCAATATATCCCAGTATAAAAAACATTTTCATGCTGGCTGTGCCAATACATTTCCATGCTGGCTGCACCAACATATGCTAGTATTCCCATATAAGAGCATACTCATATTCGCTTTGAGATGTTTTTTTATAGCATCATTACTGGCACTAGGCAAAAAGCTGGCTGGCTTTATTACTCCTATGTAAGAAAGTACTCCTGTTGGTTTGGCCATTAAAAGTGACATGCTACAATAAGAAAAAAAGTCCAAAATGGTTCCAATGTAAGGCAGTCTAGACCCATAAGAACACTTATTATCCTTGCTTCATCATAGATGCTCAGTTAATAGAAAGTCATGCTACAGTAAGAAATAGACAGGCCGCTATGCCAAAATGTCAGTCTAGCGAGGTAATACTACTTATCACGCTTGCATAATCAAAGATGACAAGTAATAAATATCATGCCACAGCAAGCAATGGCTAAACTGGCTGTACCAAAATGCCAGTATAGCCAGGTAATGACACACATGAACTTGGCCTTGCCCGAAAATACCAGTAACACATACAAAGTCAATAAAGGATGCGTCAAAAATGCTCTAGTGTTCCTCAGTCTCCCAGGGCCTTACACACATACATGCAGGCAGCCCCTTTTACCCACCTGTACATCTCCTCTCACATTCATTCACACTGAATTCATCACACAGGCATGCACCCACCCACCAAGAACATTTACACACCCAATCACATTCATACCCATTCACCCATCAGTCACTCACCCATATACCTTCTCTCACATACATTTACACTGGCACCCACCCACCCTGAACATTTACACACACAAACACACAAACTCACATGCCTACTCACTCACCCACCATTCCCTCACCCATAAACCTCTCACGTCCACTTACACTGCATTTTCCCCATAGGAACGCACCCACCCACCCAGAACATTCAAACACACATTATCACATTCCTACTCATTCACCCACCACCCACTCACCATACACCTTCGCCCACGTCCACTCACACTGCATTCTCCACACAGACACGTACCCATCCAGAATATTGAAAGCCACTATCACATTCATACTCATTCACCCACCAATCACTCACTCATACTCCTTCTCTTACATCCACTGTTACTGCATTCTTTAGACAGGCACACACCCACCCACCCAGAACATTCAAACACACACACTATCACATTTCATCTCATTCACCCACCACTCACTGACACATACATACATCTGACACGCACATCACACATGCAAAATACACATCACATTGTTTTTAAAAAAGCCTTCTTGCCTGTTTTTCCAGCTTTGGTCTGTCATTCCAGGCCACCCTCGGCTCCACTGTGCTGCTCACAAACAGGAACCAGGAAATTGGGAGAGCTTCCTGGTTCCTGTATAAGAACTGCAAAGATACCAGAGGAGAAGGGGTTGGAGTTGAACATGGCAAGTGACACGTAGCACATGTCACAGTCAGCTTCAACCCCTAATAAGCGCTTCCTTCTCGCACTGCAAGCGCCGGACCAACTTTCACCTCGATGTGTGAGGCATGTGCATGAGCACCCCCCAGACCTGGTGTGGCAGGGCCACCACACCACCGGGGCTGCAGGGGCCCCCACTACTCCAGGAGCTTCAGTTACATTTTATTAAAACTTGGGTATAGCGAGGCAAGAGAGATTGCAGGGGTAAAAAGGGAGAACACGGTGGTCGTGGCTGCCACCCCTGAAGACCCCCAAATGACGTCTGTGCTGGAACTCCCATTGCATCATGGGAGCCTTCCAACTACGCCTGTGTATGCGCATTGGGCAGAGTCACTTAGTGGCACATGCAAGCAGTGCAATATAATTAAATACAATAAATGGAAAAATCCACATGTTCATGCAATAGTCTTCACTCGTTGGAATATTCCAGTTTTGGGCCACCCCTCTATTAGGAGAGCCACTCAGAGCACGTTAAGGCGCCCCTTCGTCTCGGCTGAGGTGAGGAGCCGCCATGCTGTTTCTGCATACATTAGCGGCGCCCGCTATCCATCAGGCCCTTCTCGGCCTCGGGCTGGTTGTTCATCTGTCACTGATGTGCTGAGGGGGTTTGGGAGTATCCAATCAGAAGCACGATGTAGTCCTAACTTATGCAAAGAAAAAAGTACCATGACTGTTCATGATCCGTTTTTTACATTATGACACCCCCACGGGGAGAATGAAATGTTCTTGAAAAGCTGACAGTGTATGCATTGCTCATGCATGATTTTAATCAGATGCTTCACAGCTGTTCGGTCAGCTGACATGAATCTTGAACACTGAAGGCACTTACACTTACCAATACGGTTTTCATGGGGCCATGGTTACATGACGATGTCACTGAGTGCTAGTACTAGATCCACATTTCAAGTAACCAATCATGCATTAGTACCAGAGGGAGAGGGCAGTGCCCGGAATGTCTGACTTAACAGCCCTGTGCAGACCAAGGAACATCAAGGGCTGGGGTATTGCATGAGCACTTTTGAGGACAAGCCTTGGGTGGCGAGTCAGGATGCTGAGGAAACGCGGCAGCTGGGCCAGAAGGAGGAGGTCATGGAAGCACTATGAGTTTGTGAGTCCATTGTGGGAGAGCAAGAGGGGGGCAAGCGCCATAATGAAATGGAAATGGCAGGGACTGGCATGGGCCACGGGGAGACCGGGAGGCAGTTTTGTGGGGTGGCAGAGAGGAGGTGAGAAGGCAAGAAGGGCATTTGAGTTGGTCCAGCCAACTGGGAATGAGCAATTCTGGGAAAGTACCACCGAATAGTGCCCAGACTCTCTCGTTTCTGATTGGCTGAGCCAACTCGAAAATAATATAAAGGGTGCTAACCAAACAAACCATACAATCCTTGGTTATTAAAGGAAGTTTTGATGATTGATTTTGTTAATATTTGTTTAATTCTTGATCTAGTTCACGCTGACATGCATAGGGCGTTTTTATATATTTGATTGATGAATGAACATGCCACAATGGCTGCCTAGCAGAGTATTGCTCTGTTTATATATTGTTTTCTTCGAAAGAACCACAATAGTGGAGTTGGTACCAAAGTACCCCATCACAGTCTTACCAGGCGGACACTGCTCCTGAATGTTGATGACCTTGGGAGGAACTGGACATGTTATGTTATTTTGCACTTATATAGCACCTTAAATACCATTGGTATGGTCTGAAGGCGCTGGTAGGTTGAACACCCTTGGGAACCGAAGTTCAGGTCAGTAGAGAGAGTAGGGAGAGTCAACGGCGCGTGTGCGCACCGGGTATGTGTGCAGCTGGAGCGGTATTCGTGAAGTAGCTGCTTCTTAGCGGTAGGTGTGGTGGTTGAGATCAGGGGTATGCGTTCGTTCTGGCAGGATTTATCCAGACCGACTGTGGCTGCGTTAGGCCTGAGGAGAACGCCTGGCTGGGGTTGTGTAACCAGCAGTGTTTACTTAGAGTAATGGGGAGTGAGCGGGAGATGTTGGTATGATAATAGTTATACCGAATGGTGTCATAGTATCTCTGTGTTCTAGTTGAGTGGTGGTGTAAAGAGGAGAGTAAGCGTGGGGTGTGCTATGATGGGTTACATGCTCTTTTAAACGTTCCCTGCATTCCAGACCATACTATGTACATCGCGCAGTTCTATGCGGTCCAGTCCGTTCTATCGACTTTATTCATTCCATGCGTCCCCGTCAGCGCTACACACTCCGGGCTGCTCGACGCACTCATGCATTCCAGTCTGCCCCACGCGCTCCTGACTGCCCCACGCATGCACTCCTGTCTGCCCTACGCATGCACCCTGTCTGCCCCTGTATTTTGCATTCACTCCCCTACGCAGTCACCCGCTCCCCGCACTCACCAGCTCCCTGCACTCACCAGCTCCCCACACTCAACAGCTCCCTGCACTCATCCGCTCCCCGCACTCACCCGCTCCACGCACACCGCCACTCATCTGCTCTATGCACTCATTTGCTCTATGCACTCGTGCTTTCCACGCATTCAACTCATCGGCTCCCGCACTCATTTGCTCGTTTCACTCATCCGCTCCCCGCGCTCAACAGTTCCTCGTACTCATCTGCTCACGGTACTCATCTGCTCCCCGTACTCATCCGCTTCCTGTACTCATCCGCTCCCCGTACTCATCCGCTCAATGCATTTGTGCTTTCCACACATTCAACTCATCCGCTCCCCGCACTCATCCGCTCCGCACACTCATCCACTCTATGCACTCATCCGCTCAATGCACTCATGCTTTCCCCACATTCAACATTAATATGCACTCATCAGCTCCTTAGAGTCATTCGCTAATATGCAGTAATCCTGTTCTATAAATTCATTTGCTCTCTACACTCATCTGCTCTCTACACTCATTCGCTCTCTACCCTCATCCGCTCTATACCCTCATCCGCTCTATAACCTCATCCGCTCTATAATCATCCACTCTACACACTCATCCGCTCTACACACTCATCCGCTCTACACACTCATCCACTCTATACACTCATCCACTCTACACACTCATCCTCTCTACATACTCATCCGCTCAACATACTCATCCGCTCTACATACTCATCCGCTCTACATGCTCATCCACTCTACACGCTCATCCACTCTACACGCTCCACCACTCTACACGCTCCTCCACTCTACACTCTACACGCTCCTCCACTCATGCTCTGGTCAATCGAAGCCTGCGTCAGACATGAGCGGGCCTGTGCTGTTTGTGGCATCAGGGCTTCATGTGAATGATTATAGACCAGGAATGATTTCACTGACCTGAATGCCGAATTCATTGGACCCACAAAGCAATGATGAAAGGGTTTGAAAGAAAACCCATCTGCGAGTAATCAAAAGGCAAGTCTATGAAACTCTAGTCCCAACATGCCTCTCCAAAGGAAAAGCTTTCCAGTGGGATTTACCCCTCACATCCACCTGCCCCTACACAGTGACAGTTTGTGAAACATCATATGATAACCCTTTGAACTCACATGTCAATAGAAAGTTTACACATTATCTGAGGGCCAAGAAAATGTCTTCTATCGCAGCCATGATTTTGTATTCTATGCCTAATACCACTTTAGAATTATAGCATCTTTAATTCGACACATAGCAATATGCCTTCAAGGAGTGTTTCACATCACCCAATTGCTCAGACACTTTGATCGGCCAACAGTGGTCTTTTTGCAACTGGTCTCCACATTGTTCACCACACAGTCACCCACTCAAACTGCAAATATGAGAACTCGATTGAATGTTTGGAGGAGGGCCCTGTGGCAATGTCCCCTCCTGGTTTTACAGGAACCCGCAGGCATTCACATGTGCAGCTGGGTAACAGAGTCATGTCCCCAGCTGTGCCGGGCAAGCTTTGCCACCTGACATTACGAGGACACAGCCTCTGCTTCCACCAGGACTCTAAATTGAGGCTTGGATGTGGAGACCTTTAAGGAATCAGTTGCAGAATGGTACATAGAAGTTCTAGTGAGTGCATTCAAAACAATCATGTGTATTCTGCAAATGCACCCTTATATTTAATGAGGAGAGAACTTTCAAAATTCTGCCTTATGGCAAGCTCTTTCGAGACCAATATCCGAAAAGATAAACATATGTTCTGTACAATACATCTTGAGAAAGCTTGAGCAAAACTAAACATATGTTTCCATTTTGCCTTTCCTTACTAGATGGAAAAAGGATCCAGATGGCCGAAGATTTGCAGTCCAAGTTCCCACCCTCTGGAATTCCTCTCCTCTCCAGTGTGCCATGAACCGAACTGCCGCCAGTTCCATGATTCTTTCAAGACTCATCTGTTCATCGCTTACCCCAAACCCCTCAACATCTTCGTCCCCCTCTGCACCATCCCTTATTTGACTCTTTTCCTTGGCCAACTACTATCTTTCCTCTGAAGAGACCGATCAGTCTCATATGCCCTCTACAAGAAACTGCCAAATACGTAAAGGGATAAAACTTGTATAACAATGTGGGCCCGGTTTATGGAATTATTGGCGTGGAAAATTGGGTACTTGCGTGCCAAACTGCGTGCAAATCAGTGTTTGTTGATTCATGGAATTGAATGCGCAGTACTTTTCCTGGACTTGCATGGAGTACACGCAGGTTTGGCATGTCTGTGTGACCCATTGGGGGCCTTACATGATTCTCCACTCAGAGCATGGGCGTGGCTTGCACAGAGGGCTGGGAAGGGGGCAGAACATAAAAAATGGTGAAGAAGTTGTGAAAAAGTGGGCATTCCGAGGGACGGTCTGCAGGCAGTCACTCGCACGCCCACAATTTGCACGGCATGAGATGAATTCATGGATTCGATCGCACAACTCGTAGCTGGGAAATGTCCACACATGTCCTTCATAATATCTGCCACCCGAAGGCATAAGTACATTGGTGCATAGGAATGGCAGTGCGGAGGTGGGTTTGCATGTCAGATTTCGGGGTGCGTGTACTCAACTGGGGTTCCAATTCAGCATAGGGATGCACATACGCAGTATAGCGGGGTGCAGGGATGGTTTACCTGGGTCCGCATGCAGATTATTCGAATTTTTTAACTGAGCTACGATTTTTCATATGCATGTTGTCGGGGTGCTGCATACAGTTACAGGAAACCCTGCACAGGGTCCCTGAAATGCAGGCCTGCTTGCAGGGGACCCCACACACTGTTTGAAGGGTGTGTGTATTTGCGCAATGGGGAGCATGCAAAGGTAGCTGTCCTGGCTTTGCATGGGGGATGTCGTGGACGTTCTGGTCACAACTTGCAAATACTGTTACATCGCGCAGTAAATTCCATGAATACGTGGGGCGTGCATTTTTTAATCTGCGCGCGGTCTCGCGCAGTGTCTGTGGGATTTCTAAGCACATTTCCATGAATTTGGCACTGTGTCTGAAGTATAACATTTGACCTTTGACACTTCATTCATGTTTGCGTTAGTCTATTCGCATCACTGTGGGCAGCTTTGGTAAGGTAATATTGCACATGAAAATGATTGCTGCCTTTAACACAAATGTGCTCGCGCACAAAATGTGCCCGTGCATTTGCAACTTCAGATGAAGGCGCAATCACCATAGCACTAGTTTTGTGCATGTTACATGAGAGGGACCTGGTATTACACATTTTATTTCACATTATTTTGCTAACCCCTCTGCCCCGTCTGCCCTTTGAATAAAAAAGGTTACTCACATGTCCAATAGAGCTTTGTAATCAAGCACCCCAGAAATAAGATTGGCGGCGAACCTAGAGAAAGATGACAAGAAAGGTAATTAGTTCTTTCAAACAACTGATCAGTAGAGGCCCACACATTATTTATAACCCAATAGAGATAGTCTGCTTAACATTATGGGAATATAATTTTGGCAGTGGTGTTATCGGCCTTCCATTAGAGCCGAAGTCTGCCATCTTTGCCTCTCCAGATATTTTGGACTACACCTCCCATCTGCCCTAGCAAGCATAGTTAATGGTGAATGATGCTGGGAGTTGACGTCCAAAACATCTGCAGATCCAGTATCATAGCTTGGGATGATAAACTGGTAGGTTCCGTTTTGGAGAAATGGGAGTTGAAGTGAAACTACAAATGTCCTTCTTGCGCTGTTGTAGCTCGGTCGTCTTCAAATCAGAGGCCCAAAGGAGCGAGGGAAGGATTTCAGTAGTGCACACTGCAAAACTAGCTGCATCAAGGAACTAAAGATGAAGCACTGGAAAAATATAAGAGTCACAAACTGGAGCAAACACATACTCAAGGTCATTTCCACACTTAAGCAGCCAAAGAAAGTCTAGATGGCCAGGGAATGTGTAGGTGGGTCTCAGATGGAAAGAACCAATATTAGAGAAATGGTCCCTGGGTCCAATGGGACTTGGGGTTAATATGGGCAACTATCCTGAGAACAACCAGCAGGCTACAAAGGGATGTGGGAGAGCCATTCAATGGTCTCACTGGTATACATCCAGTGGAGGAGTGGAGAATATTCTAATGGTGGGGTGGGGTAGATCTTGGACAATGGTCATGGGATAATATTGGAATATATGTGTTTCTAAGCATTGTCAGTGTCCAATTTGCACTATGCACCACAGGAAAGCTTTGTATCGCATCATCAACCAGGAGGATTTCCAGCCATTTCACAATATTCCACCAAGACTGGAATATGTGGATGGATGTAAGAGTAAACTCTCTTAAATTTTCATTTTATCCATATGTTTGCATATTTGCTGAGAAACAATGTGCTAGTCTTTATTGGCCAAAAGAACAGAATTTGAACCAGGCTGCCCGTGACTCCCAAATGAAGATTTCAACTTTTCTTCATGTCTCCTGTTGGTAGACCATGGAATCTCCCTCCTTGTAGAAGGCGCCCCCTGCACTGAGGCCACAGGAATTCCATGGTGAGAGAGGACTAAATCAGACATGTCAACCCTCTCGACTGAGACGGGAGACTCCTGAAGTTTTCTTTTTTAATGTTACTATTTTTTTCTTTCTCCCTCCTAAAATTATTATAAGCCCAATGCAATCCAAGGGGCAAACTCAGTTCTCCCGCTTTCTTTGACAACTTCTCACTCCCATGGTGGCTAACAATGTTGGTATGTATGCTGAATTCAGCAGCAGGAGAGTGGCGTAACCCTCAGCTGTTTTACATACGTAATATTTGTATTATGAGCTAGGATACTCTAGTAAATCCTGCACACACCACTACAATTAATTGACAGAAGTCCTTTAGGGGCAATGGAAATGTGGCAACTAGTGTGGAGAAGTTACACTGTGTGTGTGTGGGTTGTATCCTCTGGTAGAGTAAAGACTTCTGCACGTTCTAGAAATTCTAGAAAAAGTGTGGGATGGTGGGCGTTTAGGTCTTTCGATAGTTGTAATTTTCTTTTGCTGTGCACCAATCAAAAAAATGTTGGGGAGGTCACCTTTTAGGTTTTCCAACAGTTGTCATTTTATATTGCTGTACAGTATCATACAAAGGTCTGAGAGCTCCTCAACCGAGAACAAATACGGACAAATAACCTGTTCTATGGGTAGGTTCCCACTCGGCAGGGTCCCGAACCAGGTTTTAGCTCACTGTACCTTTCACAAAGGAGAACTATCAATTTGCAACTGGGCAGTCCAGCACCAAAATTCTAGGTAATTCTCCTCTGAACAAGAATACCAACAGCAACCCCAGACATGTGTTTCAACCTTGTTGGGCCTCCTCAGTGAGGTGAAGCTGTTCCTCTCTAAGCACAGTCATCAAGTGGTCCACACAAAAGTCTGGGAGTTAAAACGTGGTTGTAGACCCTCCAGAGTGGAAGAAATTCCATAAAACAGGGTAATTGACTATGTTCATTCTCAGTAGAGGGGCGCCCATACTCTTGTTTAATTTGTGTTTTACGCTAAGCGTCCCAGGGTAATCCAAACGTGGACCCCTTGCTCACTGTTCCGTATAGAGGCTCAGCTTCACCTCACTGATGGGGCCCAACCAGGCCGAAACACGTATCTGGGGTTGCTGTTGGTACTGTTGTTCTGAGAATTGGCTAGCATTTCGTTGCTGGACAACCCTTGTGGGCGGGACCAGACTGATGTGCAAATGGGTATTTCTCCTCTGTGAAGGGTGCAGTGAGCTAAAACGTGGTTGTAGGCCCTCCTGAGTGGGAGCAATTCCATAGTCCAGGGTATATGATCCATGTTCGTTCACAGTAGAGGAGCTCCCACACTCCTGTCTAAATTGCTGTACACTAGTCCAGCACTCTTTGAATGGATAATATCAAGAGTAATGAAAACATGTAGTACACGGAGTTCTTTATTTGCCAACCAAAGTAAATTAAAGGGAGACCTTTGACTTTTTAGTGCAGCACAATTTTTTTTTTACCAAATCTTTCCACTTTCCTGCATACAGCTCTATTGGGTTTGCTTATAATGACCCCCCAAAGTGGCCCTAGCAGCATTTGTAACTATGCAAAAAAAAAAAAATGCATGTACCTATGAATCATAGGAAGGTGCAAGAGGATAAATAGTAATATGATAAGGATCCATAATCCCGGAGAACACCGATTTGTTTAGGACATTAAGGGTAAAGGTTCACATTTTATTTGTTTTGGGCATTAAGGTTCTGCAAGGGCTTTTAAAAATGACGCAACATCTACTGGATATCATGTTCCAACTCAGGTGTGAAAGGGCAACGCGTGCTTTATCCCCTTTTGCCACTCAATGTGACTTGTTCTTGATTTTTCAGGGTGCAGTGAGCCATGGAATGGAAGTCATTTTCCCCCCCACTTTTCTGCTCCACTTTAAAAAACCACTAGGTTTTATACCAGGAGTATATGTTCATGCTGGTGTAACGCCAGTGGATTCCTCGGGAATTCGCTGGCTTTTACACCAGCAAAAACGGGGCAGATTCCATAGGAATCCATTGTTAATGCAGCCTGCCATGCGTAAATGGCAGACGTAATATACTCAGTTTGCCCTGTCAAGTACAATTAGGCGAAAAGGCGATTTTGTCTACTTTTTCTACACCTACATTTTGCACTTCATAGTGCAAATGATTAAGATTACATGGCAGAGACCTTCCACTTGGATGTTAGCGCAAACAAAAGTTGTCTCCTCCGTGTAATGTATGTACAATGTAAAATGAACTCCAATGTGAGCAGTTTGCAGTTAGTTATCTACCGCACATCTTCCTTGCCAAAATGCACGTTAAGGGTGAGAAGGTTCTGCCTGCAATTTACTCTAAACTCACACAGGAGATAGACAGCACCACTTAACCATCCTTTACACATTGTTGAACTGCTTACAGCTGAGCAAACGCCCAAGTGAAGGGATTAGCTTCAAAGAACCCATTTAAGGACTTGAAGAAATGTGATTGTCCAGTAAAAAGAACAGTTCCGGAACAGGCAAAATAGTTGTACAAAATATTATCAAAGTACTGGAACTCAGTTGCCAAGTTCCCATTCACAGGGAACTCCGACAGCGCAGATACATAGGGTTAGAGGTTACTTTTATATAGACACACGCACGCACGCACACACTTCCTTAAAAATAATCATACACGTTTATTATGTAGAGCTTCATGTTGGAGCCTTCCTGATTCTAAGCACTCAAATAATAACTGCTTGTTTTGTTTCCCAATTATACAATAGTTTTGATTTGCCTTAGAAAAAGGAACACTTGCTCTTTCGACCAGTTCTCACAACGTTCGCTTCGAGTGTTGTTAACTATTTGAACTGACACTGAATTGTCCATATGCTGTCTTTGCCATGTGAGGCCGAGTGCTGTTACTATCAGCACTTTTCGAACTATACGTTTAGGTCTGATAGCTAACTTTTGCTTTCTTTCACTATTATGGAGTAATATCAGCTTGAGCTAAAAAGTCTGAAAACATCCGAAGTGGTTTTGGGCGCTGCACAGGCCAGCGAGCTGGTCTGCGCGTGGAGCGCCGCAGGGGAGGGGGGGTATTTAAGGGGCAGGGAATGTTCGAGAGCAGGAGACCGTTAAGGGCAAGTCTTTTTGTCAGGGTCTCTGTGAGAATGTCACATGTAATGGTTGTATCACATTCTGTTTCTATGACAACGTCTTCGTGTATGATTCCAGAATGTTGAGGAATCATACACGAAGATGTTGATGGAGGAGGTTGGCCTCTCCGGGGCTTCTATGAAATAAACCCATATGATTACAATTCATACAAGATCGGAGTTGTGTGTTTATGATAAGCATACACAACAATTGGCGACGAGGATATTAACTTACAGAAGGAGCCCCGGGTACAGCGTTCGCATGAAAGGAATGCTGTTGATCACGACTATTACAGTGACGACGAGTGGTGATTGGCGCTCGTAACCTTGCTAACGAGAGTAATGTGCTCATGACAAGGAGGTGAGCGGGAGATTGGGGACTATAAAAAAAAAAAAAAAAAAACTTTAAAGTGAATCTACAAGCAGCGGCGTACTAGAGACGCGCGCGAGCGCCCAACCGCCTATTGCACTAGAGGAAAGGACCCTAGTGCGTGCTGTACGTGCCGCCATTTTGAAAAAAAAAAAAAAAAAAAACGGAAAAACATACGGAATGAGATGCAGACAATGTTGAAGTCATTGAAGTGGTGAATTAAAAAAAAAAAAAAAACTAGTGCAGGACATTGAGTGAAGGTGCTCCAGGAAGCTGTAGCAACATTAGTTGGAATATATAGGAAGCACCATGCAGACCATATCTGCCCCAGTGAAGTTCTTGCCATTGCCTGGGAATCCAACATGTCCCTGGGAACAATGGCAAGATAATTTCCAAGTGTATTTAAGAGCAATAGGAGGTTCAAGATACAGTGATGATCAGAAGGAGGCCACTCTTCTAAGTTGTGTAGGTGCTGAGGCACTAAGGATTTTTAGGACTTTACCTGAATTAGAACAGGATGAAGTGAGTTGGGAAGAATCGTCGAGTGGAGCTAGAAAATATGACACAGCGATGGTCAAACTTAATAAACATTTTGGAAATAAAATTAATATAGTATTGGAAAGATATAGATTCTTCACACGAAAACAAAGTAAGGAAGAAAATATAGATTCGTATTTAGCTGCATTAAGGGGATTGATGGCCACTTGTGCGTTCACAGGAGTGGCAGATGAATATTTAAGAGATCAGGTGGTGTTACATGTGGCGGATCCCCGGATTCAGCAACGGTTGTGGCAAGCGAAAAACCCCACATTGGATAAAACGATTGAGATAGCCAGGTCAATGGAATTGGGCGAAAAATGTATGAAGGAAGTTCAAAAGAAAATGGAGAATGTGGAAGTTAAATCAGTACAAGATATGGAGGTTGGACAAAATACCAGTCAAGAAGATGATTTGGTTGCCATTGTTAAGAGACTAGTCAATCAGACGTGAATAGTGGTAACAGACAAGGAAGGAGTGGAGTGTTCAGACAGAATAACAGATGCTTGAATTGTGGATGGTATAGACATGCCAATGCAGAAAGAGATTGTCCAGCTGCGCTAGCAGAATGTTACAGATGTGGTCAATTGGGACATTTTGGAAAAATGTGTCACAACAATAGATCAAGAGGAAGATTTAACAGCCGGTTTGGGAGAAATACTGGACGTTACAATAGAGGTAGAAGTCCAGCGATGACAAGTATAAGAGCAATGGAAGACATGGGTGGTCCGAGCAATCTTTTGGCAATCAAGGATCGGTTTGAAGATGAGGTTGAAATACTAACTCTTGCATCGGGTGAAAAAGAGACGGGACCATGGGTAGCCATGGAGATAAATGATACAACGCTACAAGTAATGGTGGATACTGGTTCTCCTTATACAATGGTTGATGTCGAGACATATGTCAATGTTTTAAAAAAAAAATTGGAGGAACTACAAACAACAAAGATCAAGGCAACTGGATATGGAAAAACACCCATCAACATTATAGGATTTGTTTGGGTACATCTGAAATTTGAAGGGAGAGAAACATACTGTAGATTATTTGTGGCTGAGAATGGATTTTCAATAGTAGGTTGGTGGGAGCAAGCAACCTTGAAAATCAGAATTCATCCTGGTGAAAAGGTGCCCATTTTAAGCATTATGGAGAACAGTTGCGATACAGCAGAGAATTTGGCAAAAGCATTTCCGAAAGTTTTTAATGAGGAAATTGGTCTACTCAAAGGATTTGAACATCGAATCATACTAAAAAGGGGTGCAAAGCCAGTGGTACATAGAGTGAGAAATATACCCATTGGTACCAGAGAAGCATTGAAGGCTGAATTAGAAAGGTTATGCAAGCAGGATGTCATTGAACCTATTGAAAGCTCGGAGTGGTTATCCCCCATCGTGATTGTCAAAAAACAGGATGGGTCCATTAGAATGTGTGTGGACCTAAGAGATTTAAATGCTAACATTTGGGTGGATCGTCATCCCTTGCCGAACATTGGGGAAATGCTGACTACCATGAAACCGGCAAGGTATTTTACAACGTTAGATTTGTCGTCAGCGTATCACCAAGTAGTGCTGGAAGAAGAGAGTAGACATCTAACGTCTTTTGTGACACCCTTAGGAGCCTTCCGATACAAGAGAATGCCTTTTGGATTGGCTTCAGCAGCTGCAGTGTTCCAGAGACTGATGCAACATTTATTCGAAGGGCTACAAGGAGTACATTATTTTCAGGATGACATATTGGTGTCAGGAAGGTCTCAAGAAGAACATGATGCAAAGTTGTTGGGAGTATTACAAGTACTACAACAAAAAGGAATGACATTAAAAATTGAGAAATGTAAAGTCAAGAAAAATGAGGTAACCTATTTGGGTCATCGTATAACTGCTGATGGAATAATGCCGAAAGACTCACTAGTAGATACCATTTTGAAAATTTCTGATCCCAAGAATAAGGACCAACTGAGGAGTTTCATGGGTTTAACTGAATATTACTCGAAGTTTGTCGACCATTATTCAGACAGAACAGAGAAAATGAGAAGTTTAATGTGCAAAGGTATAAAATTTGAATGGACTGAAGATATTAAAAAAGAATTTGAACAAATCAAAATTCTCATCAATAAAGCACCAGTGTTAAAGTTATTTGATTCAAGAGCAAAAACAAGAATATCTGTGGACGCAAGCAACTTAGGCCTGGGAGGAGTCCTAGAACAGGTTCAGGCTGGAGAAATTGTTACTATTGCTTTTGCTTCACGGACGTTAAGAGGTGCTGAGAGACATTATTCTACAATTGAAAAAGAAGCTTTGGGGGTTAAATGGATATTGGAACATTTCAAGAGTCTCATTTGGGGCATTCCAGTGGACATTATTACAGATCACAAACCACTTGTACATGTGTTGAATTCGAAAAATCCTCATATGACCTCTCCAAGAATAAGAAGATGGACATTGATCATCATGCAGTTCGATGTGAGGATAAAATATACTCCAGGAAAAAACAATGTAGTAGCGGATTGTTTTTCTTGCCTACCGTGTGAGGATGTAGCAGAGGTTGGTGAGGAAAATGAAACAGTGATGGAAGAACAAAATATGGACTGTATTATTGCTCAAGTGCATCCCAGTTTTTCAAAGGAGGATTGGATAAGAGCTAGTGAATCTGACCCTGAACAAGAAATGTTGAGAAGAGCCATTGAGAGTGGATGGCGAAACATGGATGACAATGCAAAATACTGGGAGAAATTTAAAGATGAGTTGTCAAATGATAAAGTTTGTGTATATCGAGGAGAACGCATCATACCTCCAACGAATTTGAGAAGGAAAATTATGGACATTGCCCATGAAGGTCACGTGGGAAGAATGTTGACAAAGAGAAGAGTAAGAACTGCTTATTGGTGGCCTAACATGTGGAGTGAAATGGAAAATTTGGTTAGAGATTGTACTGCATGTGCAGTGAGTGACAAGAGTAAGTTAAAAATTACGACCCCATTGCAGCCAGTGAATATTCCTAGTACAGTATGGACAAAATTAGCCATTGACATAACTGGTCCTTATGAGACATTAGAGTCGAATAAAGTGTTTCTCATAGTATTGGTAGATTATACGTCTAAGTGGGTGGAATGTGGCATTGTTGAGGATTCAGTGTCAGCTATCAAGGTGGTGAAATTTCTGGAAGAAATCTTTAACAGAGAAGGAGAACCGCAAGAACTGGTGTCGGATAATGGAGCCCAATTCATGTCTGTAGAGATGCAAAAGTTTCTGAAGGACAGAGTCATTAAACACAGCACCACAGCTTTATACCATCCAATGGGAAATGGGTTGGTAGAGAGGATGAATCGTTTCATAAAGGGTATTATTCAACTAGCCATGATCAATGAGTTACCCTGGAAGGAGACACTCAAAGAGGCTCTCAACACATACAAAGTCACGCCACACTCAGTTACTGAGGAAATTCCATTTACATTGATGAGAGGAAGGACACCTACTAATAGATTAAGACCTGCTTGGATGGAGAAAAAAGGAAACAAAGAGATAAATCTGGAAGACATTGTCAGCAAGGTAAAAAGAAAACAAGAAGAGTATAAAAGATACTATGACAAGCAAAAACATGTTCAAGAAAGCCAAATTGAATCAGGTGATTGGGTTAGAGTCAAAGAGCCTAACAGGGTGATGAAAGGAGAATCAAGGTATCGTCCTCCTCAAAGAGTGAGAGAGTGCTCAAAGAAATCTGTGATATTGGAGGATGGTAAGAAATGGTCATGCGACGATGTAGTGTTGACAAAGGAAAATGAAATGAGGAGAAATGAAGGAGAACAAGGCTGGTATGGGGAAACATTCCGGAACAAGATATCCAAGGATGATATGAAAGGAACAAGAGTAATATGTAAAGATAATATACAAGTTGAGAAAACCCAAGGTAGACCACAAGAAGTAGGGAGTGACAAATCTTGGGCAATACCGAGACACAGGAGAAGATGTTGGAACCTTAAACCTGACTATGTGTACTATTGAGGATTTGAAATTTAATAATTAGATCCAGATAACAAGCTACAACCCTGATAAAATGGAGATACTGTATCCTTTACTAATATACAAAGTTCAAGTTATTATGCATAGTAAGATATATTATAGCAGTTAAATTATTATGAGAGCTTTTTAGTTTACATGAGTTTTGAATTTTGTTATTTTGTTAGGAGGGGAGATGTGAGAATGTCACATGTAATGGTTGTATCACATTCTGTTTCTATGACAACGTCTTCGTGTATGATTCCAGAATGTTGAGGAATCATACACGAAGATGTTGATGGAGGAGGTTGGCCTCTCCGGGGCTTCTATGAAATAAACCCATATGATTACAATTCATACAAGATCGGAGTTGTGTGTTTATGATAAGCATACACAACAGTCTCCTGCTATCGAGCGTTCCCTACATCGGGGCCTGTTAGGTTAGCGAGGTGAGCAGGGAGGGCTAGTGAAGGAGGTGGTGGGGTGTTGTGCGGGTGGTGTAGCGAAGGTAGGTAGCGGGGAGTTTAAAAAAAAAAAAAGCTAGATGGAGGTCAGTGCGGATAGCGGGGGTACCGTAGATAAGGTATCCCCCTTGGCTTACCTGGGGCGACGGCTTGGTAGTCGCTGCTTTGGGGGGCGGGCCTCTGCCGTGGGTTGTAGTGCGGCGGCGCACGAGCTGGTCCGGCTGGCGCTTGCTGGGAGCGGCTGCAGCTGGGAGGGGCCGGGCGGTGCAACGCGTTGCCTTAAAGGGGCTGCGTTGTAAAGTAGGCTGTCAGCAACACGCGAGTGCTGTGTGACAAGGGAGCCGGTAGGGGGCGGTCGCGGTTGTTGGTGGGGGGCATACCTGCCTGAGCGGCGGGCAGGAGAAAGGGGGGCAGTTTGGGGTAGGGTTTTTTAAAAAAAAGAAAAAAAAGAACATAGATAAATAATAATAAATAAATAAATAAAAGGGGTGCATAGAAGGATTAGTAGAGAGTGGTAGGGACAATTATATAAATAAATAAATAAATAAATAAATAAATAATAAAAACAAACTTTTGGCAGTTAGCACCATTTGTGTTGCCTGGGCCTTCGTCGGCACCCGATGCTGTGGGGGCGCGAGGGCAGCATAAGGGGCTCTAGGAGGTAGGGCAGGTTGGGGGAAAGGAGAGGGGAGTCCAGAAGGGGCAGTTTGGGGGGTTCCTACATAGGGTGGGGGTGAGATTGGCCCTCCCCCCTGTTTTGGTATTATCATTTAGCAGAAGGGGGGGCTGCAGTGGGTTGGGAGTGGGGAGGGAGCAGCTAGCGGGCAGGGCTAGGTGAGTCACTGCCTGAGAGGAGCATCAAGGGTAAAGGCCAATGCCTCTGGCAGTGGGATCGGAGGAGGGGGGTGGATAATGTTAAGTAAGTAGGGCTTGTGGGTTAGTTGGGTTAAGGAGGGGGAGCAAGGGAGCCAGGGGGCATATTCCAGGGTGGGGGGCCACCAACTGAGGAGGGCCATAGGGTCACCTTAGGGTGAGGTGGGTGTTTATGGGATCAGTACAGCTACGGCTGATCCATGCGTCTGTAGGGGGTTGGCGAACGCCATCATCCCTGGGCACAGCGGGAGGGGCTAGGACACCCCCCCTTACAACAGGAGCAGAAGGGAATTGCACGTCCCTGGGACTGACAGCTTGGTGTGTGTAGGGAGATGGCTGGAATGCCATCACCGGCACTGAGAGTGGGGAGAGATTTTGGACGGCTCCCCCCCATCAGCAGTTTGGAGTTTGCAGTGAATGGGGAGAGATCTGGACGGTCCCCCTCCCAGCGGCAGAGCAGCGGCGGTGGGGTGTACGCTTTGCGCTATGGCAGTGCAGCGGCGATGGGGTGTACTCTTCATGCTGCAACGTTCTTGGACAAAGAGGTGAGCGGAATTTGGGCTGAAGGTGCATTGGTATTTGGGAAGGGTAAGGTGTCACATTAAAGCAACCTTTTCAACTTTGAAGCGAGTCTGGGTTTTTGTGTAGTAAGCCCAAAAGTATCTTGAGGAGACCAGATGCCTGGGACTTTGGCTGGTGGAATCCTTCAAGTTAAAAACAAAAAAACTTTTGTTTTTCTGCGATCAATGCAATCAATACAGGGCAAGTTGAGCGGCCTGAGGGCGGGGAGCGAGGGCCGGGGGGGGGGTTCGCAGTTCCGTGGCATTTCCCACCAGTGTGGAAGGACCTCGTTTAGAAGTGCATTGTTTCCTGTGCACCAGTAGAGAGCAGTAGAGTGAGCGGCCTCGTGCGTCTGCCAGTCTGCACACGAAGGCTGACTAAACCCCGTGTAACGTTAGTGCATGCGAAATGCAAAAGCTGCCCTGTCTGACTCACGCGAAGCCGGCTCAATAACACCGACCTGTGCACGGGCCTCTTGTTTTGGAAAAGTGAGTATTGCAAATCCTAGCTTTCTTCTTTATGCAAAACGTCAGAACAATGTTGTGTGCAGAGGGTTTGCCTTTGGTGCCCAGATCCTGGCCGAGAATTCACCCGTCAGTCGGATGTTTGTTATAGCATTAGTTAGGTGGCTGGCAAAAGCATACTGACTGCTTGCCAGTGATCTTAATTACTCCGAGCTATGGTCCTCCTCGTCACAGTCCTTACACAATCAGGAGAGTGCTCTCGATCGACAGGCATCCATTGCCATTCTTTTAATAACATCTAACACCTAGGAAAAAGAGAGTAAAGCTGCTCAGTCCATCTTCTCTTTTCTTTACCTTACCCAACAAGGACGTGATGAGGAACATAGAGCATAATGTTGATAATTGTTATGTAATTGGGCCATTACCTTCTAGGCTACTCCATTACAGCATTTCCGTACCAAGCAAATCCCTCCTATAGCAGATCCAAAAAAACACTTCAGAGACTGATTCAAAAGAAAATGTAACATATATTGACAGAAACAACATTTCAAAGATTGTTCTTTGGACTACAAAACAATTGCCTTTTTTTACATTTTAAAAATATTCATGACAATTCCCCTATAAATCCAATTAATCATAAGAAAAAACCTTAGGTCATGTTTAAAATTCATAAGAATTTATATTTACAGATCTACAGAATGATTCTCAACAGAGGTGTGAACTGGTTCTTATTAAAAATACATTCTCGGGAGCCACCAGGGGGCGCTGAGATGTTCTGAAGTCTCTCAGCCGTTCTCCTCCCCGGGGCGTTTAATTTTGGATACTGAGCCCCCCCAGCCCTGTGGGAGCTGAACCCCGACCCCCCTGAGGCTGCCTGGAGCTGTAGAGAGTCGGCGGAGCGCAATTCCGGTGCCCGAGGGTGCTGGAAAACCAGAGTTTGCCGACATCCAGGCGGGAGGCGGGCGGAGTGCGGTGTACGTCCCTGCCGAAAGAACCACGCAAAGCCTAGCTGACTAGCGGTGGGGCAGGGGCAGTGGCCTACTGGTCGGCCATACTGCCTGAAGATCAGCGGACCCGCAGACAGAGCTGCTATCCCCGCTCTGCTGTTATGTGCATTTGAGGCTGCTTGTCTGGCATCCTGGTGCGGGGAGCCATTGAGCCGAGTGCGCGAAAGTTCGTAACTGGGGCGCTGTTCGCGTCCTGAAGCAGGAGATCCTGCGGTGAGCAGAGGCCCGCCGAATTAACAGCTCGTAGCCTGGCGTTCTGGTGGGGAAGGAGGGGCAGCGGCCCACAGATCGGCCTTGCGGCCTGAGGAGCGGTGCGCCCGCAGATGGAGCTGCGGGCTCCGAGCAGCTGCGCTTCACGTCCTGGTGTGGGGAGCCCGGAGGAGTTCTCCGCTTCCCAACTGTTCCAGAGGGTTGGCAGGCAGCAGAGGCGTTGTTGCTCTTTTGGAGGTCTTCCGTGGTCTTTGGCGGCCATTGACTCCAATTGGGGAAAGGAGCGCAGGTGAGGGCGTGGGGGGCCTATCAGTTGGTGTGCGAGTCGCGGGTGGGCGACTGGACCACCCCCTCCCTGTCCATTGGGTATAAGGGCTGGAGAGACCCCCTCCCTGGGGTGGCGAGCGGGAAGGATTTCCCCCATTGTGAGCTTGATCCGATGATTGGAGGAGGTGCCTAAGATCCTTCTCACGCGGTGACAAGCCTGGACTTTGCTTGGGATTACATTCTCTGGTGCTGCTGTTGGGGCTTGCGGCCCGTGTCTCCTGTGGGCCCCTTCCTGCTTCTCTAATTACCCACCCATCACGCTATATCCCACTGTCTCTGCATTTTCCCACAATGGTCTTGTGCCACTATCCATGGAGCCGTAATAGCATCTTGTTTGTCTGAACTCTCCCGTGCCCAATTGCTGGAACATCTTCTTGGCATTTCTATGGACTTTAGTGCTTCCCTCGAGCAGTGCTCCAGACTTTGCTTTTTGGGAGGGGGTAGCCAGGTGGCTGAGCACTCGCAGGTGCAAGGAGCTCGGGGGGGGAGCACTCTTCGCCAGTGTTGACTCTTAGTCGCCCTCACTTGGGCGGTCGACTAGTGCCCGGTAGCCTCTCGTGGCAATCTGGTAAGAGGCGGCTTACCGGGCAGTGGATCATAGTGTGGCTGGTCTGAGGTGTGGTTCCGGAGCTGCAGGAGATAGAGTGGAGGCGTGTGTGGTACACAGTGGCCTGATCGGCTGGTCTGGGGAGTTGGACTTTGTTGCTCCCCCTCGCCCCTCCCCAGGATCTCTGGCCCTACATTCTGTGGGTGTGCCTGATATGCCTTGGATGGACTGGGCACAGGTCCTACAGAGGTTTCGGCGTTCTCATAAGCAATCTGAGGGAGGATTCACCATGCAGGACACAAACCAATCTGAGGCAGCAGAAACTCAGTCAATGAGTCGCAGCATGGCAGCCCTGCTGGAGGAGATTCAAGGTTTTAGGGCGGACATAGGCAGAAGACTGGACTCCCTCGACAAGAAGGTGGATGCCGTGGAGGACCGAGTCCAGGCCCTCGAGGCCAATCAATCTTCGTCCGACCTTTTCGAAACGCAGTTTGATATGCGGCTGGCAGAGCTGGAAAGGAGGGAGGAGAAGATCACACTCAAGTTGGATGACTTAGAAAATAGAGAGCGACGCTCCAACCTGAGATTCCTTGGCATTCCGGAGCAAGAGGGGGAGACGCAGGCGGACATCGTGAGAAAGGTTAAGGCAATCATAAATTCTCTGTTTGATGGAGATAATCCCAGCGTCCCTATCATTGACAGGGCCCATAGAGCGGGCAGCCGTGCAGGCAGACCTCGGTCCGTCCTTGTGAAGTTCCACTACTATGTGGAGAAAACCAAGATCCTGGAGTTGGCTCGTAAGAAAGGTCCAATTGACTGGAACGGCGTTAAAACATTCATTTACCAAGAATTTCAGCGCTTACTCTTGGGCGCCGGAGACTTTGCGGCCCTTTGACAAAGTGGTTGCAGGCCAAGGGAGTGCGGTACAGGTTGGGTCACAGATTCTCGCTCTCTTTTAAGGTGGATGGGTATAAGTACTCTCTTACTGTGGAGGCCGACATTCAGAGACTGATGAAGGCGCTCCTGGGAGACTCTTCCTCGAAGCATGTTAAAGTAGGTGAAAGATCAGACAAAGGAGGTTGAAAAGAAATCCTCAGAGTTTGTGGTCGGCGATGCGTCCGAGGACACAAGAAGTATAGAAAGATGACTCCGCCCTCTCCAGGGCAGTCCACGACCTAAATGGGAAGCAGGTTATTGTTTGACAATTGTGCCTAAGTGTTTTGGGAACGAGTGATCGTCTGTTGGACCGGCGTGGAATGCTCGGTTTTGCTCTTGCAGCAGGGGTGTGGGGGCTCAGAATATTGTGTTGTCTAGCAGTGATTTTCGCCCTGGTGGAGGCGATCCTTGGTGGCCTGGGGGCTCGGCGGTTGGATGTCGCAGTCCTTCCAGGCGCTCATGGATTGGGAGGGTGGGGGGGTGGGGGGAGTCGGTTCTGTTGGGGAGCGGGGGTTTGGAGCTACTTGGATTAAGGGGTTCTGTAGGACTTTACTTGGTTTCAATTTGTGCACTGGGGACAAGGGGCTGGGCTCTCACGAAAGCCTCCAACGGGAGGCGGATGAGCTACTTGACTTTTCTAATGGGCGATTCTGTCCAGCTTTTGTCGGTGGGGTCCCTGAACGGGCGAGGCTTGAACTCCCCGACTATGAGATCTTTGGTGTTGAGGGAGTTTGCAAGGCTGAAACTTCATTTTCTCTTTTTGCAGGAGTCCCACTGGGTTAGGGGGAGGGAACCTACTCTCAGATCCAAGGCTATCCAGCATGTGTTTCGGCCCTCATATGGGGCAAAAAAGTGAGGGGTTGTCCTCTTGGTTTCCCCAAATGCTCACTTCTCCCTCAGGGCCCACAGAGCTGATCCGGAAGGGCGCTATGTTATGGTTAAAGGAGAGGTGAAAGGTTGACTCTACACTCTTGTGGGGGTGTATGCCCCGAATGAAGGGCAGCATGTTTTTTGGCAGGGGATGGGGGACAAAATTAGAGGATTCACAGAAGGGGCGTTAATAGTCGGGGGGACTTCAATATGGTTCTATATCCGGAAGAAGACAGGAAATCCCCCAAGCCTTGCCCCGATCTTAGGTCCCAAATGTGGAGTTGGCGGATTCATTACGCCAAGTGAATGAGGAATTGGGCTTGGTTGATGCACACCCTGCTGGGAGTAACCGAGAACCTCTTTATACTTAATATTCCAAAGTGCATCAATCTTTTTCTAGGATTGACTATGTGTTGGTAGATTCCTCGATCCGTGACTGCATTTCTGATTTCGGTGTGGCGACCGTACCATGGTCTAACCACGACCTAGTCCGGGTCAACTTGGGTGTCCCTCCTGTGGCTCAGAGTAAATCGCGATGGGTATGTAACAATTCCCTGCTAATGGATAGGGAGCTGAGGCAGTCCCTCTTGGCCACTATCTAAGAATTCTTCCTCTTGAACGATACTGGCGAAGTGGAAACTAGAGGTGTTTGGGATGCATTTAAGGCCACGATCAGAGGTGTCCTGATGGAGATGGGAGCTAGGAGAAAGAAGGACAGGGCTAGAGAGGAGCTCAAATCGAGGGAGCAGATCTCTGCCATCCAACCGGGGGGTGGGTTGAAAACTCAGATGGGCCCAGGCAAGCGCAAGGAGCTCCAAAATCTTAGGGCAAAGCTGTCCGCCCTCCTTGTAGGTCAGACAGAGAAAAAGCTCACGTTTTTAAAACAGCGTTATATGGAGAAAGGGGAAAAGGCGGACAAGATTTTGGCCTGGAGGCTGAGGGAACTTCGCTATAGCAGACGAGTTAACTTTATCTCTGGCCAGGCAGGGGAGAAACTCCTACAAGACAGCCAAATAACGGAACAGTTTAGGCAGTTCTACGAAAGGCTTTACACTTCTGAGTACGCGGAGAATGGTGCTGAAGTGGACCGGTTCCTGGACTCTCTTCCAATCCCCTGTCTCGCTCGAGAGGGCTCTGACTCCCCGGAGCTCCCCATTTCGCCCCAGGAAGTAATTGATGCTATCTCTTCTTTGAAAAGCGGTACAGCTTCGGGAGGCGATGGATTCTCTGTCCAGTTTTTTAAGACCTTTCGGTCCACGCTGGCTCCCTTTCTAGCTAAGGTGTATAATAATGCCTTGGACACGGGTTGCCACCCCCCCACCATGATGTAGCTTCTCATAGTGGTTCTCCCGAAGGGAGGGAAGGATCCCTCGCTTTGTCAGTCCTACAGGCCCATTTCCCTCCTTAATATAGATGTTAAAATACTAGCTGAACTCCTGGCAAATAGGTTATCTAGATTCCTCCCTTCTCTGGTCCACGGAGACCAAGTTGGTTTTATCCCCAGACAGCAAGGTTCTGACAATATTAGGAAAACTCTGGGCCTCATGTATGAGGTGTCCAAGCGGGAATCAGAGACCTACCTCCTCTCGCTGGACTCTGAGAAAGCCTTTGACCTTGTGGAATGGCCTTACATGGCGAAGGTGCTTCGTAAGATGGGCCCTGGTGAGAGATTCTGTGGGTGGGTTTCAGCTCTGTATAATGGTCCTTCAGCGCGGGTACTGGTAAACGGTTGTACTTCGTCGGGTTTTTCGCTCTCTAGAGGTACACGCCTTGGGTCCCCCCTGTTCCCCCTTTTGTATGTTCTGGCAATTGAGCCCTTTGCCATTGCGGTTAGAGCCGATGGAGGTGTTTCTGGGGTGCGGTGTGGGGACTGCGAATTTAAGTTATCCCTTTTGCGGACAATATCTTAGCGGATCTGACTAGGCTTCACGACTCCCTTCCGCATTTGTTAGGCTGCAGCCTCTTTAATTTTAATATCGCCAAGTAGATGCCATCAAGTTCTAGGGCAATCAGCCATCTCCCCATCCCACCTACCTTTGTTTGTTGTTCTACTTTAGATATGAAGTTAGCCCCTATAAACTCTACCCATTTGCTGCCCGGGATAGGGTTGATCATGCTACCTCTAGTCTCTCCCTTGGCTTTTGCCAGCATTTGCAAGATGGTCCTCGTGTTTCCACTACAAAGAGCTGTAAACATCTGCTGGCAATGGCTGTTAAGCGCCTTGAGACTTCTCTTTTTCAACTAGCCCTTATATTCTTTTTTGAATTTCCTTGTTTTGGCCTCAAGGATACGAATAGACTGTTCCACTTCTCTAACTTTTCACAACTTTCGACGCATCCTTCTTTTAGCGTCACGTATTTCGATGTCAACAATCTTGCCCTCTTTTCCTTCCTGAATGGTCACCTGCTTAACCTTCACCATCTCAGTTTGTACCGACAGTTTTTCCAGCTATACTGCAAACTGACCAACTGACCAGCCTTCACAGCATTTTGTATCCTGTTCCCGGTGCAGATTAATGTATATTGGTGCCCTGGCTATGTTTTTAGGTGTCCAACTGATCCTATTTCCCCCATGGTTTATCGCCACCTCTCACACACCCCCACTTTAGTCTTGGAGTCAGTTTAACTGCAATGGACAGAATCAACACATGGGGGTCATTGAACTGCGTCCCTCTGGCTTCCAGCCCCTACACTCTTTCAGCGCAAACATTGGTGCCGAAGAAGTAGTCCAGGGTTGCTTGTTTCTTGCCCATGGTCCAGGTACTCCTGCCCAGGATATCTCCCAGGGTTTGCCCAATGAACATCAACCTACCCAATTCTCTTAACATGTCGATCCACTGGCTCCCTTTTTGGTTACCCCTGGGGTTATTCATTATGCTAACTGGCTTGATACATCAATATGCTTGGCTGACTTCTCTGTCTTTGCACCCTTCATTTAAATCTTTCCCCAGCAAGATGAATTCCCGGTCCTCTGCTATTGCCCAGACTGAACAGATTTCAACAATGGGCTTGTGGATCTCATCTAAGTTATCCCTGTCAGGAGGTGCATAGATGTTGATCAACAGTACTGCCATTTGATACCCGACCCCATTCGCAATTGCCTCTATGGCCAAAACATTAGGAGAGCTCAAGAACAGTTTGAAATTCATCGGTGGGACCCCTTGTTTGATCCCTATAATTAGGCCACCAAAGGGGCATCCTCTGGGGCCCTTTGCCGCCATTTGTTGAATGAGAATGAAACCCTCTATGTGGATCTTATTTGTAAGCCACATTTCTTGGAGATAAACCACATCAAATTCATTAAGTAGAGGGAGAGAGGCATTTTCATCCAATAAGTGAGCATGAACCCTGGTGTTCCAACAAGCTATTTTAAAAAATCACTGTGGTACCTCCATTTTCTGCATAATAAATGTCCTAAACCAGGTCCATCCCATATCAGGATCCAATACAATCGCCTTACCCCTCACCCCCTTGTTGGAGACAGGAGTTTCAGTTGAGTTAGTAATTGCTGGCTGCTGGATGATCATGTGTGTTGGACAGTCCACCACATATCCTGCATTCCAGATAGAGTTCTGATGGGCTTGTATGAGAGCTGTCACCTCAGGGGAAACACAATGGACTTTCATAAAGCTGCCTTTATCAATCTTCACTGGTTGCACAAAACCAAAGTCAGCATAGGATAGGAGTCTCAGTGCTGGTATGGTGGTGCACACCCTGAGCAAGTCTGACCTGTTGGTGCGGTTGCCTGTGAATGTGAGGGGCCCCCTGCCCAAAGGAAAGACAGCCAGGTCCTTCATGGGACTAGTTGAAATATGTTCTGTTTCACGTCAAAGACTTGTTAGTTCTATAGGCACCACATCCCCTACTTCAGGGCCCAATAAGTCATGGGCCTCAAGCAGCTTTGGCAGTTCCCCACAGACTGTTTGTCCTGTTAAGTCTACATCCACTGGGGGCCCATCCTCCAGCAACCAGCTGGTCAGAGTACCAAGGGGCTTTGGTCTGCAACCTCCCGTTTCTTGGTTAACTTCCTCTGAGTTTCCTTTGTCTGTATTTGATCTAGAATAATTGATGTGGAGTTTAAGGGCTCTGTCGAATTCTTTTGGCCTTTGTTTGGTCCTTTTCTACTTTATATTTGTTGTCGCATTATTACCCCTTTCTCCATGTGCATTTCCTTCCTGTTTTGTAAATTGGAAGGTCGTTTACCACTTCCATTACATCCTTTGTTGTTATTCCAGAAGGGATGATGATTGCCTCTTGAACGGCCCCTTCCTGGATTCGCTCTCTAATTGTTTCCAGAGCGGTCCCTTCCTGACTATTTTCTGGTGACTCCTTGTTTAAGGGTAATTGGATATTTGGTCCAGCGCGACCCATATTTGGTCCAGCAAGACCCCCTGTTTTTTCACCTCCTCAAGGATCACCCAGCATAATTTTAGCAAGATTTTTACTGCGAAGTGCAACACTTCGTCGAAAGAAAGTGATGCTATTGCTGGTATTTTGGATGTTTGACCCCCTTCATCTATTCAATTTATACCTCCTCATCACACACTAGTTCCTTCACTGTCTCCAGACACAGGTTGGGCGACATTGACAACCTCTGAGAGATTAGGTGGACAGGGTGCTTATTTGCTACTATTCTCCTCGGTACGCCTACTAACGGCTCCGCCTACATAACCAGACTAGGCAAGTTATTCTCCATATGCGTGGCACTTGCATGTATCATAAGCTTGGTAACTTCAGGTGCACACCCGTTGGGAGCTTGAGTAACAATTTTCTCTGGGGACGTTATACATCTAGCTACTGTGCCAGTAGGGAATTGTTATTGATATCCCCATAATCAGTTGCTGTGAGGTCCAATGGCGCTGCGGTACTACTGGCGGGCACAACCGTCTGAGCTGCTTCAGGCAGAGCATCCACGCTCTGGAAGTATGAGGTAGATACCCCCATGTAACCCATACCTCTCATTGCTGCTCTGGACCGTCTGACAGATGCTCGGGTCTGAACACGGGCATCATCAGACTCCCTGGTTTCTTTTCGCCCTTTCCTTGGTGGATTTTTAGTCCGGGCATTGCCATTACAATGCTTTTGCAGCCGGGGTTTGGTGTTTGAGTTGGGCGGCATGAAGGCTCACGGACAGTTTTTAGACAAGGAGATATTTCAACAGAGCCGCTCTCCTGTAACTGGCTCTCTGATCTTGGGTTACTCTTTGTTTTAGTCCAACTAACTCCTGTCCATCCCCACAACCCGTGGTTGCCTGCTCCCTGAGCAGGAGGGGGGGAAGGAGGAGGAGGAGGAAGGGAAGGAAAAGGAAATTGATTTCCCAATCAATTATGGTAATAGAGATACCAGAGTACCACAGATGTGCAGCTGAGTCTCTTACCCGGAAAATGCGGTATGGAGCATTCTGATAGTCGCTACCCTGAAGGATTGAATTCACTTGCAGCAATTGGCACCGTATCCTCGATTCCTGAACTCCCAAACACACTGCGCACACTGCGCATTCCGAGCGTGCCACAGGTTTTGTATGCTCCTCCTCCTCCCAATAGCAATAGCAGAAGGACTTCGTTTAGCAAGTCAAACAGCGTTTCTTCTGGTTTCCAGGTCTCACCAAAATACACTGCGCACAAGACTAATAGCAGCACCCCAGGGAGTTTTATTGTACAAAATGTCATATTTTATTGTTTAAAGCACATCCCTAGCTTGAGAACAGCAGAGCTCTGTACAGGGTGTGGCTAGCCAGCATTTGGGGAGCACAGTCTGTGAGTCGCGGTGTGTGTGTGTCAGTCTATGCGTCCTTTGGAATTAGCGATTTGTGAAATTGAATAATTGTGGGGTCATTCCGAGTTGATACCAGGATCGAGTTCCAGAGGGTAGATGCGTGACAAGGGAAAAACTTATGAATGATTTGTGATTCTAGCTGGGCGGTCGATGTGCTGCATGACGAGAGTGTGCCACCATTTATGTGGAATTTAGAAGTCAGGTACACTGGTGTGCTACTCGCAACTTTTTATATTTATTTTTTATATTTATGTACAAGGAGGAATAATGCTTTGTAGATAATACAGGCAGTCTTTTACAGATGTTAAATGTATTTAAGCGTTTTCATGTAGCATTAGTCTGTGTGCAGTGACAAGCCAGGTTAGCATTGTTTGTGAGATTTGACCTGTCACATTGAAGCAACCTTTTTTCACATAATCACTGGGTGTCCATGTTGATTGCATGCCTTTCACCCAAATGACATCTCCCTTACCTCTCTCAAGAGGATCATCATCTTTTGTTTGAGGTGTGGAGCTAGGATGTCATTGAATCCATTGATTCCTCAGAATGGTTGTCCCCCATTGTTCTAACATGAAAAGCCAATGGAAGTTTGAGATTTCACGCCAACCTCCACAGCCTTAACAAATATATTGTAGATGAGTGTTCTAACATGCATGAATTGTCATTAATTGGCGGTGCAAAGTATTACTCCACCCTAGATATGACTAGAGCATACTATCAAGTGAAAATGCAAGCAGAGTCAAAGTACTTGACTGCATTTCTGAAGCATAATGGGTTATATCAATTTAAGCATATTACCGTTGGCTTACAAGCGCCCCTTCAGTATTTCAAAAGTTGATGATGAATTTGGTCATGGGTTTAAAGGTATTGTCGCGCTCCAGTATGACATTCTCATTTATTCTAGTTCTCCGGAGGAGCATTGCGAAAGTTTAGCAAAGGTTCTGAATGTGTTGGAAAAAACAGGGTTAACATTACAAACAAAGTAGTGCCATTTGGCAAAACATATAGTAGAGTACTTAGGAGTAAAGGTGTAGAGTACTTTACTTGAGTAAAGGTGTAAGGCCAAAAACGAAATATCTTGATGCAATCCTAAGAGCACTGCATCCCGAGATGTCTTTCTTAGGACTTGTTGAATTCTATTTCAAATTTGTGTCAAATTTGGTTGATAAAACTGAAGCATGAAAATGCTACTGAGGAAAGTTCAACCATTTATGTGAAACAAGATCATTGAAGAATGTTTTGTGGAAATCAAAAAGAAACTGATAATGCCCCCAACCAAATACATGTTGATGTCAGGAAGGAGACGGCTATCAATCTTGATGTCAGCGCGTATGACCTTGCAGAGTTGTTGTTTCAGAAGCACCTGGGAAAATGGTGCCCCATAGCTTGTTCTTCTCGTTTGCTGAACAAAATGCAATCTTTGTACTCTGTCATTGAGCGGGAGGCAATAGGTTGTTGGTGGGTGGGCAACCTCTTCCATATGTTTTTGTGGGGTAAAATGTTTGTTTTCAAAACTGATTATGAACCCTTAATAATGGACTGATTACAAACTCTTCATAAATGTGCTGTGAAAAATAATTCTCCCAGGCTCGAGGGACTGGCATCCTTACTAAAACCATATCAGTGCGACATAAATTATGTCCCTGCTAAAACAAATCTTCAGGCTAATTTCTTGTCGCTTCATCCACTAGAGAATGGAGGCGGTGTTGTAGATGACAAATGTGATGTTGCTTGGATAAGTGATTCAGTGCTGGCCATTCAGGATGTTGAGTGGTGGAAAGGCTGTGTACTAAATGAACACATATAGGTGTCAGATGGTGATGGTGACAATGTTATGGTGCAAGTGTGCGTTTTTTGTGTTAATATAGTTGGCCGATGGAGAAATGGCCCTCCCCTGATTTTCAATGTTTCTGAAAGGACAAGGATAATCTGTTTATCTGCAATAAAAACTTGATTGTGTAATGGTATGTTTATACCACTCAGAAAGTTAAGGTAGACTAATGTTGAATAAAGTCATAGTTTCCATTGTGGTATGTCTGTAATGAAGCGTAAGTGGCAAGATCATTTTTGGTGGACCATAATGTTGACGAACATGTTAGAAATTGCAGTACGTGCTCACAGAGCAACAACGTATTGAAATGCTCTGTACTTCCATTGTCCCTTGTAGAATTTCCAGATTGCCCGTGGTCCAAAATTTTAATGGGCATCATTAGCCTGTTCAAGACCTTGGACCATGACTTTGGGTGTATGCTCGAAGTAATTGAATACCATTCTAAATGGCCATATGTAGCTGGTATGTCTGACATCACTACCCGGCATGTTAATCAAGCGTTAGATTCATGGTTTGACCTGGAAAGTTTACCTACAAATATTGTAGCAAATACTGGTACGCAGTTTTCTCAAGTGAAATGTTTGATTCCTTGAGAGGAAGATGAATGAATCCTATCCGCAGCTCATTTTAGTGGTTTAATAGGGTGATCAAAGAGAGTGTGAAGATTGTTGTTACCAATAGAAGGAACTGGGCATGTGTCTTGTAGAGCTACTTGTGTTGTTTCATGTGACACCCCATCCTGTAACTGACCCGCACTCCATTTGAGTTTCTTAGAAGAATATTACCGTTGTATGATGTAGTGCCTGGATGGTTGCATGACAAGGGACAGAGATATGAATTCACGTTACGTGATTGGTGCTGTATGAAGGAGCGACTGATGAACACACAGTTAGCCATGAAGCACTATGTTGATCGGAAGTGTGCACCTCGTAGGTGAAGTGGTCGAGCTGGTCTTATGGCTGGGGTACTAATAGCAATAGGCCCCTCGCAGGGGGGAAATACCACTTCAGGTAATGCCCGGGGCCCATAGTTACAGGGCAGAGCGAAGCCAGGTAATGCCACCCCTGCTCGGGACCTATTGCTTAATTAAGGTATGGCAGTGGTGAGGGAATCCGCACAACCCCAACATTCCATTCCGCTCAGGAGGAATTCTGACATCATAAATACAACACAAGGCTATGTGCAAATTCAAAAGTCGCACCTTAGCTGCTAATTTGACACAATTACATTTTTACAGCCCATTTAACTCCTGTAAGGATTTCCAAAATCTCTAATGCTACCTCTTATGCTTGTTTGTCTTGTCAATACCCATGTGCTGATGTTGTATACTCTATATTTAAAAGTAAGTATGTTTTTTTCCTTTTGGGAAAAAATATTGAAATGTTTACAGCTTATATTTTTTTAAAAGAACTGTCAACTTTATGCAATGTAATGATTGGTATTTTAGTTAATCCATAGATTAATTAATTGTCTTCACCAAGTTTATTTAACTGTTTTGTTTATATAGGATTTCATCTCATTGCCTCTATTTGGAAATCTGCATACAATCAATCCTACGAGTTATGATGGAATTCCATTTGCTCTTCCCATAGAATAGGAAAAATGTATGCTTTTTCTAATGGAATTTTTTCTTAATTGTATAGCAAATGGGAAGTGTTTACAACTTACTTGGGTCAAATGTAGTAATTGGTCTTTAGCCTCATATGCTTACCCCTTCCTACGTACTGTTTCTTTTGGTTTGCCTTGTTTGTTCCTCCTGTGAGTCTTATAACTCACATTTGTCATATTCCATATGAATTCACTTAAATTCAATAAGTGTGTAATATCTATTGATTCACAGTTAACGTTTATGGTTCTTTATTTTCATAGACTTGATGTATCAGGCAATGCCTACTCGTTTTATGATATAATTAACTTATTGTAGTTATCAATTAATTATTCTTCAAAAAATGTAATAAAATAATTTAACATGAAAAGTTGCACCTTTTATTCGCTGTTTCCCTGAGATGCCAACACCCTCCCCACTAATCATCACATTTGAAAAAATGGAAAATGTGTTTCTTGCAATATAAAGAAAAAATGCACAAACAGACCCTGGAATTTTTTTTTTACCCTTACAGGTAGTGATTTTGAAAAAGTATGACCACTGATTAGTTACCATTAATGATGCATACCCTTTTGTTGACAATCTTCCACGCCCCCTCCTGCCTCAGCTCTTCTGAGTCCTTCTGTTACCTCGCAGTCTTGTCATATACTATTGCAGCTGCCGGGTAGGAGCTTATTATAGATTTAGCCATCTGGATTGATGTGAGTTGTCACGTGTCATTATCTATCCTATTTTTATAAAAGTCCAGGTTGAATTGTACCTCTTCTTCTTCTCAGGCACTTGCAATCTTCTAATGGCTACCTGTCCATTCATTTGCGATTCCTGAAATCACCCGTCTTTATTCCATTGAGGCCTTCCATGTTTGAATGGGCTTCCGCAGAGCGACCGCATTCAATGTCCTTTGTGCCAATCCTGTTTGCGAATGTTAACATCTTGAACATCCTTGGCAGCATTCAAGGGCAGTGGAACCCAAGTGAGTCACAAGATGGCCGCCTCGCCAGAGCACATCCATCAATTACAGGCCTTGTCCTCTTGACAGAACCACTCAGCTAATATCTCTGACGGATGTTGCTTTACCTTATGATGCTTTTCGGAGGAGAGGACAGGGCGGTGGAGCATTTTGTAGATTACAGTCGTGCTTCTCTTCACTGCCCCTGGTGTGTGTAAGGAAGGCATGGGATCAACAGTAAGACAGACACAAGTGACCACAGTTCAAGGGTGTTTATTGAACTTCAACAAGTGTATGATAAACGCCTATCTAATCCTAAATTTAAAGATGGGAGCAAGCTACAACCATTAAGTAATAATAACACAGTCCTAGTGGTGTCTTGTCAACATAAAAAGGCCTATACTAAAACAACCTATTGCCAATCCTTACCTCTAAATACAAATAGTGTGGCGGTTAGTGTTTATGAAAAAAAGAAAGAAGTGTTAAAAAATGATATGTCAGGATGTTCAGGCAGTTGGCCTCCCTTGTACACGTTTTCAGCACGAGACAAGGCGATTCACTCAAGCGTAGAACCATCTCTGGCTTCTCTAGCACAAGGATACATTTCGATCATTAGCATCAGGACCTTCTGTTGGTTATAGGTCAAATGTTCAAAAACAAAAGGCTTGAATGCCTTTTTTTCGACAGCAAAAGGACGGAAAAAAAAGATCAATTTTTTTATTTATGGGGGGGTTCCCCCCAGCCCCCGTTTTCCTTTTATAAAAAAGTTTTTTATACATGCTAAACTAAAAAAAGATATAAATAAATACATTTTAAAAAGATGTGATCCTTTTTTTCGGTCCTTTTACTGTCGATCAAAAGGTCATTAGATCCTTTTGATTCGAACATTTGACCGGACACCCCTTCTGTACACAAGTCTCTTTGCTTCTCAAAGTCTGTCCATTCAGAGGGCCAGATGTAACCAAAAAAAACCCAGGCAAGTTATTTTACTCTTTGGATTTTCACAAGCATTCACTATTCACCCGAATCCCCCTCAGTGGGGCTCAGACCTCTTTAGTAAAATGTTTGTTCCCTTTGGAACCCCCTCATCCGTGGCTCAGACCCCTTTAGAACAATGTTCATTCTGTTGGGATCCCCCTCATTCTGGCCCAGATCCCTTTATTTTATGTTATGTTATTTGGCATTTATATAGCGCTCTATATATCATTGGTGACCTCAAAGCGCTGGTAGGTTGAACGCCCTCGGGGACAGTAGTCCAGGTCAGTTGAGAGAGTAAGGTGTCATAGGGTGCTTGGGAGCACCAGTTATGTGTGCAGCCGATGTAATTGCCTGATGGTAGCTGCATCCTAGCATTAGGTGTGGTGGGATCGATATCAGTTGAATGTGTGCAGTCTGGAGGGTTGACACCAAGACTGGGTTCTGGCTTTGTTAGGGCTGTGTAGGATGCTTATGTGTGCAGCTAGGCTAGTTTGTCAGGGGATGTAGCTGCATTGTATTAGAATGATGAGGTGTACATGTGGTAATGTTTGTATGTGAGCAGCTGGGCCAAATTGATCAAGGGGTATAGATGCACTCTAATTGTGTGTTGTTGTAGAGTAGAGAGTAGGCATAGTGATATGGGAGTTGAGTTTGGGAGGAGTTATGATCTGAGGAGTTCACTTTTCTGGATTTCAAGCATGCGTTTGCTTAATAGTAACTTAATAAGTGTATTCAGTGGCGTCATTGCTCAGGATCTCATTGACCTTTAGTCATTGGGTTGCAAGGCTCAATCCCCTCAGATGGTCATGGTTGGCATTACGGAAAGAGCCATGTTTTTTCACAAACACTCACACCATACGTGGACCTATCACGGACCACAGTGGTCCCAGGCATTCAGGACACTCCAGACTCTCTGGCACCCAGGATGTGTATTGGGACCAGACATCCCAGCCCACATCCTGGAGGCACACACAAGGCATGCAGAAGCCCGCGAAAGCTTTGGGGTTTCGCGGGAAAGTGCATGACCAAATAAGGACTGCCCCGGGTCGGCTCGACCTAGGGGAAGGTGAAGGGGCAAGACGGTCAGCGGACAGGACAAAGAACCTCGTGGCATGGCCATTTTGGGAGCCAGGCCACCTATTTGTGCCAAACGCGGTAATCGCGGATAACATGGCAAAAAAGTGTTCAAAACACAAGAGAAACAATAGCTGCCACCAGTCCTGTCCGTGACACACTCGCACAGTTCATAATAAGTCCAGCGAGAGGTTTCTAGGGCCTTTGGAATGACTAGAGACCCAAGAGCGCGGTAAAGTAAGTTACAGTGCACTCTTGTTTCATGTTACACAAAAGCTGCAACATGAGGAAAGGACTAAGGGAAACAAAGTCTCCCAGTACTGACTGTCTTAAGGGCATGTCAGTTTCCCCATAAGAATTGAGCGAAAGCCCAGAGGAGTGTGGCGGAAGGCTGCGCTTCTCTGGCAAAGTCTAGATCACGGTGTAAAACAACAGCAAAAAGTTTGGGGGTTGCCACATGGAGGGAAAATTACATACAATTATGAACTCTTTCCTAACAATAGCCATTTCACATGGGCTCCGTAAAGCCTGAAGTTTAATTTAAACACTCTGGGGATTCAGAAATAACATAAACACATTCAAAACAAAACAGCAATAAATGGAATAAGAATAGACACCAAATTAATAGGGAAAGCTTCCAGATCCTTCATAAATGATGTTAAGAGAAAAGAGTGAGGAATAAGAAGAAATTGATGGGGCTACAAGTACTCTGATCCTTGCATTGCAGGTGATTAGAGGAAATTAGAAAATGGCCTTTAGTAACATCTTGTGACAAATCGATCAGAGTAGTGGTGTTGGGAGTGGATACAGGTTTGTAAGGCGGGGTGTTAATATTATTTTCCTGGAGTAGTAGGGGGGAGATCCACTTGTTCCTTCTCAAGTCTTTGCATATCCTTAAGATTTCTGGAATGTTTCCCTCTCCTTAACCTATGGTGTCTCAATCATTGATTTGCACTGATTCAGCAATATTTACTATGTTTGGACTCTTCATGTTTTACAGTCATCCCATTCCAAGGACCACCTTATCTAGCAACCGCTGAAGGATTTCATAGCAGGGGCCTTCCAGGGATTGCGTTCTTGTTGGGGGACATTGGTAATAGTATGGTTTCAGGGGCCATTATTAGGTAATGCATTTTAATGTCATTTTGGGTGGTATATCGTTCCTTGCTGGTTTGCTATGGTGCCTTTTTCTGATTTGAGGTGGTAAAAGAGGTGTAATTGTTTCAGCACACTCTCATTGTTTGGGGTTGTTGGTGGTACAGGCTCTATGAGCTGCACAATAATACCAGTGGAGGTTGTTGCTTCTGTTCTTGGTATTTCATTTGATGGTGTGGGTCTGCATCGTCTACATGTTGGCAATCACCCTGGGGTTGGGCTTGTTGGACTCATTTTCCTTGTTAGGCGTTTGTTTAATTGAATGGGTAAGGGGTGTCTTGGAGGTATGACTTGTTATGGATTTTTCTTTTGAGGGCCAATTTCTGGCACAGCTTGCTGTGCAGAGCTGTCATTAAGTATTGCAATTTTATATCTGCCTCTCCACTAGGGTTATCAGCTCAACCTGTTATAGAGTGTGTGGCCAATTGATTGAAGCAAAGCCTCTTTTTGACTTGTTATTTGATAGTGCCAGTGTTGAATAAACAGTTGTTACGGCCAAATCATTGGACCTAACAGGGAGAAGCACTGACATTCCAGAATCCCTGCAACTATCCTTCTTTTGCACATAACCTCATTTTGGTCATCTCCAGGTTCCTTCTACAAAGAGGTGAAGCAATTAATGGAAACACTGTTATGCACCCACCATATTGGCAACGTTAATTTTCTACATCTCTCCTGCTTTGACCAATTAAGCAATAGATCCATATCCCGTTCTTCTCGAAGATTTCAGACTGGAAATGTTGCAAGCTGTCAGTAGAACATTTTGCTTTTGTGCGATGCCTACCTTTGCTAATGTTTCCCACGGCTATTGTATGCCCTTTTCCTCCTACAATCATTGGTTATCTTTCTTCCACCTGATTTTTTCCTTGATTTCTATCACTCTTTTCCTGGGCAAACTCTTGAAAAAGCTGGCCATTTCCCAGCTTATCCTCCACACTGAATCTGCTGGTTGCCTCAATGACCATCAGTCTGGCTTCAGAGCAGCCAGAGGGACGGAAACTGCTCTCCTGAACATCCGTGAAGATCTGCTCTCTAACCTCGACTCAAGCTCTCCCTCTGTCCTCATCCTCCTTGACCTTTCCTCTTTTTTTGACATGGTCAATTACACCACCCTGATCAACAAAGGGTAATGGGGATGACACTAAACTCTCTTTCAGGCTTCCCTCAGTCCTCCTCTCCTCTCTTGCTCATTCCTGACTGTCTATCCATGATTCAGGATTGGTGCGCCTCTAACGATCTTTGCTGTAATGCCAGTAAGACCGAGATCCTTCTCATTGGGACCCCTGCTCCCGTTTTCCCTCTCTCACTCTGGCTGGCCTCCGTGAGCCCTCTACTCTCACCTTCCCGTGAGCCAAAAAACCTTGGCGTCATCTTCGACTCCACCCTCTCCTTCTCTCCTCACATCACTGACCTTGCCAAAAAAGGCCCACTTCCAGCTGAATCTCCTCAGAGGTATTCTACCTTTCCTCACTGTCCTCCAGAATCTAACTGTCTCCAAAGTCATGGGTCTCTCCAGGCTGGACTACTGTAACAGACTCTTTCTCAATCTGCCTTCCTCTACTCTTCGCCCCCTGCAACTAATCCAGAACAGGACGGCGAGACTTATCCTTGGCCTCAATCCCAGGAGCTGTATCTCTCCAGCCCTGAAATCTCTGCACTGGCTCCCGGTGGCTGCGAGGATCAAGTTCAAGATCCTCTGCATTGTCCACTGGTCTTTCTGGGGATGGGGCCTGCACTACATCCAACTCTCTCTCCCAAAATACCTTCCTTATAGAGTCTAGAGCCCTTCGCTCGGCTACCACCAACACGCTGAGGGTCAGATGCTTTTCCAGGCACAGAATGGGGGGTAGGTCTCTAACCTTTGCAGGTGCCTCCCTCTGGAACAGCCTGTCTGCCCCTCTCAGACTTGAGCCGAACTACCTGAAGTTCCGGAAGCAGCTCAAGACCCTTTTGTCCTTTGCCTTCTCTCTCTCGCTCCCCTGCTAAACGTAGCTGTCTGCTGTGCTGACTGGTTGCTTGGTTCCCTCTGAGTCTCACTGGGTAACAGACTCCTCCTCAACCAATCTTCCTTACACTGCCTCTGGGCCTACCACAAACATAGGGATGTAACTGTAACCCCCACAGCCCTCCTGCACTTACCTAGAGCCACGCTGCCCTGGCTGCACTCACCCAGAGCCATGCTGCCCTGAGCGCACTTTCCCTTTTTCCTCTCCCTTGCACTTCTCCCTCTCCTCCCCCTTGCACTTCTATTGTCACACTTGACAATCCGAATGACACAAGTCCTAGTAGGATTGCTTGTCTTGTCCTCCCTATGTCTTCCCTCCCTTGTCTTGAGGCACCTAGAAACACTTGCGTACAAATGCCACATTATATCATATCATGGTTGGGAATTTTTTGTCTACTAAGGATATTTTACATTTTACATATGCTGGATTTGAGTGGTTTTGCTGGATGTACTTTGGACTTTGTTGCTGTTGCATTTCCAGGTCTTTCCATCCCCAGAAGAGGATTCAACTGGGCTGAGAGCAACACAGAGCTCATCGCACCACCACTAGAGGCACTAATTCCATCTGCATGAGAATGCCTGCAGAGGCCAGGGGACCTAAAAAAAGCATCCAGGGTCGATGGGCTGCTCAGGTGATCCCTGAGCCCAAAACCACCACTTGACTCCTTGCTTTGGAGCGACCATGCCCTGGTTGAATCAGCAAAGGGCAAACAGCTAAGGGTCAACTTCCAGCCTTTCCTCCAGCCTCTTTGCCTTTTCGACCTATGAGTAATTGCTGTTCTGTGTTCGTCTACTTGCTTGTAATTACCAACTGCATCATTTCTCATCCCTGTTTTCACCATGCACTGCTCTTCCTTTCTCTTCTAATTCTTTCTTCATTCTTCTCTGCTTAAAACCATGTCAACTCTCTTTCCATCCCTATCATCTCTTTTCCTCAGCATCTCCCCTCTTCTCACTCGCCTACTCTTCTCTATTCACAAAACCTGCAACCGCATCTACCTCCAACACCTCTCTACTTCACAAACCATCACTACGCTTCTGCATCTCATTCTCTTATATAGCTCTTTGGAATGCACATTCTGTATGTAACTGTTACGCTCACCTGGTTCCCACAGGGGCGTCGATCGAACCCGGACAGCTGCGGTCTCCACCAACGTGATGCGTAGTGAAGAGATGACAGTCTGGACTGGCCCGCCTAATCTTGTCTGCTGGACTCGTAGAAGTATTCTCCTGCAAGTGGAGAAAGGGATTTAGCCACCCGTGGACTTTAGTGATGGCCCCCCAACAGTTCTCCTTCTCCCCACCAATCACCTCCGATATTCACTTTTGGTAACCTCACCTTATGTTTTTAAATGATGAGCTCTCCATCCTGCATGGCATGCAGGGGTGCGTAGATACCAGTTACTTCACTGGGTTGAAGGTACTAGAGGAGTTCCGGAGGAATATTGACTCCAGTGTCTATAAAGTTCAAAGAGTTCAATATGTCCGATGTTCACTCTTGTTCCATTCCCTCGTTAGGTTGCAGCTGGGTCCAAAAGAATTTTGCCTGGAGGCAGCTGATGGCGTTCAGGTAAGAGTCTGTATTACCAAACACTGTCCGGTAAAAGTTGCATGAGTTTAACTTGCTGTTTTCTCTCCCTTTATAGGTGCGGCATAGGAAGATTCGGCGAATTAAAGAATAATACTTCCGGTGGTAAAGCAGGTAAGCCTATGGTGGCAAAGAGATTGTCCTTGTTGGTTTTCTCGGCTCACCTTGTTATTCCTTTTGTTTTCCCCCCAGGTGCTGGGTTTCGACGAAGAAAATGATGGAGGCAGCGCCGAGTCGAAAGATGCGGTGGACTGGTGAGTATAACGCGGCGCTGCTGCTGGCGAAGCGACGCATGCTGAAATAATGTCCTTTCCAGGCTCGGAGATGTGCTGGGTCCGGAATCAGGTAAGGAATCAAATGATGTCTGTGATCTAACCTCTTCTCCTGTCTTTGCCTTTTGTCTAGGAGCTCCGGATTCGAGGCGGGCGTGGCAGAAGACTGGATGCTGACTTGCAGACATGGTGAGCGTCACGCTGCTGGATGCAGAATAACACAAAGCATGGGCTGCTGTTCGGGCGTGGTTTAAATAGCCTGCAAAGTAGTCCCAGGTAAGAAGTTCCCCAGAACCACACCCAAGTGAAAAATAGTCCCTGTAATAAAATAGTCCCATCCAGGCCTCAAGTTGGCTTGGACTCATTTGCAGCATGGTCTGCATAAGGTATTTCTATGATGAGCCTGGCGCCTAAGGCGTCAGGACTGAATCCAAACAGCCCCCAGCCGGGGCTGTTGGGGTTTTAATGAGTATTTGGATGCCTGCTACCGGGGCTGATGGACTCAATCCGGATGCCCGGGGGTAGGCATCATGACAGCACTCCCCGCCAAGGCCCCTCCTAAAGTTGTTCTTCCCCTTGGCCCTGGCTTGTCTGGGAAGTCCAGATGGAATTTTTTCACCAATCGAGGAGCATGAACGTGGTCACTAGGTTCCCGTGACCTTTCTTGTGGTCCGTAACCCTTCCAGTCGATTAAATAAAAAAGTATTGATTTAACCATTTTAGAGTCCAGGATGTTTTTTTACCTCAAATTCAGGTTCTCTATCTATTAGGATGGGGTCAGGTGGTTTGGTTAATCTTGTCCCAGGTTGAACTGGTTTTAGAAGTGAAACATGAAAGAGAGGATGAATCCTCATATTAGAGGGTAATTCTAATTTGGCGGCCACCGGGTTGATAATGGCCTTAATGGTGTAAGGTCCCAAATATCTAGGATTAAAAGTCAGAGTTCCTTTCAGAGGAATACGTCTTGTAGCCAGCCAAACTTAGTCTCTGATTCAATATGGTGGGGTCTCACTTCTATGTTGATCAGCATTTTTCTTGTATTTCTCTTTTGCTTGGTTCAAATGTTTTGTTGACTCTTTAAAGGCTTGTGTAATAGTAGAATGCAGATGAGTTACTGCCGGCATTTCTAAATGCTGGGGCGAATCGAGTTCTGAGGTTCGAGGATGATGTCCATATATGGTATAAAAGGGGCTTTGTCCGGTTCCTGAATGCACAGAGTTATTGTATGCGTATTCAGAAATCCATAAAATGTCCTTCCAATTACCTTCGGTTTGGTGGAGCATACAACGTAGGTATTGTTCAAGAGTCTGGTTGGTTCTCTCCGTCTGACCATCGGTTTGGGGATGGTGACTGGTTGATAACCTTACATCGATTTGTGCCAATTGACAACACTTCTGCCAAAATTGTGAAATGAACTGACTACCTCGGTCAGAGATCAATACGGAAGGAAATCCATGTATTCAAACAATATTTTCGAGAAATTCCTTGGCCAAGTTTGAAGCAGAAGGTAATCCTTTTAAAAGAATAAAGTGGGCCATCTTGGAAAAAAGATCCACAATAACTAGAATGGTGTTGAATCCATTACATGGCGGTAGATCTGTAATAAAGTCTAAAGACAAAGTGTGCCATGGTGTGGGTGGAATATCTAAAGGTTGTAAAAGACCAGCTGGTTTCTTCTTTTGGCTTTTGTTCTGGGCGCAGATGCCACAAGACAGTACAAATGACTTTACATCTTTTCGCCAGGTGGGCCACCAGAATTGTCTTTTAATTTTAGCTTCAGTTTCTGCAATACCTGGGTGCCCTTCCATCAGAGCTTCATGGTATTTGGAGATGACTTGTTCTTGTAGTTCCTTGTGTGGTAGAAATAGACGCCCTTGATAGTAAGGTAGGCCATTGACAACTGAATAATCTTGGCCCTTTTTAACCCAGTGCTGCAGGGCTGCTGAATCGAAAAGTTGTTGGATCTTTAAATGAATATCTTCTAAGGTCTGTAGAGTAGTTATCCCAAGAATTCTTTGTTCAGGAATTATATGCACCGGTTTCGGGTTTGAATATGCTTCTCCCATCCCGATTCGGGATAAAGTGTCTGCCTTACCATTCTTACAACCTGGTCGGTAAGTGATCACGAAATTGAATTCGGCAAGGAGTAAGGTCCATTGAAGTTGATGCGATGATTGGGCCTTGGCTGTTTTTAAATACTGCAAGTTCCTGTGATCGGTGATTACAGTAATGGTATGCCTGGCACCGAGAAGATAATGCCGCCAAGCCTTGAAGGCGGATTTGATGGCTAACAACTCTTTATCGATAACCGCATATTTGAATTCGGGGGCCGAGAATTTTCTGGACCAAAATGCTACTGGATGAAGTTGACTGGTTTCTGGATCCTTCTGGGACAGGACAGCCCCCATGGCTAAACTGGATGCATCGGTTTCAACTATGTATGGGAGCTCGGGGCGTCGATGCTTTAAGACAGGTGCCGACGTGAATTTCAATTTCAGTTCTTGGAAGGCTTTTTCAGCCTCTTCGGACCACAAGAAGCGTTTGTTTTTTCGCAAAAGTGCAGTGATGTGGTGTACAACATATGAGAAGTCAGGAATAAATCTGTGGTAGAAATTAGCAAATCCAAGCATGCTTTGCACCCCTTTAACTGAACTGGGTGATGGCCACTTGAGAATTGCGTCCACCTTTCGAGAGTCCATTCGGAATCCTTTTGGAGTCAGGATAAATCCAAGGAATTCAACTTCTGTAGCATGAAAAACACATTTTTCCAATTTTGCATATAACTTGTAGTGGCGTAGTTTCTCAAGGACTGCACGAACGTGCTTAACATGGTCTGATTCTGAGGAGGAGTAGACTAGAATATCATCTATGCATACGACAACACAGACGTCAATGAGTTCACGAAGGACATTGTTCATAAAATACTGGAAGGCTGCTGGTGCATTGCACAACCCAAAGGGCATCACCTGATATTCGAATAATCCGTACTTGGTACGAAAAGCGGTCTTCCATTTGTCGCCCTTCTTTACACGTACCAGATGATATGCCCCTCGGAGATCTAATTTAGTGTAGATGCAAGCATCATTTACTTGGTCTAGTAGTTCGGGGATCAGAGGCAATGGATATCGGTTCTTCACAGTGATCTAGTTTAATGCGCGGTAGTCTATGCACGTTCTGAGGTCACCTTCCTTTTTGGGCACGAAGAATAAAGCTGAAGATGCATGGGACTTAGATGGACGAATTAAGCCATTAGCAAGGTATTGGTCCAAGTATTGTCGTAGGTGACTGTTTTTGGGTTCCGTAAGGGCCTAGAATCTACTGCATGGAGGCTGTACACCGAGTATGAGGTCGATTTGACAATCGTATGATCTATGAGGTGGTAAGGTGTTTGCCTGTTCTTTTTGGAAAACATCCTGGAATTCTTGATATTCCTGAGGTAACTGCATGACTGGATTAGCGACTGTGGCAAGGCTTTTGTTTAAGGTTTTTTCCGGGTAACAGGTGTGTGCACACTCCGGAAAGGTTACTCTCTTCTCTCGCCAATCAATACAAGGATTATGTGTTTCCAACCAAGGTATCCCCAGTATTATTTGGAACTGCAGGGCTTTGATTAAGTCAAACACAATAGTCTCTCGATGCCCATCTTGACCCAACAATGTCATCTCTGTGGTGGAATGAGTTACAGGCCCAGAGGCAATTTCAGTTCCATTGACTGTGGTGATAACATCCGAAGTGGTCTTTTTTCAGAGAGGTAGATTCATCCTAGAAGCCAATTCGTGGTCCACATATTTTCCTACAGCCCCGCTATCAATGTATGCCCTAACTGCGTGCATACGTGATGGCTGCCTTGGATCAATAAGGACCATTGGTATGATTAAGTGCGAGGTCTTAGTGTCCTTCTTTAAGCTCGGCAAGCGGACCTCTACGCTTGTCGGGCGTGGTCGTTTCCCGAATCAGGCTCTGTTTGATTTGTATCAGCAACTCCGACTACTTTCTTGGATGGTTTTATAGGGCAATCCCGTAGAAAATGCCCTGAGGCCCCACAGTACAGACACAACTGCATCTGTCATCTCCTTTCTCTTTCTTTTTGAGTTAAGGGTCCCTTAACCCCCCCGATCTGCATTGGTTCTGATGCATCTGTTTCTTTGGCAGTAGCATTGGGTTTAACCAATACCCGATTCTCAAACTTAGCTCGATCAGCTTTTCTATTCTGAAGTCGGTGCTCTAGCTGGACCACTAAGTCTATATATTTTGCACAATCCTGAGGTGGGTTCACAACTTGGGCCAAAACATCTTTGAGTTCACCCGAAGTCGACGATGAAATAATGTATTTCGCTTTACCTCTGGCCATCCGGTTTCCACCACCAACCTATTGAAGGTTGCGATATAAGTTAGCAGGTCCTGGTTTCCCTGTCGTAGGGATAGAAGTTCGTTATCCAGGGCCTGTCCCTGTGAATGTCTGGCGAATAATCTTTCCATGCTCAATTGAAAACCCTGAAAATCGCGAAGAAGAGGGTCATCCTGGTTGACTAATGGAATTGACCAATCCGCTGCGCTGCCACTAAGGTATGACAGTACAAAGGCTACTTTGGCTCGGTCATTTGGAAAAGCTCCTGGTCTGCATAAAAAGTGCAAGCGGCATTGGTTCATGAACACGGCAAACCTTTTCGGGTCCCCAGCAAAGCGTTCGGGTGGAGCTAAAGGAATGCTCCATGGTAGAACCACTTGCACAGGGCTGCTCGATGAAACAGGGGTTGAATTCCCCCCAAGTCCAGGTAGTGGTGTTTGCCCGGCTTGGTTTTGCAGCAGTTGTCTGGCAAGATCATCAGTGCGCTCCTTTGACACAATCAGTTCTTTCCTGAGGGCATTAGTTTCTTGGCGCGCGGAGTGCACTTCTGCCCTAAGTTCTCCTAACAATTGGGCTACTTGGTCGGTTTCTGAGGTCTCCATTATGCCCGGGTGGGAATTTGTAGATAGGCTTTGCGTTCTGTTACGCTCACCTGGTTCCCACAGGGGCGTCGATCGGATCCAGACAGCTGCGGTCTCCACCAACGTGATGCGTAATGAAGAGATGACAGTCTGAAGTATTCTCCTGCAAGTGGAGAAAGGGATTTAGCCACCCGTGGACTTAAGTGATGGCCCCCCAACAGTTCTCGTTCTCCCCACTAATCACCTCTGATATTCACTTTTGGTAACCTCACCTTATGTTTTTAAATGCTGAGCTCTCCATTCTGAATGGCATGCAGGGGCACATAGATACCAGTTACTTCACTGGGTTGAAGGTACTAGAGGAGTGCCGGAGGAATATTGACTCCAGTATCTATAAAGTTCAAAGAGTTCAATATGTCCGATGTTCACTCTTGTTCCATTCCCTCGTTAGGTTGCAGCTGGGTCCAAAAGAATTTTGCCTGGAGGCAGCTGATGGCGTTCAGGTAAGAGTCTGTATTGCCAAACACTGTCCGGTAAAAGTTGCATGAGTTTAACTTGCTGTTTTCTCTCCCTTTATAGGTGCGACATAGGAAGATGCGGCGAATTAAATAATAATACCTCCGGTGGTAAAGCAGGTATACCTATGGTGGCAAAGAGATTGTCCTTGTTGGTTTTCTCGGCTCACCTTGTTATTCCTTTTGTTTTCCCCCCAGGTGCTGGGTTTCGACGAAGAAAATGATGGAGGCAGCGCCGAGTCAAAAGATGCGGTGGACTGGTAAGTATAACGCGGTGCTGCTGCTGGCGAAGCGACATCTGCTGAAATAATGTCCTTTCCACGCTCGGAGATGTGCTGGGTCCGGAATCAGGTAAGGAATCAAATAATGTCTGTGATCTAACCTCTTCTCCTTTCTTTGCCTTTTGTCTAGGAGCTCCGGATTCGAGGCGGGGTGTGACAGAAGACTGGATGCTGACTTGCAGACACGGTGAGCGTCACGCTGCTGGATGCAGAATAACGCAAAGCATGGGCTGCTGTTCGGGCGTGGTTTAAATAGCCTGCAAAGTAGTCCCAGGTAAGAAGTTCCCCAGAACCACACCCAAGTGAAAAATAGTCCCTGTAATAAAATAGTCCCATCCAGGCCTCACGTTGGCTTTGACTCATTTGCAGCATGGTCTGCATAAGGTAAGTAAAGTCTATGAGCCTGGCGCCTATGGCACCAGCACTGATTTCTATGATGAGCCTGGCACCTAAGGCGCCAGGACTGAATCCAAACAGCCTCCAGCCGGGTCTGTTGGGGTTTTAATGAGTATCTGGATGCCTGCTCCCGGGGCTGATGGACTCGATCCGGATGCCCGGGGGTAGGTATCATGACAGCAACAAGACTTACTTTACCTGGGACTTCCTTCATTCCCATTCTGCCTCTCTTTACTTTATTACCTTTATAGAAACCTGAATTTCTTCCTCAGACTCTGCAACCCTTGCTACCCTTCCCGGCCCTGCCTACACCTTCACTCACTCTCCCCACCCCACTGGCATGGGTGGTGGTGTAATACTATTTTTATCTTCCAAAGTTCCTACCTCTCCTACTCCCCTATCTCCTGCAATGTCTCCCTCTTTCGAATCCACAATCACTGCCCCCTATAGCATTCATATTATATCTCTCTATCGTACACCTGGTCCCACTTGTCAGTTTATTGACCTCTTCTCCAAACTAATTGACTCCCTTCTTCCCGATCATCACCTCGTCATCACTGGTGATTTTAGCCTCCCCCCTCTCTCCACTCCTCTATCCACTGTCTTTAGCTCTCTTCTCCTTAACCACTTGCTCTCTTCTGTTCACTCTATTCCCACCCATTCAAATGGTAACTCCCTTGACCTTATCTCCTCTCAACTCTTCGCCTCTAATATCTCCACTGCGCCTTATCACACTGATCATTCTATCGTCTTTGCCTCAATCTCCGCTCCTATTTCCAGCCCTCTCTCTCCATCTACCACTTCCATTACTAAGCTCAAACTTCCCTCCCCCAAATTCCCTGTTGCACCCATTGATGAGGGTCTCATTAGCTTTAACTTTGCTCATAATTCTCCCTTCTCCTCTCACTTCCCCCTGACTACATTCACTCCAACCCTGCCCTTTACAGCCTTGGATTACATCTTTCATCTGCACACTTAAAAGAATAATCAGGAAAAACAATGGCAAATATCGAGCCACTCTAAGGATCTCCAACTCTACCTGGCTGCTCTTCAAAACTGCTCCTCTGCTCTCAACTCTACCAAACGTGACTTCCATTTTTCTCTCATTTGTCTCAATCTTCTCAAACTAGGCACCCCCAAAAATCTCTCTACTCAATTCTCTCACCTCCAAAACCCTCCTCCATGTCCTCTACTCTTTTTGCTAATAATCTTGCTCTCTACTTTGCTTAAAATATTTCCACCATTCAGAATACCCTTGCAACTTACCTTCTATCCCCCACCTGCTCACTTTTCTCCACCACCCCTACCCTCCTCTTCTGCAACAATACAATCCTATTTAAGACCCTTATCATCACACACAAATGTATCACCAATGACGCCCCCTTCTACCTCAATAACGCTGTCACCCAAAAAAGGTTCACTCAATCCCTCAGATCGGGCTGTAGCACACACCTTTTTGTCACAATGTTCAAGAGCTCTAGGGAAGGGAGGATAGCTAAGGGGCAGCATGCTCTCCTTGGTAGCAAGACGACGCACAGCAACACAGGTTCGATCCCCGGGTCCGCACTTAGAAACCTCTGTGTATTAAGCGGGTTATAAATAACCTATCATATCATCATATCAGCTGGTCTTATACCCACATTCTCTCACTCCTTCTTAAGGACACTGGTCCCCCGCTCTGTAAATCAATGCTAAAAATGTTATCCTTTTTGTGCCAAAAATGCATTGTTTTCCTTGTAATTACCATAAATAAATACATTTCCCTTCAGCTATTCTACAGGTGTGGGGTACAAGATCTTGCTCTCTGACGGCTTACAAGCCAAAGTCTCTCTGATTTTCCTGTGCCCACTTTTCGTAGCACTAAGGCTGCAGGTTTAATGGTGGATGCAACTGAAATAGTGATTAATAGAGTGGAAACAAAAACTGTGAGGGCATCTCTGTTGCTGCATAACTCAATGGTGCTGCTTGTATTCAAGGATTAGGGGAGGATTGTGGAGTTCTGTAATATGCGTCCTATCTAAAAAATGAAACATGGTACTTCAGCAGAAATATAAGGAGCTTGGAGGGCAGATTCTATTCTACGTGACTCTTGCTACACTTTCCCTTGTCTCTGTTCCAGAGCCTTTTAAAACAGCCCTTTTGCTCTCTTGGATCTTCCTGGAAAGTCTTACCCCGACCTCTGCTGAGTCCTACCTCGACCTCTGCTCCTCTGTTATGTTAAGTTGTCTTATACTGTGCACTGTTACCATTGGCATAGTCTCCAGTCACTCACGTGGCTCTGCAAGAAAGAGGGCATCGTGGGTTAGTGAGGAAATAGGGATAGGATAGAGGTTGTGCTCTCCTGTTAATGCGCGAGGAATCAGGAGAAACTGGCATCCTGTGCGAGTCGGTTTCTAATTGAGTTTTGATTGCGTGCACTAGCTTGTTGTATCCAGAGGGGTGAGGCCGAGTGCTATCTGTGATGCCCCAGTTGCCTAAATCGACCAGGGGTTTCAGTTGCTCTGTTTGTGCCATTTCTCATGTGTAGGCTGTGCCGCCCAGTCTTTTAGCCACTTGCAGAAACTCACCTGCCTTCTTTCCTCTACGATGATGCTGGCTGTCGGATTGTTGCTTGGCAAGGTTGCCAGAGCAACCAAAAGGGGCCTCAATCCAATAGCAATCACAGGATATCCTTCCAGAGGTTTTGCAGAAGTAATGCGTGGCCATGTGTGAGCTAGGCCGCTTTTGCCCTCTTCATAGATAAACCATCAACATTGGGACACTTATTTCAGATGCATTGTGTTAGTCCCCAAAAGTAAATAGTTGTAATGAGGGACATTCTGAGCAAGAAAGATGGACAGTTTTTCGCTGAAAGAAAATTGTCTTTGTTTTATAGGGTAGTGATTTTTGTACTTAGCTTTTTTAACCTAAGACAGACCGGTCTCATGGATGCAGAAAACTGCATACATATTTCCCCATTATTTGGGATCATCAGTGCATCTGTGCAGTATAGTAACTTGGTGGTCGTTACAAACAGGGGTGTAATGAGTAGTGGTGTCCGTTTGCTGCCACTAGTCGCGTGAAGTTAATATGATTTATACTGATTGGAAAAACAGCTGTGCCCAGCTTCAGCCCTGTGCCTTATACCTCATGTCGAGCCTACAACAAGGGATGGGGACTGGAGTAGGGGCATTAACAATAGGTCAAATGTACCACCATACATGTCAATGTAAAAATGCGATGGAGTTCTCAATGGTGTTGTGTTGCCAGATGCGGGAAGGATGTGCTCCGACTGAGATTACTGCCATTTCCAGGCCTCACTTTCCCTGTCACCAATGCCCCTCCCCTCGCCGAGCACCTACTCTAATAACGGGGTTAGTGTGGGGTCGGTAGGTGTCATGGGAATGCTTTGAAAGAAAGGCACTGTGTTTATACTGCAATGGGTATTATGAACAATACAGACCTCATTATGAGGTCAGCGGTAAAACCCACCGGTAGACCCCATAAAACTGTTTCTGCCGCCTGACATCCCGGTGCCATTGGGATATCATAAGCGGCGGCGGAGCAGTAAATCCCCATTCCTGTGAAGTCCCAGAGGACTCCACGGGAATGGGGACAATGAAGCACCGGCACCGTTGCTAGCGGTGCTGGTGCTTCAGTGAAAACACTGCCGAGAGGGGCCTGAACTCCCGGCAGGTCAGGCCTGCCGGCAGTACCGTGCCCCTGCTGGCAGACTCCTAGTTTGGTGGTCCAGAAAGGGTGCCGGTATTTTCGGACCGCCAAACTTATAATGAAGCCTGTTGTGTTTAAGTGTCTGGTTAAAATAGACCTTTCCTCTTTGGGGTAGTAAAATACTTGGCAGTTGTGTTTGAATTGTTTTGGGAGGTGCCTAGACGTCACCACTAGTTGGGAGCGTTTCCTCCTGCTAGACAGTCCGAGGTCAGGAAACCATGCAACCCCCCTCCCAACCCCCGCAGTCCCCATGTCCATAGATACTAGGCTTGTGGCAGCTCCTGCTGACATCCTTTTCATATTTCTCTTGCAGGTGGCCTTAGCCAATCAGCACCACCACTTTATCTGGTCTTGGGTGGGTTTGAATGGTGTCCGTCCCCCTGTGACTGGTGGCAAGGACCTGCCAAAGGTCCTGAGAAGAATTACCCTGGGCTTGTATGGGAGTGAGGGGCCCCCAGGCTCCCTCGCGCCTTACACTCCTCAGTACGGGACTTGGACCACGTGCCTCCAGTAGTGGGGTTGCCCCTTGCCCTTATGTAAAGTTAACCACGGTTGACCGCTACATAGATGGGACTACTGAGCAGGACACGGGGCATCCATCTTTTGTGCCCCCTTTCGACTCCATCTTGGGTAAACAGGCCTCACTGCGATAGTACAGCAAGGCTCAGCTCCCCTTCCACTGCAATAGCCAAGGACAGAGACACACACACGAGGCGCGCAGGCAGCTGGCTGGCCCCCACCCTTGCACTCCCCCTGCGAAGGAAAGCTCCACGCTCCCATTCTCACGCTGAAGCTGGAGAAAGTTGCAACAACCAATATGATACAGTTTTCTTCCTCTGAGATCACTGTTAGCATGAGAACCAGCATGTGAACCAGGATGAGCTAAGCACTTTCTGCTTGTTCGTCCCCATAAACGTGTAAGCCACCCACCCCCATTTAGAGTGATTTATTGCCATCCTGACCCTGCGCTCCCTGTAAGGTATTTCTTTCAAGTGCCAGACACTCAACTGCGCTGCGAAACCCACTCAACACACCCACTACTAACCTTAAGCACCTTGCCACAATATATGTTTTTGCTTATACTAATAGGTCTAAAGCTTAGGAGATATGTGAAACACAGCTTGACTCTTTTTACATGCACAATAAAGGTCAAGGCCTCAATTAAAGCTACAAATGACCCAATTGTACTGACAATAAATAATATGTGTGATTTGTGTAAGAAATATGAAAAGTAGCATAAAATGTTTAGATAATTTGTTATTTAGTATTTTACAAATGCAACATATTAGCTTAGGTAGTGACCACAGTGACTGGACCCTGACCTGCGTGGGGCACAAGATATTTGACGTCCATCATCTCGTCAGCCACTCAGCCAATCAGAAGGAAGAAATGCCACCCACACCTACAGCACCACACCGCCTGGCCAATCAGGTCCATTTAGTATTTTTTGTTAGAGTTACTTTAATTGATATAAATATGAGTGATGATGTAAATGTTAGAGAGAGAGGGCTTTTTGGGTTATTTCCTAGCTGGATAAATAAACCATCCTTTGAACTCTTGCAGCCGGGTCTCAGTGCCTCATTCCCCGACAGGGGTTGTGTTGGTTATTTTATTTTCTCTTACAAGTAGTAAGCCGGGGAGAGGCACCTACAGGCTAAAAAAAGGATCAGGGTCAAAATAAGAGGCTGGGAGAGGGGGGATAAGTGCCACATGCCAATGTAGGAGAGATGAAGAGGAATATAGCATGGGTGAGAGAAAATTATCAGTGCCAGGTCCTTTCCTGTCCTCCTGGATGAGCGATTCTATTGTTTTATGTTTTTCAAATGTAGTTCAGTGGCAACAAACAATTGACAGATATATTCTTAATGGCTATCAATCCCAGCCATCTCTTACGCTTACCACTTCACTCGATAAGTGGTCTCCTTCCATTTTTTTAAAGAAAAGACTCTAAGCATATTATATGCACTTTTTAGAGCTCAGCGTACTGATGAAGATCACGTGCTACTTGCTTTTAATTTTCATAATTGGGAGTTAAATCAAGCTTATCGAATCCCATAATGTTGTGAATGTTCTACATGTATGAGCCTTATGATCTTGTTATCTTAAACAAATCATCGGCCCTCCCAGGGTGTGGTGGCATTCCTTTCACAATTTTGAAGCAAGAACATTCAGATATTGCCTCACAAAACTGCACACTTTGCATCTTTCATGCTAAGCTAAAATATAGGGTTGAAGCTGCTAAACATACACAATGTCATTTCTGATGCCCGTATGGCCTCTCATGATTGAAAACGACTGCTGGGTCAATTGTAATCTGATCATTGAAACAAAACATTGTTGCTTTGTTCAGTAACAGTATTAACGAAAGGAGTCACAGAAAAACAAAATGAAATAGAACTCTTAGATTGTAGACAGACCAAAGTATTGCTGCTGCCAAATGGCCAAATGACTTTCATTTAAAAGGCTCTTTACTGTGTTTTCCCTGTGTCTTCCATGTGCTTCACTGAGTGGAATGGGCTCACTGGACACACACCAAGGAGTTAGATCTGGCCGGGATTAAATGTATTAGGATATTTACATAAAATGAATTTCATTCGAGACTATTTGTATAGTAGTTGGTCATTCTGCAAACAAGGCCGAATTTTATTATTTGGTGAGTCAACAAGCCCAGCCCTAGTTTTAGTCTTGGAATTTTCATCTTATCGCATTTGTATTTTTTAAAAAAATATTTCCCTGTAGGATGGCATTGTTTTCAATCTCACCCTGTTGCTGCCAATTTCCACAGCTTCAGGGTTATGACACAGCATTAAACAGTGTCACATCAGGTGTTATACTTATCCAAACACTGGGCGAAGTGGTAAGGCAATTGAAGCCTAATTGGGCACATAATGGACATTTAGTTTAATACCTAAGGTATACAATGGAACCATCCAGCATCACCAATAACCAACAATGGGATTTAGCTATTATTGCAGATTCTGCTGGAAGTAGGAACACAGGAAGTCAACCGTTGTAAACCGGAACAGAGAACACCAACCTCTGATCCAAAAGAAGGACCAATATAAAGCCTGTGATTTTAGAACCTCCTTCCCTGACTCCTGTAACTAGAGGTCAGGAACAACACATTTTTGAGAATACGGAGAAGCTAAAGGCCCCTGAGCCAATGGGACTAGTGAGGACAAGCCATTGGACTCCCTGCTAACCTGTGGAAGGTTTCAGAGGTGTTGGAAAGTATGGCAGAGGTATTGGAAGGTATGGCAGAGGTATTGGAAGGTATGGCAGAGGTATGGCAAGGAGAAGAGACACAGCAGAAGGGGAGCGGCTGTGGCTATGTAGAAGGAGCGGCACAGAAGGGATAGCTGTTGAAGCCTGGAGGGGAGATAGCCCATAGTGTAGTGTGAGTAGGTGGCACTTTGACCTTAGTTGGCTGGACCAAGGTTGCAGAGTACACCACAGAAGCCAGGTTATTACAAGTGAGAAGGGAGACGGAGAGAGGAGAGATTCCCTGGAGCCCCTGGCCACAGGACCTCAGAGAGCCCAGGAGACAGCTTCGCTCAAGGACGAAGCAACTCTGGAAGTGCAGCCAAGGCATCACTGAGATGTCCTGGAGAGCAGAGATACCTGGGAGCCAAGGTGTGCTGTGAGATGCAAGTAAGAAGGCAGCTGATGGAACTCCTCTGCAGTGTGGGAGGCACTAACAATCTGATTGCAGAGGCGACACAGTGGATGCTGGTGAATTGTTCTAGTGAAAGGGGCATACACATTTTCCTGGAATGGAAACGAGCACAGAAAGCTTGCTCGAAGCATTTAGTGGCTGGAATCATTCTCCTTCCAAGATTTTGTTTTGAATAATTGTTTTAAATAGTGCATTTTAAAACATAAATTTCAGAAAAATTGGATTAGAAATGAGATTAAATTTACAATCGGTTCTAACACATGGAAACGTCTAACTGATTCAAGGGCACAACACCATCAGTACACAGGAACATTCAAAAACACATTTTCATGCCGGCGATAGAAGTCAACAAAGGGGCATGGCATTGAAAGAGGTTGGGAGCCTGCTTCAGAGCAATTCCCACAAAGCAATTTGGGATACAACAAACACGAGACACACATGATGCCTGTTACAACATGGAGGTACCGGGAGGCAGGACTGGGACGCTATTTAAGGACTGATGTTTGGCAGAAGTGTGTGGGTGCCAGGTGAAGGTGTCACTGGAAAGAGGCTGGAGAAGAGAGCAAGACAGAAAGCAAGAGGCTGGAAAGATAAGGTGAGCATTTTAGAGAGATTGGTGCTCATTTTATTGGAATCGGTCAAAATGACCGAGTTGAAAAGCCTGAATGCGTGATTTTGCCGATTCCAAACGGCCGAAAAGTTTGACCAAATCATGCATTCGGTACTGGGGGCTGCGGGGGTGTCCCCCGCACCCTTGCTCACTATATTGTGTGTGGGGGTTGCATGGGTGTCCCCCGCAGCAGTTATGAAAAATAGGGGGGGGGGGAGGAAAAAAAAGCAAAGGACCCTGTAGCGCCGATTCCTGACCACGGAAGTGAAAGGAAACAGGCGTTGCAGGGACACAGCGAGTTTGCAGCAAAGTAAATAGGGGGGTAGGGGTGGGGGTGTGGGTAGGGGTGTGGTTAGGGGTGTGGGCCAAATCGGAAATATTCAGGGGAGAAAAGACCAAAGGTTATTTCGGAAAAATTATCTTCAGTCTTTTCTCCCTCGAACATTTATAGCTCATTCTTTCAACCACGATCCATTTTTATCAACCTCGAACAGAAGAAAGGCTGAGTGAACCATGCTGTGATTTAAACCTGTGACCTGCAGATCACTCACAGATCACAGCAGTGAGAGCTCAACCCGCTGAACTATCTTATCAGCTAATTTGAGAAAGGAGGTGAGTAAAAGGGGTTGGCGTGATGAAGACGAAAGTGGTGGAGGGGAGGACTGAAGATTCGAGGAAGGTGAGGGGTGAAAGGGGTTAGCTCTGAGGCTGCGTTTTGTGAAACAGTAAAAATATTAAAGAACACATAGAGAGTGATACAGAGCCCTGAAGTAACTGATCCAAAACCAACTTTGCGCAAATAGAGTTTTGCATCACAGCGATTTGTACTCTGGAATGGCCGTCCTATGTGAATCATAATCCGTTTAGTAAAAAAATAAGGAATTATATAGCAAACAGTGCGGCACATGAAGCAGTACCCAGCCTGTAAATAAGAAAGGGTAGTCTAACTTATCAATGACACACTCAACAACTCCAGATGCATTATGGAATGGTGGCTCGAGGGGTGTCCAGTAATAAAGTCGCCAGGGGGCAACATTTCCCAAAAAAATCACCCTGAGTAAAATTAAACACTTTTCCCAAATATTTTACGATTGGAGTTTATAATATAAGATTATACCCCTCCTAGAATATTTGGGGAAAGTATTTTAGGGGTCAGGAAAAAAAAGTCGCCTACCTGGTGACTTTTTCCAAGCGACATTATCACATGGAACCGTCAGAGGGCTTAATGTCATGCGGGGGGTACGGAAACATAGATCTCCCAAAGCGACACCAAAACCAAAGTGCTGTGGATGACAATTGGACTTTGTTCCACCTGCTACATAGAGGCTCATATTGCCAGTGGCCACAGTCACAGGGTGGGTACTCAGCCCCATGTGAGTGGGCTTTCGATACACATTGAAGGGCATTCAGTAGGTTTCTGGATTACCTCAGCTGATCATTCACGTCCTGGAAATTTTGGCGAGCAAATATCACCGCCGGGCTGGAATTCACCGGCAGGGCCAGGCGATTGTACAGGTACATGTCGTCCACCCAGTATTGCTGCACCTGGGGAGAGAGAAGGAGTTGATTCAGAAGAGAGGCGGGCTGCAGCACTGCGGATAGGAGAGTAAGGGAGTTTTACAAGCAACCACATTTCATGCTATGTGTACGGAGCTCCATACAGAAATTTGAAGCCAAATGGGAACAATAAAGCTATCAGTACCTCAGCCAACTCTACAAAGGGGCGGGATAGTTTACCGATTTGGCATAGGGCTGACGATCCAATAACTTTTAAGCACAGATCCTTGGAGCCGTGTGGAACACATTGTGACTATAATGTCTGTCAGTGCTTCATTAAATCTATCACTCAGCCTTTCAATCATAGCTTCCAAATCACCAGTACAAGCTCACCTGGTCTGCATAACCCTCATCAGTGTCCTTTGTGAAATGGGTAGTGGACTAGTTAGACTGCCTCAAGATCCACTATCATAACAGGCATCCATTAACGGCCTCTTTGCCAGTTGTGGTTGGGTGCATCGGCCCACAGAAAAATAGAATTCCCTTAGGTTTTCAGGCTGTTCACAATGATTAAAGATCAGACAAATGTGCATTTCACGAATTTCACCGGTAATGGTTTTCATATTAGTCGGCCATTTTGTAAACCTGCCTGGATTTTACTATTCGGTGAGCAAACAAATCCTGCCTCTGTGGTAGTTTCATCAGACAGGACAGTGATGCAGGGAACATAGAGGCATGAACTGACCAAAGGTGCAACCCTTCCCCTTTAGGCTCTCGGCAGGGTAGTGGTCCGGTACGTTGGAAGATCCTTCAGCACCTGAAAAAAGCCTGTGTTTTCAATACTCTGAAGGTGGCACCTGGCAAGGGTACAACCTCTGCCCTCCACCTAACATCCTCGAATAAGAGTCAGTGTCACCGTTTTCACCAGACCACTGTGTAGGTTTTTGGAAAATATATTGAAATGTAGAAATTGGTTGCCTCTATGGACCACCAGGCATATGTAGCATGGCCATTCTCGCTATTGCTGCTAAAGCACGACACCACATAGTCCCCACCTTTGTCGTGCTTTTACTCCATGATTTCCTGTCTGTCTGTCTGAGGCATATTTAAGTTTCTGCCTCATAGGGGTCACTTTAGCGATACCTATTGAGGCAAACACTATTGGTATAGTGGTAGATCGCAAATGTGTATGAAAAGAATCAGCCTAAGGGAGGATAGCTCAGGGGCAACGTGCTCGCCTTGGAAGCAAGACGACATGGAGCAACACAGGTACGATCCCCGGATCCACGCTTAGAAACCTCTGGGTATTAAGTGCGTTATAAATAACTTATCATATCAAGGGATGGGCCATGATTCTCGTTTTTTTATATTTCTGTCATTGTGCTTTACTGCTTTGCAATCTGTTACCTCTTCTGTGAATGTAATGGAAATATGTCTAGACCTACCAGCTTCTGCTTTGCTGTCCGTTTTTGTCTAGAAAGGTATACCTATGTTAGTGTTAAGTACATTAATGATTATTTGCATTGGTGTGAACTTTATTGCAGTCATTTAGCTGCGGCATGCTATTTATTGGGGCATTTGGGGTTACACTTGACAGGTTATGTTATGTTACTATATATGTTACTTGCTTTTATACTGTGCCAAACAACCACTGGAGTAGTTTCAGAATGCTGTGACAGACAGTGTATTGACTTTGCCAATGCTTGTTGTATTACATTGCATCTTTTACCGGCTAGAAGGAATGGCTACACACTTAGCACGTTTTCTATATTGACGAATTTACTTAAGTGAATCTTTAGACGCCACATAATACACACACCCACACACGCTTCTATATCTTTCTCCCGGCTCACGTACCTGAGGTCACAAACATTGCCTCCTTCCAAAAAACTGACTCTGGCACTGACACTTGCAATGTTGAGCTTAGCATAGTACCAAAGCAGTAAAAACCAAACACAGATCCTGATATCAAGTCTAACGAGAGACCAATGCGCTAGTCATTGACTGACAGCATGGCTCCCAGCCAGGCCGTGGGACTGAAAGAACACTCTTGGAACTGAGAGAAGAGCTATTCATGGCCGGAGAAAATGGTTGACGCATCTCCCACATGCTACCGCATCCACCTTACACTGTCAGTCATGGTGTTCTAATTAACCATCTAGAAAATTCTGCAGGCTCTATCTCGGGTCATGTCATTCCTAGAGAACCATACCTATCAAGTTTAACTGCGCGCAATGCTTTCAAGATCCAGGAACATAATCTGCAGAGTACCGCCAGGGTCCATCGTTTCACCAATCTTCTTCAACACATAGATATCTGCTCTGGCCAGCATCATTGAAATCCACAATATCAAATTTCATATGTATGTAGATGAAAGTCAAATACATTTCAATCTTCAAGAGGGATCAGTGGGATCTGACAACCACTATTTAATAATGTACCTACATAAAACCTGTTCTGCAATGGATGCACCAAATCCTTGCGTCTGGGATCGTGCACCCTCATGCAAGAAGACAAACCCAGAGGTTGTGTGCATGATAGCCGTCTATGTGAGCCATTAACTCCTGCCAGTGCCCAAGTTTACTGCACACCAATCCACATTCTACTGCTCCCCTACTACTAGTTCTGCCCAAATTCACTCTAGCTCTTCAGAGTACCCCACAGACAATCAGCAGAGCATCCAGCAGGTAACAAATAGTCTATGCTTCACCGAACCAGGCTCCCTACGTGGCTCCCCCTAAACAAGCAATTCCTTTAAACGCTTGAGCATCAGCCGCCCTGCTGAAGAGATCTGCATATCGGTTTGGAACCCACCGCTAAATAATAGGACCCGCATGACCCCTCCAAGCAAGAGACAAAGTGACATTCCCTTGAGAATGACCTTGGGAATCTAACAACTTCCTTTTCATCTTTTATTTGCAATTTGACTTTCTTACCAAACAATAAGCTACTCAAAACACGACAAGTTCACATTGTTCCCAGAGCAAACCCATCTCCTAAGTAGGACTAAGTGCAAGGGCCTTGAACTAAAGTGATCTTCACCCACTAAATACAGTACAGTCGCCCAATGTACGGTTGACAAAGGCGAGCATTCTCAAACATGGTCCAGGCATTACATCAATGTATCTGCAATGGTCTGTTATCAAACCACAAACTAAACTGACCTTTTGCGTTTGATGATAGGGACGGACATTTCCAGACTCAGTGGTTATCATTTTGCCAACCTAAGGAGGAAATAGGTCTGCCTTGGTAGTCCCACGGTTCAAACCTGAAATCAGTGGGTTACAAGGTGATCACTTCATCAGCAACTGCTCAACCCATTGGGCTATCATGCCAGAGAGATTGGTCGTTTTAGAGGGACCACCGGCGTCCAGGACGTGGGTTTCCCTAGTGGATTATGAACATTATCTTTATTTTGACAATCACCAAGAAATCATTTTGGGAAAACACCACATTAAGATGGATTGGTATTTGGAACAAATTGATCATGTTACTTCCACCTGAAGGCAGTTTTCTGTACTCTTATTGATTCTTTGTAGAACAGATTGTGCCTTTTATATCTCTCTGCTTTTGGTACTGGCGGATGACGCTACCATGATGCAAGCCAATAGGAAGCACAAGATCACAGATACATGACACAAAGATGCGGAGACTTTTGCCCGTTTAAGAACCGTTTTGACTTCTTAAAGACACCTCAATTTCACGTTTTCAGACTATAGAAGTGAACAAGACAGATTCATAAATCTTGAAGGAACAATGGTGAAGCTCAATTGATAGAGAATTGCTGCTATATTTTGCATTTTAACTACATTTCCCTATCTTCGGTAGTGGCTAAAGGCTACATAGACAGGCAGTGCAAAGGACTACAGAAGTGAAGGGAAAATATAGTAAAATGGAGTTTTGAGAGAGAAAAAAAGTGGCATTTTGTTTATTTTCAGTTGTAAGTGTTGAAACTGCTTAAAAGTGAATTAAAGAAGTTGAAGCATAATGCTTGCCGACGGTCTTGACGTAGAATTGGATATAAGCATTGATGTAATTGTTTTTGTCTTAACGCATCTCGGGACTCGGGAGGATAGCTCAGGAGCAACGTGCTCGCCTTGGAAGCAAGACCACACGGAGCAACACATATCCAAACCCTGGGTCCGCGCTTAGAAAACTCTGGGTATTAAGCGCGTTTTAAATAACCTATCATATCATATCATATCATAGTGGCTGACTAACCCCCTAGCCCTAGCTCCTGCATGTCTACCCTCTTTGAAGAATTCAAAACCAGCACTTTCTTAAAGGGTGGAGTGTAACCCGTGGTCCGCCCTGTCTGCCTGTTCACAGCTACAAAACAATATTTCTCCTGGACGCCTGACCACTCCTCCTCCTTCTTCAAGCCTTTGGAAGTTGGTTTATTAAATTCAACTTCTTGTTTGTTCTGCATTCTCAAATTCAAGAATTTGATTGGACTTTTTGAACATGCTGTTTTTTTCCTTCTATGAGTTGGGAAGTTGCCACCTTTCTATTTAACTGTCACATCTGGATGGATAAGGGTTTGTACCGTCTACGGCCATCTTACTTTCAACTTTAAGTGGCTCCATCAATGGGGTGCCCTGTCTTGGGGTTCTTGCAGCTGCTACTACGTTCTAAAAAAGACCTCACGAAGCGCTTAGACCTCCCTGCAAGGTGCTACACAAAATTCCCATGGCTAGCTTCACGTGGCTCAGCATTTTCACTGTCCTGGCCGTCTACCTTGGGCTATGAAGGCGGTTTGCTTCCGTCTACCTTGGGCTATAAAGGCGGTTTGCTTATGTCTGCTGTGGATTCATCTGAGTTGTATTTACTGCAATTGCAAGAAGACACACACACGTCTGCTGGGCTCATAAATAATAACTCATGTGGCCTGCCAAGCATCCCCTTTAAGAGTGCAGTCCAAATGCTAGTTCAATTAGCGAAGAGCATTAGTGGAGCTAATTGAATTAGAGTTTGACTGTAATGAAATCCTTAAAGGGCTTGTTCTGCGTGACTTGAAAGAGATTGTGACAAATGTGCTCTGCCCTTTGCATTTTTCGCTTATCTGGCCTGATCTGTGAGCGAGCCTTCCTTCCATTTCAGACAGACCATGAGATAGCCCCGTTTACTGGACAGTGGTGCCTACCCACACTGTGAAAATTGGAGATGGTCTGGGTGTGTTTTTTTCTTTTTTTTTTATATCATTGGTTAAGCGCAACAATGCCGCAAAAAAAGGTTTCAAGGCGCCTTTTTCAAGATAAAATGTATTTTAATATTTATTTTCTTACCAGAGAAGCATACAGTAGCGCTCCCCCAGTATTCAAACCAACGGAGGCTCAGTATACGGATGTTATGTTATTCATACATGTTATGTTATACAGATGTTATGTGCAACAAACAGATAATGATCCACCGCCACCTCAGACTCAGACATTCCTCATGTTAATACGTATGCATTATGTATTGTCATGTAATCAAGTATGTATTATGTTTTGTCATTTAACTAAGTATGTATTATGCAATTAAGAACATTGTCTGTAACAGCACCATGATGCCCACGGACTGCTGCATGCTTTACAAATACTAATAAATAAATAAATAAATAAATAAATAAATAAATAATGTGAAGTAGGGTCGTGGAAGTTCCTGACAGGCTGATGCTTCTGGACAGTCAGTAGGACTGGGGAAGAATCTTTCACACGTCAAGCAGCAGTTCTTTGTATCACCTGGCTGTCCTGGAGAGCAGATTTGGTCAGGAGTTGTTAGACAGAATTCACCCATACATTATTACTCTTGTATAACATCCAATCCTAGGTGCCTGATTTGGAATCTATCTGTGTGAAAGAGTGGAAAGATGGCAGAGTTACCTCTACTTGCAGAAGGATGTCTTTGGTGTCCTTCTGCTGTTGTGGAAACTGCAAGCCTGATTTATAGAATTTTTTGCGTGATGAAAAGTGATTTTGCACTTTTCAGCATGCAAAACTTCTTTCGTTGATTCATGGATCCAATTTAGAGTACTGTTCCAGAAACTTGCAGGGACTTTGAGCAGGTGTGTCACGTCATTGCGTACCGTCGAGCGTTTTGCACGAGACTCCACGCAAAGTGTGGGAAGGGCCTACGCAAGGAAATAAAGAGGTGCGGAACATGCATATTCCCCATTCCCTACTCAGAATGAGGAAGAACTAGGACTTTCGTGGGCGTGTTGAGGGTTGGGCTACGCAAAGAAATTGCATGCCCAGCAATGCGCAAACACAAGCGCATTCATGGATCTGACTGTGCAGTGTCACGTCGGGTGAAGAAGCACGCAAAGCTCGCAATCTTACCGCCACACGAAAGCACCCGGAAAGTGCCAATTGCATTGGAACCAACCTGCAAAGGTATGGTGGGATCAGGAATTTAGGTGTGGTGACACGCATTTAAGGTACAATTGACATTAGGGGTGCTTGTATGTAGATTAGTGGCGTGCAGCCGTCATTTACAGGGGTTTGCATGCAGAATTACCGGGGGCGACTTGAGTTACGAGACATGCACCACATTTTATTGGGGTGCAGTTAGGAGTTACAGGGGACCGTATGCAGTGTCACAGGGGTGCTCCCTTGATTGCGGGCGGACGGCCCACAGTATTGATGGGGTGCATGATGGCGGGAATGCGGACTGTGCAAGGGTTGGTATATGTGGCTGGATCTGCTTTGGGTGGGGGCGTGTCATGGGTGTTGATTTTCTATGCGCATCGAGTTACTTTGCACCTCAGATTACATGACTACGCAGAGCATGCAAAGAAGCATTTGAGCTGTGGTACGTGCAAAGTCGGTTTCAGCGCGAGGGACTTTGCAGGATTTTTGCAAGTTTTCTATAAATCAGGCCCTAAGAGTTACCATATTTATGATTTCCATCGACTAGTCTACAAACCAGTTTACCGTTTGGCACTGAAATGCTAGGCGCTGATATAGTCTAACTCAATGGCACTAAAATGATCAACTGCAGACGAATAGATGGCTCTGAGAAAATTCGAGGCAGTGACTTGAAGGTTACAGATGTTTTTCTGAGCCACTATGTTATCGTATCATCCTTAGCAAAATTTAGCAGCATGACAGATGACCAAAATAATTATATTCTAAAATGTATTCACGCTCATCCAGACACTATGTAGACTTTAGTCATTGTAGCTCAAGACATAGAAAGTCTTTCGATAAAGAGCCAGTGGACTGGATCAGATGACACGAGGACATGCCGCACTGACCGCCTTTAGTTTTGGATGATCGTTGCTGAAACAGGCATGATTTTCAACTTTATCAAGCGGTAAGAAATCATAGTGGTGTGTAGAATAAACGTTGAGTTACTAAATATTCATATAGGTAGGTATGGCACACCATTACATCGACAGCGACGTGAAAAAACAGGTTACAGAGCTGCATACAGGGCTGATGTGTTGCAGTTTTCAACAGTTGCAGGAGCCGTGAGCTCCTCAATGGTGCTTGTGGGATTCAGGGTTTTGCCAATTCCCTTAATCAAAAAAGGAGCGTAATTCACTCCACTCATCTCCAGGGGTCTCAAAGGAGCATGTCTACCATAACTTCCACCTCGTTACACTAGAGTAAATTGGAAAATCATCCCTTTAGCAAAAGGGCCACCTCAGCCATCCAACGTAGGGCAGCCTTCCTCCCATTGCGAGCCAAGTTAAGGGCTACCAATCAAGCTATACTCTTGGGCCTGATTCAGCTTATCCTCAAAGAACCTAAAACAATATTGGGCAAGTCCATGTCAACTGCTTGCACTTGGTGTTGGTTGGGGGAACAACATGCACTTCCCCTAAGGGCCAGAGATCACCTGGCAAAACCATTTATTTGGATGCAATACTCTGCCACAGTGAAATGGTTAAGCAGAAGCTCTCTCCATTGTCAGCCATGTCAGTCTGTAGCACTTTGGCACCCCAGAAGACTCACGATTTATTATTGGTAGCAGTGTGGTTTTCTCTTTGGCTGATGGCAGAAGAAATCCATGTAGAGTCGAGGTATGCCTCCACTCCGCATCATGGATGAGAACAGAAGTATTAAAGCCAGGGTTGAGGCAAGGCTTTGAGATGTCTGGTGCTGCATGGATGACTTGCCAAAGAGAACACCCTCAAAAGTGGTTCTTGACTGAGAATCTCTGGTCGATAACCTGAGATCCAGTTGATGAAACTACTGAAGTTGGAGTGTCAAGGGTCTCCTCTGATCAATTCTTCACTGATAACACATCTCAGAAAGAATAAACAAAAACAATGGCTCCACTATCTTTTAGAAGAGACCACTATAGCCAGAAATATGTAATACTAGGAGGTCAAGCTTAAGAACGGCCAGACTGTTTCAGTGAGGTGCACTAATATCTCAGGGTCCTGCGATCAGGAGTCAAGCGCGTCAGGTTCTTCACCAAGATGGGAGCAGAGTCGTGTGTCCAAAATCAGCATCTTATGTGTGCAGGCCTGGCCAGCATTTGAGCAAGTGGAGTCCCCAGATGAGTGTGTGGATGGCAACCTGGAGGCTAAGAAGACATAGACGCTTTCTTTAAATTTAACAGATTATCAATTTGTCAAAGAGAAAGGTTTCTGGACACTTTTTTGTGCGGAATGTATTTTTTTCTATTTACAAAAATACATTGGATGACTGTTCGTGAGCGCATTTGTCTTTTATTTAGAGACACCTGTTCCCACCCCTGTTCTTACATGGACCCTTAGCCTGGCTTTGTACATAACGTTTAAGCCCATCTGAGCGCACTGACTAATGCACTTAAAGACAGTACACTTGGGTCATCCAGTCTTTCTTTGCTCTTTCCCCAGTTACTTTATTTCATCAAGTCATGGTTGTCTAAACAGTTTACTTGATGTCGAGCCGTGTTTTGTGTCACCCTTCCACGTCAATCAAACACTTGTGTCTCTCAGTATTGTCCGGGGTTTCACGTCCCCGTGGGATAAGTCGCTCACAGCTTTCATATCAAAGTTATTGTGTATTTCGGCGGAGCAATGAGGGACGTCGGACATCTCCACAGCGATTTGTGAATTTTGGACAGAATGCAATAGGGGCAGCTGTCCGCAGAGATTGTCCTTTTAGGGGTCGAGTTCTGTGCTTTTTTTATTGAGTTGATGAAAGAACATGTTTCTGTGAGGCCTGCGACTCGCTCTACTAGACACAAAGCGGCTATTCTTGTTCTCATCATATATCCTCCCCTTGCCGGGACATGTAGTGCTGCGCTTGGTGTGCGCCGCTAGAATACTTTGCGATAGCATGCTTAGACTACTCACTTCTCAGCAGAGCTCAGCAGAGAAGGGGCTGGCCTGAGATATATTCAGCACAGCAGGGGCCTTGCTGAGAATGTCACTGTAGGCAATGAAGGTATTAGGTACTAGCTGTACCCTGCGTATGCTAAGCCGACCCACCCTTCACTCCCTATGCGTGCTCTTTCTCACTCTGTGTCTTTCGTTTTCTGTTTCACGCTGTCTCTCTCTCTCTGTACCCTTCTGTGTCTGCATCTTTCTTTCTCTGGTAGCGACAGTCGCATTATCAGGTGCGCTCTCTATGTTCTCTCAGTGCGATCTGGTATGCTTTTGCTGTCCCTCTTTGTCGGTGCATTCGGCTTATCTGACTGTGCTAATATGGCGTCGCTGTCTCTCTCCTTCCCTCACCCGTTACTTCTTCTGTCAGTGTGACCTTGCAGACTCTGTTCTGATCGCTGGCAGCGTGGTCTGGCTTTCTCTCTTCTTTTTTCCAATCCCGCCCCTCTCTGAGTTTCTGTCTCCCAGTGGGCGGGAGCGGTTGTAAGCGCTGCTCCTCTGCTTTTTTTAAATTAAGTTCCTATACTTTTATTTTAAAACAAAACTGTTCCAGAATGGTTTCTATTTAAAATAAAAGTGTAGGAAGAAGTTAAAACTTGCACTTTCAGTGCACTGCACTGAATGTTCCATTAAACAGCAGGTGCATGTGTTTGGGGTTTGTATTTTTTTATTTTATTGCATCAATTAGTTACCAAAGGAAACTTTAAATGCATTGTGGAGATAAAAAGAAAAGAAAAGAATTGAAAAAAAGGAAGAAAAGGAAGAAGAAAAAAAACACAGTTACATCAATTATATATATATATAGGGGGGGAAACAGTATAACTCAAGAAAAATAACTAAATGTCCAGAATTGTAAAAGTTTCTCTCATAAAATTCAACAGAGCCAGGGTCGTAGATACTTTTTCCCCCCTTCTCAGAATTAGCCACCTGTCCTGCAAGGTTAAAGTGCTTAAATTTGAAAGGTGCGTCCCCAACCATTTCTCTCTGAACTTAGTTAAGGTAACACAATTCATCACTAGATGCTGTAAGGTTTCAGCCTCTTGCCCACAGCCTCGACACAGAAAACTGGGTTTTTCCTCTTTTTCGGTTCTTCTCCCTAAGACTTCTCTTGTGTGGAAGAGGTTTAGTCTGAATTTTAAGAACCGCTGTCTTTCCGTATTTGAGGGAAATTTATCCAAGTAAGGGTGGACGGTGCCTCTGCAATAGTGCTCGTCCATGCCTTGGGTGATTGATGGCAAAGCACTGAGCCTGTCCAGGGTGGCTATCCAGTCCCAGTCCAAGAGTTTTCTCTTTACCATGAGCGGATTTAACATGAGATTGTCTGGTTTTAGTGCTATGGTATTCAGGATTTCTAAACAAATTAATTGCCACTTGGTTAGGACCGGAATCAATTGTCTTTTGATTGCTTCATTAATTGCCACAAATCCACTTCTTTCCTGGGGGTGCAGACATTTGCAGAGGAGTGTCAGGGATTTCCAGACCGTAGATATGTAAAGGGACGATAGGCCTAGTTCCTTACGCACATTTTCCATTGGAGTTGATGTCGGTAAGCCCAATACTCTTTTCCAAAATAGGCCCTCCAACAGTTTCCAAACATCTGAATTGATGAAGAAATTCGCCTCTGCTGCGTAAGTGAGAATTGGCACAACTTTCAGTTTGTAGAAATCTATCAGAGGACGAAGGGAAAAAGAACAGTATCGTCGCTTGATTAACAAAGCTTGCGAAGCTAAGTTCATAACTTTACTTCTAAGCCTGCAGATACCTGGACCATCTTGGATGCTGTTGTTTAAGGTTACTCCAAGGTATATCATGGACGAAACCACTGGTACTTCTTCCCCGGAAAGGTACCACCTTAGATTTTTCATACCGATGATAGGTCCTAGCCTCAAGATCTTTGATTTTTTTGGATTTATACAGAGGCCGTTTCCTTGTGTGTATGACTCGAGTGCCTTTAGTTGCCGCTGAAGTCCGATGGCCGTTTGGTCTAGCAACAGAAGATCATCCGCAAATAACTGTGATTTTTGGGGGGAAACACCTCAGTGCTTCGAAAGCTTCCTGCATGTCGGATATAAAAAGGCAAAAAACAGCGGGAGCCAACCGACAGCCCTGTTTCAGACCGTGCATGGCCACCACATTGTTTGAGAGGTTGCCCTGTCTGTCCAACCTTACTCTGAGGGTTGTCCCCGTGTGTAGTGCTTCGAGAGGTTCTCTCAGGTTGGTTGGACATCCCCATTTCCTTAATTTGTGCCATAGCATTCCGCGATCAACAGAATCGAATGCCTGTTCCAAGTCTATTGACGTGATATAGATGTTCTTATATTTCTTGGCCTTAACCATGCATTTGATTATATTGATGAGTAGCACATTTAAGGATGTTCCAATGCCCTTTCGAAAGCCTGATTGCCAAGGGTCCAGATGGTCTGCCAGCCGACTCCAATCATTTAGATGTTTCAAGATTAGTGCTGCAAATATTTTGCCGACGACATCCAAAAGGGCAATCGATCTGTAGTTAGTGGGCAAGGACCTATCTCCCTTCTTAAAGATCGGCACAATTATGGACGTCGTCCAAGATTTAGGTAACTTTTTTAGTCTTGTTATGTTGTTATACAAATCCAGCATGAACGAAGCCCATTTTTCCGGGTCCCTTTTGAGGATGTCGTTGGTGAGACCATCAGGTCCTGCAGCCCTTGAAGAATTGGACTGTTTAATAAGGTCTAGAATATCTTGTTTTCCAAATTTAAAGTCCCAGGGCTCATTCGATAGTAAGAATGGGGCAGGACCACAGATTTTCCCCATAGAGTAAAGGTTACGAAAGTGAGTTTCCCAAACTTCTGAGGATATTGGATTTACCATTTTTGAGTCGGAAGGGATGTTTATTTCATTGATCAACTTCCAAATACCAGTGATGTTTTTAGTAGATAGTAGGTGAAGCATCTTCTCACTGTCTTGTTGCATTATTTGATGTTTGTGTTGCTTAAGGTGTTTCTAGCTTTAGTATACAGGACTAAGTCAGCTGGTGCTCTGGTTTTAACGTATAATCTCCTGGCTTTTTTTACCAGTTTTTTTTTTGTCACTACTTGGTGATCATAGTGGTGCCGCTTGCATTGGTGAATTTCCTTGGCGACTACTTTTGGGCGAAAGATCTTCAGTGTTTCAGCATATTCTATCAGGTTGGGACCTTGGTCCTTGATTAAGGAATCCAGCACCAGGGCCATCTCTTTTCTTCCCATGCGTAGTCTATTGCCACCAGGAGTTGACTCAAGAAACTGGTTTGGTAGATGTTTGCCTGGTACAGACGAAAGCTTGTTCCAGGCCTCAGATTTGAGTTCCAGGATGTTGTGATCACTCTGGATCGTGGGGATCACTTCCAACGATATTAATTTGCCAAAGAGATTTTCTGATGCAAACATATAGTCCAGTGTACTTGTTTGGGCACCCCGTTTCCATGTGCGGGCGGCTGGTTTGTCGCCCGCCAAGTTATCGTTTACCAAGTGTATATTTCTGGCTAGTAGTTCCTTCTCCATGACCACGCCTCTCGTTATTTTTTTTGAGGCGTTCAAAGGCAGGAACTCTATTTTCCTCTGCTTCTTGTCGTAACATTCCATGTTCAAGTCACCACATAGCAGAATTTCAAGTAGTGGGCATTCAATCCTGGCGTCGTCTATGGCTTCCAGTAGGACTTCCATGAATTTGTCCTCATCTCGGGCTGTCGGGCCCCAGTATACGTTGCATATAAGCCACTGCCAATCTGGAGTAAGTGAAGCTGGTTCTGACGTGGATGAAATCCTTGTAAGTTGGATCCAAGTGTTTCTGTTTAGAGAAGAGAGCACTTTTATGCCACTAGTGCGCTTTACCCCCAACAGTAAACCCAAGCTCGGTCTGCCTTTTGTGCCCTTTTTTGCGGGGTTTAGATATAGCTCAAACCTGTCCAGAAGAGGTAGATCACACAACCAGGTTTCTTGCAAGCAAAATAGGTCGTAAGAGGACAGGTGTGTTGCTGAATTGCCAAGTAAATGCACATAACCCCTTGTGTTCCAACTCATGATCTTTATCCCTTTTGGTTTGGAGTTGGAGTGGGCACTCGTAGATGGGTGTTGGCGTTATGACTTAGCAGATAGGACCCCAGCCAGCCAACTCCAGTCGTCTTGACTATTCACCAAGTTTGGTCCTACTTTTTCTGATTGAATATGCACTTGGTCTCCTCCACTATCAACCTCTCGGGTCCCTCTACCACTATTTCCTGCTTTCATCGGATGATCCTTATAGGGTTTGGTAGTGGTACTTCGGTGGTTGTGTAGTAGATGTTTCCGAGTAGCTACACGGTCAGATCTGTTTTCCTCCTCCAACTTCCTAAGCACAAATCCACATAAGTTAAGTTTTGGGCCCAACTCTAAGAGTACATTTTTAGTGTTTTGATCACTTGTGAGAAGAATCACACTGTCGTGTCGCTGTTCATTATGAAATTCGATCCAGTCTAAATCCCTCGATTTTAATTTGTCCAGAAGATCCAGGGATTGTAAGAGCCTCATAACGTTAGCCCGATTCATAATTAAGTTGTCTTCGTAGCCTAGAGTTCTTTCCAATAATATTCTGTAGTGTTCCTTGGCATTTTTTGCCCCCGGTCCATTGTGGGCATTGTGATTGTTGGGCCCACATGCCGGTTTTCTCTCAATCGTTTCTGCCCATGACACTGTTCTTTTTGTTTCCTTTGACGCGTCAGGGCTGACTCCTTTATTACTGGTAGTTTCTAGGGATCTCTGGACAAGAAAGTTCCGTCTGTCTTCCAGTGTTGTGTAAACCAAGGCGTTAGATGGATATATGTCTGCCCTCTCTTTTTCTGTGGGGTTGGCCGATATTTCTCTACCGGAGTGCACTCTAGTTTTCCACTTGAGTTTTTTGTCGAAGACTGAGTTCGGAATCGATAACGTGGGCATTGAGGGCTTTTTGAAGGACTCTAGCCTCATCGCCCTGTCTTTAATCATCTGAGCCTTCGTCTCCCCTTTAAGGTCGACTTCTTTTATCTTGCTGTATATTTCTGGATCTTCTTCCTCGATACCACTTTCTGTTCTGGAGGTATTCGATCCTGACTCCCCCTCCCATGTGGTGTTTATGTCTGAATAAACAGATAAGTCCATGAGAGAGATGTCCATGTTGTCATTTGTCAACGTGATGTCCAGTGGGCGAGGGGACTCATCAGGAGTTACTTTTCGGTAGGCAGCAGAAGCAATTTCTGTTTTTTTTATTACTGGTCTCTCATGAGTTGGCAGTTTGCAGGGAAGTGCCAAGTTCCTTGGAAGGGATAGACCAGTTGCAATTTTAGATCTCAATGTGGGTTTTCTTGTAGGCAAAGGTCTCTGTCCTATAGGTTTGTCCGTTGGTATGACTATTTTCCCATAGTTTTTGTCGCCTTTCTTGTTTACTTTAAGTAGACCTTCCTACCTGATTTTGGTTTCTTAAATAAGTCAAATAATTTGATGTTGCTAGTTGGCACTGGAGCCTCGAGCTGATCCCGTGTAACCAGGGGCAGAGTATTAGTTGCAATGGAAGATGCTGAACATCCTTCCTTCGGTGCTAGCCTACCCTCCTTCATTGCTGGGCTAATTGCCCGCACAGCAGGGTCCGTGTTGGTAGAACTGTCCTTGTATTTAGTAGTGGAAAGTTCCTCAAAAGTACTCTTTGTAGACAGAACCACCTGCTGGTTATCAGTCTGTTCCAGGGAAGTCGGACCACTCTCCGGGCCACCTGCACTCCCTAACCTGAGACTTGTCCTTTCCGATCTTCTTATTTCTTTTTCTTTTATAATTGGCTCGATGATACTTTTCAAAATGTTTGTTGTATGTTCGTCATTTTTTTCGGGTTTCGACTGAATTGCCGAAACAAAGCCTTCTATAAAGATCATTTTAGAAAACATTATTGCGATTGTTGTCGTATGGTCCCGAAGCTGATCATTTTGCGACTCAATAAGTTTCATAAAGGGGGCCATTACAAGAGCAAAAGCTGTGATCATTCCAGGATCGATTTGGGGATCCTATTTAGAAGGAGCATCTCCTTGAGTTGATTCCAAGACGGACAAGAGATCCTCGTCTGTGGGAGAGGGTTGTCTTCTTTGCCGTTTACTTGGAAACGGCGCTTGCTGGGGGAATACTCCTTCATGGAATCTTTGTGGGGGTCCCTGAGGTAAAGTTTTGTTGACTGAGGCAAGAGACCCCCCCATTTATTTGGTGATGACCCCTTACGCTCAGGGATAAATGTGTACGACCCTGGGGTGGTCATTTGTTGGGATCTAGACCGTGGCGTAGAGGGGTCCAGAAGACACTCTCTAATAGTCACCCTGTTTTGCTGGTTCGTACTTGAATAGTATGTGTGGAAATCGGTGTTCAGTAAGGAAATCCCAAAGGGTTTCCAACCGTTGTCCGATTTTTTTGCTGGAGGCTGATCTCTTTTGTTCCCATTTAAGGAACCGAAGACAAAGGGGTTCACAACAGGAGGTGCGGTTGGACTTAGAGAACCCGTCTCATCATCATAAGTTGCGCCCAAGTCCTTTGGGGAGGAGAGAGTAGAATTTAAGGGAATCGAATTGGGCGAAACCTCCCGCACTGTGTCCTTAGGGGACAGTCCCATTTGTGGTTTCACGTTCTGGCCCCTATCGTCAATGACCACCGTGCTATTTAAAAGTCTCCGATTTTCAATTTCTATGGGGGGCACTGATGTATCCGGGGTCTTGGAAGACTGTTGGGGCTGTAGGTGAAGCTGTGTGTGGGAGCCTTCCCTTTCTCCTATCCTTGATCCGTTCACCACCTCCTCAGCCGTTTCCACATTTGTTTGTAAAATATTTTCGAATGAGGCAGTGCTGCATGTAATGGCTACCTCGGGGTAGCAACCCACCCCTGTCCTATATGGCGAGAGCTTTGAGACCGGGGAGTCCGCCATTGTGAACAGTTAGTCAGTAAGACCAGGCCGAATTACTAAGATTTCAGAAGTACCAGGTTGATATACAGGTCTTTTCAGAATAAATAGATCTTGCAGTTACCTTGCTGCCTTCTTATCTCCCTGCCACAGTCTGCACATAGGCGCACTTCCCGAGTGAGTCTGGCACCACCAGCGCCTAACAGCCGCACAACAGCTGATGGGCTTTTCCCCGCCGGGCTTAACGCCGCGAGGGTGACTCACGGCTGAATAAAAGGTCCGGATAAGTCACGTGATCCGTCACGTGTTGCAGCGTGGCTCCGCCTCCTCCAGGAAGCAGAAGGGGCCACAGCAAGAGCTATCTGCAGCTCGCAATGCTGTGAATAGCAGGGTAGAGTTCAAACTGCAAAACGAAGCTCCAAGGTAATGCAAACACACCGCTCAGCTGACTCATGGCTGAATAAAAGGTCCGGATAAGTCACGTGATCCGTCACATGTTGCAACGTGGCTCCGCCTCCTCCAGGAAGCAGAAGGGGCCACAGCAAGAGCTATCTGCAGCTCGCAATGCTGTGAATAGCAGGGTAGAGTTCAAACTGCAAAACGAAGCTCCAAGGTAATGCAAACACACCGCTCAGCTGACTCACGGCTGAATAAAAGGTCCGGATAAGTCACGTGATCCGTCACGTGTTGCAGCGTGGCTCCGCCTCCTCCAGGAAGCAGAAGGGGCCACAGCAAGAGCTATCTGCAGCTCGCAATGCTGTGAATAGCAGGGTAGACTTCAAACTGCAAAACGAAGCTCCAAGGTAATGCAAACACACCGCTCAGCTGACTCACGGCAGAATAAAAGGTCCGGATAAGTCACGTGATCCGTCACGTGTTGCAGCGTGGCTCCGCCTCCTCCAGGAAGCAGAAGGGGCCACAGCAAGAGCTATCTGCAGCTCGCAATGCTGTGAATAGCAGGGTAGAGTTCAAACTGCAAAACGAAGCTCCAAGGTAATGCAAACACACCGCTCAGCTGACTCACGGCTGAATAAAAGGTCCGGATAAGTCACGTGATCCGTCACGTGTTGCAGCGTGGCTCCGCCTCCTCCAGGAAGCAGAAGGGGCCACAGCAAGAGCTATCTGCAGCTCGCAATGCTGTGAATAGCAGGGTAGAGTTCAAATTGCAAAACGAAGCTCCAAGGTAATGCAAACGCACCGCTCAGCTGACTCACGGCTGAATAAAAGGTCCGGATAAGTCACGTGATCCATCACGTGTTGCAGCGTGGCTCCGCCTCCTCCAGGAAGCAGAAGGGGCCACAGCAAGAGCTATCTGCAGCTCGCAATGCTGTGAATAGCAGGGTAGAGTTCAAACTGCAAAACGAAGCTCCAAGGTAATGCAAACACACCGCTCAGCGGACTCACGGCAGAATAAAAGGTCCGGATAAGTCACGTGATCTGTCACGTGTTGCAGCGTGGCTCCGCCTCCTCCAGGAAGCAGAAGGGGCCACAGCAAGAGCTATCTGCAGCTCGCAATGCTGTGAATAGCAGGGTAGAGTTCAAACTGCAAAACGAAGCTCCAAGGTAATGCAAACACACCGCTCAGCTGACTCACGGCTGAATAAAAGGTCTGGATAAGTCACGTGATCCGTCACATGTTGCACCGTGGCTCCGCCTCCTCCAGGAAGCAGAAGGGGCCACAGCAAGAGCTATCTGCAGCTCGCAATGCTGTGAATAGCAGGGTAGAGTTCAAACTGCAAAACGAAGCTCCAAGGTAATGGGGTTTGTATTGTGGATGGGAGGGGGCATGGTGATGGGGTTTGGGGTTTGTGCTGAGTGGGTGCAGGCCAGTAGGGAACATAGTTCCACTACTTCTTTTCGTTCACTTCGACCACTTGTCTCCCTCCCTGTTTTTCACCCTCACTCTCTCTTCTCCCTCACTCTCTGTCTCTCCCTCTGTCTCTCACCTACACTGTGTCTTCCTCGTTTTCTTCGTGGGGTCTCTTCCTCGATCTGTATCCCTCTATTTCCCTCCCTCTGTCTCTCATTCTCTCTCTCCCTCTGTGTCTCTCACAATTAAACATCACCTTTGTGCTCACACAAGAAGGTTTTAATCAGAGGGTGGCACTTTCCAAGAAGGAAGGCCATTTTGAGAGAGAACATGGTGTGCATTTTCGGCAACAGAAGCTATTAAAAAAGGAAATTATTTTATTGTACAACTTTGTAAGCTTACTCTTTTTAATATTGCACAATGTTGCTTTCTAATTGCAACTTATTGCATATTAGTCATAAAAAAACTACAATATTCTTACTGAGCAAAACACTTATTAAAAGCAGAAATAACAATGCACATATTTGTCCTCTGGTATAGTAAGTATAAACAGTTGAAATACCCCTATGCCAAATGGGAAAAGACAAATAGCATGAATGAGGGTTCTTGGATGTTTTGCATAAACTAACATGCATTTTTGGGAGCATAATGATGGCCACTGATCTTAACATCTTTTCCCAAATCTGTTTATTAGAAATGTTCCAAAGTATATTTTACTGTTCACTGGAAATCAAACCATAAGGCACTTGAAATCGCCTCATCCCCTGTTGATCTGGCAAAATTAAGTAACCTCTTTCAGATCATGCACAGGAGAAAAGAAAGGCAAAATACCCTGCTCATTGATACAATCCAAATCTCAAATCAAGCGTTGAACACATATTATTGATTTGATGTGGCATCATCACAATGCTCTGTGGACAGGATAGGATTCTGGGTCTTGCACCAATTATTATTAAATAGGCTTCCAATAATATAAAACAGCTGCATGTTAGGACATTAACACATTCATTTTTCCCCGGTAATAAGTCTCATATTCTGTGTAGTGACTGCGTGATCGTGGGTGAATTAGACATTTCTCATAAAGCAGGAAGCATCATTTGTCTGCAGTCAAAAATGTAGAAATGATTTTACAGCAAGCATTATTAGTCTGTATCAGGTCTTCCAACCAAAGACCCAGACTTAGCAAGGGTGGATCCCATGGTATTCGATATCCCAACATCTCTTTCATGGCTGCAAGAATACCTTTCCAGAAAATGGTTAATTTAGAAAAAAATCAACCAAATATGTGATAAATCACCCACCTCAACACATTCGTGCTAGCTCTGATCAGAATGGCCAGTGCACACGTATGGCGTTTGTCTGAAGTTCTTTACCAATTACGCAAGATATTGTAATGCACTTCCCTCATCTGCATGTTTATGTGGGATTTAGAAATATCTAATCAGAGTTAATCTACTCCTTTTTAGCCACTGTTCGGATGTATACCCAATACGACCCAACCCTCACTGTGCTCTACGTTCTGCTCTTTGTAATGTTTTAAATAAAATGGAGACCAATCCCACATGTCCTTCATTAGTAGTAGCACTGTTTATCAAACTCTGTGAGGGACCTTGACAACCGCTCCCTGTTTGGACACTGCAAAGCCCAATGTCTGAGCGGTCAACAGACCATGCGATCTGCTTCTGCAGTGCCAAAATCATTCTTGAATTGCGGAAATGATTTAACTCTGTTATTTAGAAACAAATCAATGAAACATCTGACACTACCCTGCTACCGTTTCTTAAAAGCATCCCCTTCAAGTGAAGCATTAAGGACTGGGCTTCTATTCAGGGGTTTAAAAGGCAGCCAGTAGGTTGTTTGGTATGATTGGCCTACAAATGCAACATCATTCCCATCACTTTAGAGATATATGCATTAAAATGGTGGCCCGCCTTAGTCATCCACAAGACGTTGTGCAGGGATTTTCCCACCATGGCATCATCAATTGCTGGTCATGGGTTTGCAATTGATCCACAGGACTAATTGAAAATAATGTATATTTGAGCTGCATTGAAATAAGATGGAAAATGTAGGAATCCGAATCCCCATTTTTCCCCTAAAGCTTGTCGTTGGTTTCCTGGATATTTGTTAAGATTTACTCCCCTGTTTATAACCTGAAGTACCTGTTTGTAGATCTTTAACAAATTCTAGAGTTGCCCCTGGAGAGCCTGAAAGAAATTGATCAGATGAGAAAGGATTGGCATTTTAACCGTCTCTAATCTACCCAGCCATGGGATCAATACATCCTTTAATTTAGAAAAAAAAAGATTACATTTTCCCTACTAGTGGTGGATAATTAGCCGGATAGATACAGTGAGTATAGCTTTTACAAGATGTGCTTCCATAAGTGTTTGGCACTCGTAGTAACCCATTTATGATGAGACTTGCACTTGATATCAGATATCTCTTGTGGGGTTAGGGAGAAGTTGAACTTTTCTTATTTATGAAGGTGAAGTATGAAGCATGCCTGGGAATTGTATCCAGTTCTTGGGAAAGGCGTGATAATGAGTGAACTGGGTTACGTAATGTAAACCATTATGTCATCAATGAACATGCTGATTGTTTAGTCCCATTCTGTAAACTGATTTCCCTGGATATGTTCGCTATCCCTAATTCCAGCTGCTAGACCTTCAAGACGAAGCCCAAAATGCAGGGGTGAGAAGGAGCCTCCCTGTTTCATTCCACTTGTAATCAGAAAACTATCTAAGCATATCCCACTTAGTGGGAATGATGTAGATGGAATGGCATAATTTGCTTGCACTATATTTAAAAGAAATATCCGTGATGAACACCCTACATGCTCAAACAACTTTTTTGAAGTCAGGAGAGACCAATATAGTGGGTATGCATGCGCTGGAGGCATCTTCTGTAGTATGGGCTATATTACTAATATTATTAAATCCTTGATATTCCGATATGGAACCTCATTGGTCATTCGCCTCCCTTTGTGACATAAGGGAATCCAAAATCGTAGCTAATATTGTGAACAATATTTGTGCATCTACACTTAATTAGTGGGATGGTCTATAAGACCCGCACAGAGCTTCAGCTTTACCAGGTTTAGGGTGAAAGGTAATTTTTGCCTCTGACATAAATTTTGTTATTGTATCTTATTCCAAAAAGACATTTTAGAGTTTAACCATTGTTGTTATTCACTTTTCTGCATATTCCTTGTAAAAGGCTTCATATCCCATTTTGGACCCGAAGCTTTTTTTTAATGATTCTATAGTCTTGGAAAGATCTTCAGAGATAACAACTGGTTCGGAGCAATCTTTTCCAGGTAAAACCCCCGGTCTAAGCAGCAGGTTTGATCTTTGGAGTAGAGATCCCTATACAAAACCTGAAACAAAGACCAAAACATCCTCTGAAACAACAGAGCCAATGTCATCCTTTAGTTATTGTGCCTATTTGGTAATTGAACGCCCACGAAGCATATTAGCTATAGATTTATCAGACCGATTCGATTTTTCATAAAACCTTTCTTTCAGACATAAACAGATACGCTCTGCTTTTCTTTGTGAAATAAACAGGCGCTTCCTATGGTCACTTTCAAATATTGAAGAGAAGCCAATGTAATTATCCTTTTTTGTCTATCCATTCCCTTTGTTCATTGCCTAATTCCATTTCTTATTGTTGTAATGTCCTTCTCCAAGCTGGCCCCTGAGGAAAACCTTTAGAACATCCAAATTTATTGCCGCGCAAGTTTCAACTCTATTGAGGAAAAAGTGTCACTGTGGTATGCCAGTCCTTTGAACATGATGGTATCCCATTGAAACCGTTCACTGAATACCCATGAGCCCCCAAGCCAGGTAGTAGGGACCCAAGCTAACTCAAGGATTGCCGGCACATGATCTGATATTGGCCCTTCAGCACCACAGATAGCACCACAGAAAAGCTGATTCATGTCTAAGGAAAGTGAATGTGTCATCTTTCTACAAAACATGTGTTTCCCTCCAGGTGTCCCTCAGTCTCATCTCGCTTAGCGCATTCATCATATTTTTCAAGATGCCTGTATATGTGTGTTGTCCAATGAAGCGATGCATGCCAAATGCGATTAAAGTCTCCCATGTAATATCTAGCCATGCGCTACACATTTGCACTGCCGAAAAGTGACTTTGCACTGCCGACACAAACCATGATTCATGGAACTGTGCAAAGTGTATTTTTGTAGTGCAAAGTCTGTGCATGCAGTGGAAAGTGTAGAGATGGAACACTGACGGCCGGCATGGATTTTAATAGCCCCAATTGAAAGAACGAAATGATGGCAGAGAGATAAGTCTATCTACGTACCATACTGCCACTACAAAAGATAAGTTGTAAAAGTAAAATAAATAGCACCAATGGTATGAACAATTGAAAAAGGTGAGTTAGTAACGACTAACAAACGTCTCCATTCTCTACACAGACCACCTGCAAGGAGGCACAGTGGATTAATATACTGGCAGGTGATGTGATGACATGTCGTTAGGAGAGCAATTTGTAGGCGAGGTTGCAGTGTATGCAACAATGAGGCTGTTCTGCCCAGTTTAGCAGATGAGCAATGTAGTGCTTCATTTGAATGGATGTTTGCCAGGGCTCAGCCCTGGTACCTATTTCTGAGCCCCGGCACTTATTGTCTCAGACTGAAATTGATTATTAAGTAATGATAACCAGAGCATCCATCAACCCCAATTAGCAGATGTGAGCTGTAGCTTAATACCAAATGTGTGGACACTGTGGAGTGCAGGTGTGGGTGATGGCAGCAATGGTGGGGAACTGCTCACCCACCGTGTCACAAGCATGCTAGAAAATATTTGAGTCCTGGCACTTATTTCGTTATGAATTAAGCATTGTGTCATGCCTGTGCCACTGGCGCACACATTGGCAACCATCATGGACTATTTGGAACTCATTTATCTTCATAATACTCTTTGAACAACCCCTATTCACACTTTGGTACTTAATTTCCATTTGCACGAATTTGGTACTTTCTTATTTAATTCAGCTAACTACATGTACCATAATGCACCTTGCTACAGTTATCATTTCCTGGCTATTCCCATTCATCAGTATTGGAACCACAATCCCCAGAAACCCTAGCGATCTGTGCTGCTTCCACCTTCTCAGGACAAGAGAGCGAGGAGGCAGATTATCTTCAGGTGTGTTGCTCCAGGTGCTGCCAATTAGCCTGCCTCAGTACAGGGCAGGGCTGTTTTTAAGCAGCTGCCTGCAGGAGCACAGTCTCTTGCTTCAAGATTTCTCCCAGCCCATTTTTGCCTTGAGCCTCAATTTGTACACTGTTCCTGTTGCCGTATTATCCTGCTTCTGATCCAGTGCCTTGCTGCCCTGCTCCTCTGGGTTCCCTGCCTCGCTGCCCTGCTCCTCTGGCCTTGCTCCTTGCTGCCCTGCTCCTCTGGGCTCCCTGTCTTGCAGCCTGCTACACTCCTCTGCCTTCAGCCCTGGTCCTCTGGGCTCCCTGCCTCGCTGCCCTGCTCCTCTGGGCTCGCTCCTTGCTGCCCTGCTCCTCTGGGTTCGCTCTCTGTCCGCAGCCTACTACAGCTCTCTGTCCTGCTCCTCTGGACTCCCTGCCTTGCAGCCTACTACAGTCCTCTCCAGTCCTCAACAGTTTGCCTGCACCTTGTGCCATCCGTTACTCCAGCCCTGCTTCCTTGTTTGCAGCCCCCCTTTTTCCTGGTTACTGCTCCCTTGCTCTCTTCCTTGTTTGCTACTCCTGTCCTTGATCCCTGTCCTTCTCTTCCTTGAGTCTTCTGTCCTCCCCTTAGGTTATCCATTTCAGTTATACTGTTTCCTTTGTTTCTTTCTGCTAGCTTTCTCTTGTCTTTCCAGCCCTGAGTTACTGTTCTACTATTCCGTGTACAGTTTCCAGTCTCCATTCCCTACAGTTAGATACTAGGTTTCTGTCCTTCTTTCTTCCGGATTCTGTTCTGAACCTTGTTCTCTTTGACTTCCTTTTCCCTGGATATTTCTGTTCTTGTCTTCACTTGTCTTATGTAACTCCTTTGTACAGAGCGTGACTGTTGGTTTCCTGCAGGCAACCTCTGCCCCTTCCCTTGTCACATTTTCAGTATTGTACTTCGTGTCATTGTTTGATTCCTGCTGGACCCGTACAGGCTTCAGTCTTGTGAAGTTCTGTTATCTTGTCCGTGCCTTACGGTTCAGGTACAGACACCCACTGCTGTTGTTCCCAGCCATGAGCATACAGAGTGGGCCCCTGTAATAGCAATCTGTGCAGAAGGCTGGAGTTTCCAAAGGTCAGTGGAACACTCTTTCACATTTCTGCATACACCCCAAGAGGGAATCCAGTTTGTTTGTACCTTTGTATTCCCTGCCCCTTTTTGTTCACAGCTACTGTTGCCTAATCTTCTTTCTTGTTGAGCTTCCTGTTGTGTGTGCTTATCTGTCACCTTACATCAGCACAGCCACCCAAAACCTACCTGGGTGCCCTGTGCCAATCTTGACAGAGTGCCTTCCTTGACACATTGGAGCAATGCAATCAGATTGTGTCAGTCCCAGCCCGCTTGGGCTCAGTAGTCACTGCTCCTTACCTGAGGTTGACATATCCCCGTCTCCAGTGGCCGGCCTGACCTCACAGGTCTAAAGAAGCCTGCTGCACTGCCAGCTCTCCAGCTACCTAAAGCTTGATCCTTGGGTGTTCTCTACCTATCAAGGGAAGAGAAGTCTTCTGCAGCAATCCTCTAGCAACTGTCTGGCTTCACCAATGGCAGCATGTCCCAGAGTTGTTCTCCTCACTTCCTTGCCTCCTCTGCCCAAACTCGTCTACGTGTGGTAAAAGAGCCGTGTTGACATTATGCAGCCTTCTCTTACTCCTAACAGCTCTCTGGGGAGAGTTACTCCTCCAGTCTGTTCTTTTTTCAATTGCTCCATTAGAGTCACCCGGGGAGAAAAGGGGTAACATCGGGATTTGGGGACACAGAACTGCAGACTTCCAGCACCGAGCTCATGCCGACTCCATCTGCTCCAGCATGCTGCTGGCCACACCCACACAATCTTTATATTTGACAAATGTGCCTGTGATAAAAGGGTTCTATGCTTGCATATCTAAGTACATAATGTAAACTGAGCTAAACTTGGTGCTTATTTCATTTTTCACATCAGTAACATAATTGCATTTGTAACCTTCAACCATAAGCAGTAAATCAGTCAGCCTCAGGGTTTGGATGTGAGGATGAAATGGATGGGATATCTGCCACGCCCATTGAGCTCAAAGGGCTGCCCTCCTCCTTTTCTCCAGATAATGTTTCCACTACTCCTCTCCGTGTTGAATGTTAGAAGAGGAGGGACTGAGAGGGGGAAGCCAGGATGCAGGATAAGGACGACGGTGCGTATGCTCAGTGCCCAAAGCATAAGCATCCTTGCACAATTGCATAGGATTACCGTAATATTGAAACTAGGAAGGTTGTTCCTTATTCATTTTATCACAGGATCTTTGCAGTTTGCAACGCCGTCCCTTTGGTTTGTAGCTGACCGGTCACCATTTTAGCTGTCCTATGATAGTGCCAAATTTGAAATGCTGTTCAGAGAGTCATATGGCAGCCGATTTACTGACTTCAAGAGGGAAGGGAAATAGGGCTAATTTGATGCCCCTGTATTTGTTCTAGATTTAGCATGTATTCGGAGGTCACCTGAAATTGAAAAATGATACAAAATGGTGGTAAATCACCCCAAAAATTGTTTTGGGTACCCACATTGCAGGTAAGCAACATATACTAATCTGACATTTACGATTTCAAGAGGGTTGTATAATCAAAATGCACAATTTCTGCGATCAGAATCGCACTTAAGAGTTCAGACCCAATCTGGCGGGCCGGATCAGGTCTCAACGATATTAGCACCCCGGATTGCCAATCTGGTAACCCACAGTGCTAAGAGCATTGTATTTTCATTAAATGAACGGGACACCTTGTGGCATCCCGTTCATTGAACGAAAATACTTCAGTAAGATGGGCGCAATGGATCTGGAAGGCGCCGCTCCATACAGAGCCCCTCTTTCATTTCATGGCAGCCACAATGAACTAGGAAACCAAGCAGGTATGTGGCGAGGGGGGGGGGGAGACAAAAGAGAAGGGACAGTGGGGGGGGCATGGTGGCCGGGGTAAGCAGCCATCACGCAGCTTGGAACGCTGGCTTACATCAGGAGATTCCTCTTGCCTCCTGATTGGTTGCCTCCCCAATAGCCAGCTGCTAATACTTTGGAACCAATCCAATAAAAAATGTAGTGACGTGAACGAGAGATATGAAGATAGGTGAACATTCGCTGTTTTTAGATCACACTAATCGATGCATGTTGACATATATGCTAGCACAAGTGAAATACAAAGCCCATTGCCCTCTAGCTTTATAGGAAGGCTGCAGCTCTTCCCTGGTATGGTGAAGACTGAAAGAATCAGAAAGAAGCTTTCTTGAGAAATCCCCTGACTCCAAATAAACTAAGACAATAAGTATGTGTCTCTGTGGTGACCTGGATAGCCATTCTTGAGTATATTCTATTTTCACCACTGGTTGCCACGTGTATTTGCGTTTAGTAATTTGACTACCGTGGTTTTCACTAATGTCTTCAAAGTAAGTAAATGCCATATTTTGGGGTGTGGTGTTACACTTCAGACTTCCCCGTCGGCATCCTTGCAGAATACATCTTCGTTACAGGCTCCTCTATGGTCCAGGTACAAGCTACCATGGCGTCTGTACAAACGTCGACATACTCCAGGTCACCTGACACGCCTTGTACGTGGAAGACGTACAGCAAGCCACGCCCCTCTTACGACGATTATAAAACCACTGTCTTCCAAGGGGCTCGTTGCTGCTAATTAGCGTTACCAGCTACACGCGGTTTCATCCGTTTCTTCTTCGTGTATCCCTACACGAATCCTTATCTGAACTCCTGGTTTTGACCTTTTGCCTGAAATTGGATTGCTTTGTCTCCTCCCTTGTTCTTGTTGTGATGGTCTGGTTGTTGGACTCGGAACGCTTCTGGATACGGCTCTCTTCAGTGTCTTGCGGTTCTTTCCTGGTTGCCGCTCTGCACATCAAATTTTGGCTGTTTTCATCCGGATCATCTCAGCAACTACTCAACCATAATCGTGTACTCAGGTACATATCTATTGTCTTCCATGGACATTGTTTTCTGTTGGATTCTGGGACATTGAGTGACTTTCCTGTGAGATTACTCTTCAGTGCATATGAACGCTTTCCTGATCTGCACCAACTCGACTCTAGTGCGTCCCTCGTGCCGTCCGGGGTTACTTACCTATACTAACTTCCCTGTTTGTTATTTTCTCATGTCGTTGTCTCCAGAATTCTGCACTCCTTATCCTGGACTCCTCCTTCTCCAATATTCTTTACTCAGGTCAGTTGTTATCAATACTATAGCTAAAGTGGCAAACTATACTGATTTAGATTTATTCCACTCATTCGTGTTATTCTTTGTAGATTATCCCGGGGAAACGCAATTCCACTCCAATATTCATATAGGTAGTTGTTCAATCATTTACTGTTCTAATCACTTGTTTAACATCAACACATCAACACTGTTTAATATCTTTGTATTCTTTTGCAGCATTGGTATTGGCGGTGTGTGTTCTCCCCGCTCTTTTATTCAATTGACATCTCTGTCTGTTCTACTGAAACAGCAGAGAGGTACATTGTGGAAAAGAGCCCCTCTTTGAGGAAGCCTGAGTCTTGTACTCAGGGGAGCTGGGATGGAAGGCTGAATTTGGAATTCTATACTACCAACATCTCCAAGGTCGTGTTCTCCGCATCTTTGACCTATTCGGAGTGGTGAGTAACAGAATTAGCAGCCTTAAAAAATGTCCACAGAGGCCAGTGATGCTTTGAATCAAATCGTGCAAATGGTCACGGATCTACGTACCGACTTAACCAATGCACAAGAAGCACTGCGCCAACGCATGGACGCCATTCAGTCTTTGGTTACCACACCAGCGTCACAGATGGCTGGTGCCGGAGCTACAGCATCCGGTTCAGGGTTTCCACCTCCACAGCAGGAATCAAATCCGATCATGCTTACAACCCAGTTCCCGCTAGCTCCTCCTGAATGCTTCCTAGGCGATCCTAAACAATACAGAACTTTCATCAATCAATGCAAATTACATTTTCTGTGTCGCCCCACCTCATTTCCCACATCTACAACCAAAGCGGCTTTTATTTTGTCTCATTTCGGAGGCACTACAGCCGCATGGGCTAACCCGTTGTTGGAATCTAATAGTCATGTCCTGTACAATTGTGATGCCCTTCTTGCTATGATGAGTAAAGTATTTGATACACGTTATACCACTCAAGCTACTGATCTGGAACTCTTAAAACATAGACAAGGAAACAATTCTTTATTGGTTTATTTGGCTCGATTCAATCAGTTGGCAGCAGAGACCGACTAGCCTGAAGAAAAGAAGACAGCTGTCTTCTATCAAGGCCTCTCAGATGATCTAAAGGACATTCTCTCCACTGTTCCTGTAGTTCCCGCAGCATTCGGGGAACTACTAGATTTAGTCCTTCAGATTGATGCTCGTAAGTCTGAAAGATGCGGCGAAAAGAAAACAGCACTGTTCAGCTAGGTTGCAGCAGAGGCCTCATCTTCATCATCTCCTGCGCCTGAGCCTATGCAGATTGGGGTGATTAGGGGACCTCTTACCTCTGCTCAACGAGAATATCGTCGATCACACAATCTCTGCATGTATTGTGGGGCCTCTGATCACTTGTTACCTGAGTGTACCAAAAAACCTAAAACAAAGGCGGGAAACGCCAAATCCCGACATTAGACAGAGTCCCTATGTCGGGAAACTCACCCTTGGACTCTACAGTACAGAATCCGAGTCATTTAGTTCGCCTACCTGTTACATTTTCTTTAGATCATGGTGTTTCATTCCAGACTACAGCTGTGATCGATTCAGGTGCAACAGGTAATTATGTTGATCAATGTTTTGCCACCATGTCAAAAATACCATTAGTTCACAAAACTATCCCTGAAACAGTTAACGCAGTGGATGGTTCACTTCTTGTCTCTGGAATGGTAACTCACCAAACAGTTCCACTCCATATGAATACTGACGAAGGCCATACTGAAGACATATCATTTGATTTCATTAAAGCACCAGCTTACAAAGTCATTCTGGGCATTCCATGGTTGAAACTTCATAATCCTGCCATCGACTGGTCGACATCTCAGATTCAGTTCCCTTCCAATATGTGCAATACTCGATGTACTACATTACTCGGTATTACCCATGACAGTCCAGTCAGGGCGCTAGTTTCACCTACTATGCATATCGGAGCTGTCTCTAAAAACGTATCCTCTGTGATACCTTCGCAATATACAGATTATTCAGATGTTTTTGACAAAGGCATGGCGGAGACTCTACCTCCACATAGAGCTTATGATTGTCCAATAGACCTAATTCCGGGAGTAAAAATACCATCTGGCAGAGTTTACTCTCTCACTCTCAAAGAAGACGAAGTTCTTAAAGATTACATAGACAAGGCTTTGTCCATGGGATTTATTCGTTCTTCCAAATCACCTATTTCATCACCACTTTTCTTTGTCCCTAAGAAGGAAGGGGATCTACGTCCTTGTATAGATTATCGTGCTTTGAATGCAGCAACCATTAAAAACCAGTATCCTCTTCCTCTGATTTCTGTCCTTCTTGATCAGTTGGGTTCTTCCAAAATATTCACTAAGCTCGATCTTAGAGGAGCTTACAATCTCGTCCGCATGAGAGAGGGGGACGAATGGAAGACCGCATTTAAAACACGTTATGGCCTATTTGAATATCTTGTCATGCCCTTTGGCTTATGTAATGCCCCTGCCACCTTTCAAGCTTTCATGAACGATCTGTTTTACGACATTCTTGATCAATTTGTTGTTGTCTACCTGGATGACATTTTGATTTATTCTCAAAACCAGGAAGACCACGAAAAACACGTCAAGATAGTACTCCAATGTCTGAGAGAACATAGATTGTTCGTTAAAGCCGAAAAGGGCATATTTCATGCCTCAGAGGTGGAATTTCTGGGATATGATCTTACTAACAATGGTGTGCGCATGAGTCAATCCAAAATAAGTACGATTTTGGAATGGCCTGTGCCTAATTCAGTCAAATCATTACAATCATTCATGGGATTTGCAAACTTCTATAGACGCTTCATCAATGGGTTTTCTGAAATATCTGCACCACTTACCTCTCTGACAAGTGCCAAAGTACCATTTGTATGGTCTTCAGAAGCTCAGGGAGCCTTTGATCAATTAAAATCAGCCTTCACTTCCGCTCCTGTCCTCAAACATCCTGATCCCGAGCTTCCTTTTTTTGTGGAAGCTGATGCTTCAGGTTATGCCATTGGGGTGGTATTGTCTCAAACCTGTCCGCATTCGGGAGAGATTCATCCTGTTGCCTATTTTTCTCGTAAATTGACAGCTTACGAAAAGAATTATTCCATCACAGAACGCGAACTTTTAGCCATCAGAGACGCATTCTTGGAATGGAGGCATCATCTTTTGGGGGCTAAACACCTTGTAACTGTATACTCTTATCACTGCAGTCTCTTAGCCTTCAAGTCTATGAAATGTCTTACTGCTAGACAGGCGCGGTGGCATTTATTCTTTTCACAATACCAATTTGTTATTACATACCGTCCTGCTAAAGCTCAAGTTCCGGCTGATACTCTCTCGCGTTTACATGCGGATGGCCAGTCTCAACAGATCGAAGCTCTTCCTCTTCTACCAAACAAGGTTGTTTGTGGTTGTTCGGTTCAGCCCTCTTTGCGTTCAATTATCCTTGATTGGGTTTCAAAACATCCAAAAGAGATCAGTGACCTCAATCTGGAAATCATTCAGGGTATGCCATTCATTCAAGGGCGCGTCTATATAACATCAGGTCAAGCTAGAGACTTAGTTCTTCAGTGGTCTCACGATTCCTTGATTGCTGCACATCCAGGAAGTCAAAAAACTCTTGAAGCCTTACGGCGTTGGGCCTGGTGGCCTTCTATGGTTCGTGACGTAAAGGATTACATTTTGACTTGTTCCATATGCACTCAGTGTAAAACTTCTAGAGCCAAACCAGTTGGATTGTTACAACCTCTTCCTGTGCAGTACAAACCTTGGCAGATGCTGTCTATGGATTTCATTGTGGAACTTCCTGACGTTCAGGGCTATGACACTATTTGGGTAATCGTTGATTACTTCACTAAATACGCATTGTTCATACCTTGTTCTGGTTTACCCGCAGCTCCTGAATTGGCAAAACTGTTCTTGACGAATGTGTTTCGTTTCTTTGGGTTACCCTCGGTCATTGTTTCCGATCGTGGCACCCAATTTACGTCACGATTCTGGAAGGCTCTTACAGCTTCTTTGGGTATTGAAGACAGGTATTCCTCAGCTTACCATCCTCAAACAGATGGGCAAACTGAGAGAACTAATGCTACCATCGAACAGTATCTACGCTGTTTATGCCTTCAGTACCAACAGTCTTGGTTTACTTCTTTGCCTTATGCAGAATTTGCATATAACAACTCTATGCATACATCAACTGGAGTTTCTCCTTTTTTCGCCCTCTATGGTGGTCATCCTAGAGCACTTCCACTTGATCCGGTATTACCGGCCATTAATCCTGCAGCAAAGGATTGCATCAGAGATATCGATAAGATTCATCGGGATGTACGCTGCCATTTACTCCGAGCTCAAGATCGTGCCAAGAAGTATGCCGATGTGCATCGATCACCTGCTCCAGTCTATTGCAGTGGCATGAAAGTGTGGTTATCGTCCCGCAATTTGCGAATTGCAGGTAAACACTCACTTCTGCCTAAATTTGTGGGGCCCTATGTCATTACTGATGTCATCAATACCATCTGGCAGAGTTTACTCTCTCACTCTCAAAGAAGACGAAGTTCTTAAAGATTACATAGACAAGGCTTTGTCCATGGGATTTATTCATTCTTCCAAATCACCTATTTCATCACCACTTTTCTTTGTCCCTAAGAAGGAAGGGGATCTACGTCCTTGTATAGATTATCGTGCTTTGAATGCAGCAACCATTAAAAACCAGTATCCTCTTCCTCTGATTTCTGTCCTTCTTGATCAGTTGGGTTCTTCCAAAATATTCACTATGCTCGATCTTAGAGGAGCTTACAATCTCGTCCGCATGAGAGAGGGGGACGAATGGAAGACCGCATTTAAAACACGTTATGGCCTATTTGAATATCTTGTCATGCCCTTTGGCTTATGTAATGCCCCTGCCACCTTTCAAGCTTTCATGAACGATCTGTTTTACGACATTCTTGATCAATTTGTTGTTGTCTACCTGGATGAAATTTTGATTTATTCTCAAAACCAGGAAGACCACGAAAAACACGTCAAGATAGTACTCCAACGTCTGAGAGAACATAGATTGTTCGTTAAAGCCGAAAAGGGCATATTTCATGCCTCAGAGGTGGAATTTCTGGGAAATGATCTTACTAACAATGGTGTGCGCATGAGTCAATCCAAAATAAGTGCGATTTTGGAATGGCCTGTGCCTAATTCAGTCAAATCATTACAATCATTCATGGGATTTGCAAACTTCTATAGACGCTTCATCAATGGGTTTTCTGAAATATCTGCACCAACTACCTCTCTGACAAGTGCCAAAGTACCATTTGTATGGTCTTCAGAAGCTCAGGGAGCCTTTGATCAATTAAAATCAGCCTTCACTTCTGCTCCTGTCCTCAAACATCCTGATCCCGAGCTTCCTTTTTTTGTGGAAGCTGATGCTTCACGTTATGCCATTGGGGCGGTATTGTCTCAAACCTGTCCGCATTCGGGAGAGATTCATCCTGTTGCCTATTTTTCTCGTAAATTGACAGCTTACGAAAAGAATTATTCCATCACAGAACGCGAACTTTTAGCCATCAGAGACGCATTCTTGGAATGGAGGCATCATCTTTTGGGGGCTAAACACCTTGTAACTGTATACTCTTATCACCGCAGTCTCTTAGCCTTCAAGTCTATGAAATGTCTTACTGCTAGACAGGCGCGGTGGCATTTATTCTTTTCACAATACCAATTTGTTATTACATACCGTCCTGCTAAAGCTCAAGTTCCGGCTGATACTCTCTCGCGTTTACATGCGGATGGCCAGTCTCAACAGATCGAAGCTCTTCCTCTTCTACCAAACAAGGTTGTTTGTGGTTGTTCGGTTCAGCCCTCTTTGCGTTCAATTATCCTTGATTGGGTTTCAAAACATCCAAAAGAGATCAGTGACCTCAATCTGGAAATCATTCAGGGTATGCCATTCATTCAAGGGCGCGTCTATATAACATCAGGTCAAGCTAGAGACTTAGTTCTTCAGTGGTCTCACGATTCCTTGATTGCTGCACATCCAGGAAGTCAAAAAACTCTTGAAGCCTTACGGCGTTGGGCCTGGTGGCCTTCTATGGTTTGTGACGTAAAGGATTACATTTTGACTTGTTCCATATGCACTCAGTATAAAACTTCTAGAGCCAAACCAGTTGGATTGTTACAACCTCTTCCTGTGCCGTACAAACCTTGGCAGATGCTGTCTATGGATTTCATTGTGGAACTTCCTGACGTTCAGGGCTATGACACTATTTGGGTAATCGTTGATTACTTCACTAAATACGCATTGTTCATACCTTGTTCTGGTTTACCCGCAGCTCCTGAATTGGCAAAACTGTTCTTGACGAATGTGTTTCGTTTCTTTGGGTTACCCTTGGTCATTGTTTCCGATCGTGGCACCCAATTTACGTCACGATTCTGGAAGGCTCTTACAGCTTCTTTGGGTATTGAAGACAGGTATTCCTCAGCTTACCATCCTCAAACAGATGGGCAAACTGAGAGAACTAATGCTACCATCGAACAGTATCTACGCTGTTTATGCCTTCAGCACCAACAGTCTTGGTTTACTTCTTTGCCTTATGCAGAATTTGCATATAACAACTCTATGCATACATCAACTGGAGTTTCTCCTTTTTTCGCCCTCTATGGTGGTCATCCTAGAGCACTTCCACTTGATCTGGTATTACCGGCCATTAATCCTGCAGCAAAGGATTGCATCAGAGATATCGATAAGATTCATCGGGATGTACGCTGCCATTTACTCCGAGCTCAAGATCGTGCCAAGAAGTATGCCGATGTGCATCGATCACCTGCTCCAGTCTATCGCAGTGGCATGAAAGTGTGGTATCGTCCCGCAATTTGCGAATTGCAGGTAAACGCTCACTTCTGCCTAAATTTGTGGGGCCCTATGTCATTACTGATGTCATCAATCCCGTGGCAGTTAAGCTTTCTTTGCCGCGATCATGGCGCATACACCCAGTCTTTCACGTCTCCTTGATCAAGCCTTTCCTCCCTGGGACCCGCCTGCCTACTCGTCCTTCGCCGATCTTGGTGGATGGTGAGGAGGAATATGAGGTCTCGCGTATCCTGGACTGCAGGGTGTCTAGGGGTACGTTGTTCTACCTCGTGGATTGGAAGGGGTACGGGCCTGAGGACCGTACTTGGGAGCCTCTCTCCAATTTGCATTGTCCAGTTCTTCTCAGGAGCTTCCATTCCGCCAGGGGGTTCCCGGTGTCTTTGGGGGAGGATGCTGTTACACTTCAGACTTCCCCGTCGGCATCCTTGCAGAATACATCTTCGTTACAGGCTCCTCTATGGTCCAGTTACAAGCTACCATGGCGTCTGTACAAACGTCGACGTACTCCAGGTCACCTGACACGCCTTGTACATGGAAGACGTACAGCAAGCCACGCCCCTCTTACGACGATTATAAAACCACCGTCTTCCAAGGGGCTCGTTGCTGCTAATTAGCGTTACCAGCTACGTGCGGTTTCATCCGTTTCTTCTTCGTGTATCCCTACACGAATCCTTATCTGAACTCCTGGTTTTGACCTTTTGCCTGAAATTGGATTGCTTCGTCTCCTCCCTTGTTCTTGTTGTGATCGTCTGGTTGTTGGACTCGGAACGCTTCTGGATACGGCTCTCTTCAGTGTCTTGCGGTTCTTTCCTGGTTGCCGCTCTGCACATCAAATTTTGGCTGTTTTCATCCGGATCATCTCAACAACTACTCAACCATAATCGTGTACTCAGGTACATATCTATTGTCTTCCATGGACATTGTTTTCTGTTGGATTCTGGGACATTGAGTGACTTTCCTGTGAGATTACTCTTCAGTGCATATGAACGCTTTCCTGATCTGCACCAACTCGACCCTAGTGCGTCCCTCGTGCCGTCCGGGGTTACTTACCTATACTAACTTCCCTGTTTGTTATTTTCTCCTGTCGTTGTCTCCAGAATTCTGCACTCCTTATCCTGGTCTCCTCCTTCTCCAATATTCTGTACTCAGGTCAGTTGTTATCTATACTATAGCTAAAGTGGGAAACGATACTGATTTAGATTTATTCCACTCATTCGTGTTATTCTTCGTAGATTATCCCGGGGAAACGCAATTCCACTCCAATATTCATATAGGTAGTTGTTCAATCATTTACTGTTCTAATCACTTGTTTAACATCAACACATCAACACTGTTTAATATCTTGGTATTCTTTTGCAGCATTGTTATTGGCCGTGTGTGTTCTCCCCGCTCTTTTATTCAATTGACATCTCTGTCTGTTCTACTGAAACAGCAGGGAGGTACATTGTGGAAAAGAGCCCCTCTTTGAGGAAGCCTGAGTCTTGTACTCAGGGGAGCTGGGATGGAAGGCTGAATTCGGAATTCTATACTACCAACATCTCCAAGGTCGTGTTCTCCGCATCTTTGACCTATTCGGAGTGGTGAGTAACATGTGGCAACTTTTCTGATTGTATCATTTCTTGTTACTGGCCTTAAACCCACATGGCCCGAAAGATTTGTGCATACACAGACTTCCATTAATGCAGAGTATTGATTCAGCAATTCTCTAAAATGCATGCTAAAACCCCTTCCATTGTTATACTTCTTGAAAAACAATGGGTTCATTTCACTACTATGGTTCCTAAAATTCCGAGTGCACAGTTCACTCACAAGTTGAGAAAATCCTGCATTCCGTGCATGGGCAGATTGTCAGAAGTGACTTTGTGTGTGTGCACATGGCTGTGCACATGCACTTTTACTAATGTGGAGCAGTGATATCATTTGATATGTTGAGTCATTTATAACGTGCCTGTACACAAGTGTTTCTAGGAGCGACAAGACAAGGTAGGGAGACATAGGGAGGATGAAACAAACGATCTTACTAGGCCTTGCGTCATACAGATTGTGCAAGTGCAGGGGGGGGGAGAGGAGAAGTACCCGGGGGGGTGGGGAGGGCGGGAGAAAGGGCAGTGCGGTCAGTGCAATGATTGCTCTGAGTAAGTGCAGCCGGGGGAGCCAGCTATGGGAAGTGCAAAAAGGGGTGGGGGACTGTAGGGTTACGGATACAGCCCCTAAGTGCCCAGAGGCCTGGAGGCAGTGCAGGTGCTTGCAGTTTGTGGAGGAAGCCTGGTGCCCGTTGAGTTCAGAGGGTAGCCAGGCGACCAGCTAATGCTGCAGACAGGTTATCAGCAAGGGAGAGGAAGAGAGAAAACAGAAGCAAAAAGGAAGGTCTTAAGCTGCTTTCAGAACTTGAGATGGTCCTGCTCGAGTTTGAGAGGGGCAGGGCGGGCATTCCAGAGGGATGCACCTGCAGAGTAGAGAGATCTACCTCCAACTCTCTGCCTGGAGAAGCATCTGGCCGTCAGAGAGTTACTGAGCGAAGGGCTCGAGAAGGAAGATGTTTAGGTAGAGAGAGTTGGATGTAATGCGGGCCCCGGCCCCGGCCCCAGACAGTCTTGTAGACAATGCTGAGGGTCTTGAACTTGCTCTTTGCAGCCACCGGGAGCTAGTGGGGAGATTTCAGCGCTGGAGAGATATGATCCCTGGGCTTGCAGGGAGAGGGTCCAGGGAGGGGGGCAAGAGTGTAAGGGGAAAGCAGGAGCAGGGCACCCAATGAGGAGGATCTCTGCCTTAATCGCATTAAGGCAGAGATAGTTGCAGGCACACCATTCCTGAATCATGGATAGACAAGAATGAGCGAGAGAGGAGAGGAGGCAGAGGGCGCCTGAAGGAGAGCTGAGTTTCATCTGCATGACACTGAAAGTTAGAGGAGAAGATAGAGATGAGGTGGGCCAAAGGGGCCACGTAGAAGTTGAAAATCCAGGGAACAGAGGTTGGAGCCCTGGGGAACACCACATGTGGAGAGAGAGGCATTGGAGAGAAGGAACCCAGTTGGACCTGAGATGGACAGTCCAGGAGGAAGGAAGACAACCAAGCGAGGGCCTGATCTGTGATGCCTAGGTTCTCGAGGAAACGATTGCTCGGGATGGCATGGTTTACTTTGTCGAAAGCAGAGGAAAGATCAAGGAGGATGAGGAAAGAAGGAAGGCTAGAATCAAGTTTGGTAAGCAGGTCTTCACGGGTGTTCAGGAGAGCAGTTTCCATGCCTCTGGCTGCTCTGAAGTCAGACTGTCATGGAGACAACCAACAGATTCAGTATGGAGAGTGAGCTTGGAGATGGCCAGCTTTTCCAAGAGTTTGACCAAGAAATGAGTGCTAGAGATTGGGCGGTAGTTTGCCAGACAGGAAGGATCAGCAGATGGTTTCTTCAGGAGGGGATTCACAAGGGAGTGCTTTGGGGGTGTGGGGGGGAGTTCCAGTTGCAAAAGAATGATTGCAGAAATCGGCCAAGGCTGGACAGAGGGTGTCAATGTGGTCCTTGATGGTTCTGGAGGAGCTAGGGAGCACCTGCTTGGATGACACTTTCATAGATTGGACTTGTCTAGAAACATCATCAGGAGTGATCACAGAAAAAGAGCAGAAGGGAGGAGGGGTGGGAGCCAGAAGAGGGGCAGGAGAGGTAGAGGGACTGGAAGAGGAAAGAGAGGAGGAGAGACAAGACAGGATGTTCTGGGTTTTAATAGAGAAGTGAGAGGCCAGAGCCATGGAGAGGGCCTGGGAGGGAACAGGAGAGGTGGAGACTGCAGCAGGATTGGTCAGCTCCTTGCATATTTTGAAGAATTCAGCCATGTTGTTAGAGGCTGCAGAGATGCAGGATTGGATGTAGGTTCTTTTCTTGGACAGTACAGGTATTATGTATTGCCTTTGGAGTAGGCGACAAGCTATTTGATCAGAGGATGTGCCAGATACCCTCCATTTCCTCTCAGCGACCCTACATTTGTGTTTCAGGGTGGCAAGGTCGGAGTCATACCAAGAGTTGCACTTGGAGGTAGGCTTCAGGTGGATTCTCATGACAGAGCAAGGGCATCAAGATTGTTAGTGATAAATAGATGCATGCTAGAGAGGGATGTGTCAGAGTGTGAGTCAGCTGCAGGAGTAGGAGGAGGAGAGAAAGTAGCAGGAAAGGCCTCCAGTGACACACACTTCATGGGCCGGATGACTGAGAAGGTGGGTAGCAGTGCTGGGGTAAGCTTCACCTGGGGGACAGAGAGTGTCAGGTGGGAGGAGAGCAGAAAATGTTTAGTCCAAGAGAGAGGAGTGGTGAGAGGGTTCGAGAGGGGGATGTCAGAGGAAATGAGGACATCCAAGGTGTGCCCTGCCTGGTGTGTCAGACCAGAGGGTAGAATAGAGAGAAAGTGTTGCAGAAGTTGTCCAAGAGCCCAGGGGAGGGATTTGAAGCAACCAGATTGATGTTGAGGTCTCCAAGTAGGCAAATTCGAGACATAGAGGCAAGGAGAGAAGATGAGAGGTCTGCCCAATCAGAGACGAAGAGGGCAAGGTGGCCTGTAGATGGTGGCCACAGTTAGAGAGAGGCTAGAAGAGATAGCGAGCCTGCAGACCAGGCATTCAAAGCAGGAGTAGGGATGACAGAGGCAGGGACCCACTCAGGAAATATCAGGGCTACTCCACCTCCAGGATGGTTGGTTCTGGGAACAGAGAGGATCTTGAGCCCTCAGGGAGGAGAGGGTCAAAACATGTGACAGAACTGCCTGTGAACCATGTCTCGGTGAGAGCAAGGACATCTAGGTCGAGTTATTCAAGAAGGTGACAGATGTCAGAGGAGTGTTTGACAGCAGTAATATCAAACACTGAGGTGGGACTTGTACCCGTTTTTTCTAGTCTTCAGTGGCCATGAAGGCCATAAACAGTTTACAGAGCGAAATTCATGAACTTCTAAAACAATGACCAGATCGTCATAAATTTATGAATGATTGAAAATACATATTTGTATTAAAAACTCATTAACCATATTGACGTTTCCAATAAAATTACTTGTACAATTAATTGTCACACCAATTTAATATACATTCTAAAACCCAGTGTTATAAAATGCATAAACTCATTCCATATTCTACCCCCCCTTAGTACGAAAGTTCCAATGGGAGATGCGGGGGGGACGACTTTAAATTAATATGTTGTCCTACCTTTTCTAGTGCTCGACATGTTTCAGTTCTCCAGCCTACTAGTGGCGAACTTTCCTCAGGAGCGTATTCTTTCTGTCACATATAGACAAGTCTATAATTCCTTGCTATCATAGAGGGCTCCTCGTCTTACACTCTGTGAGGAGGCGTTCTCTGGCACTCCCTGTGGATGTGGCCTCCTATTGGCTTGTTACACTCTCACCGTCTATGGGGCTGAGTGTCAAAATAAGGGGGTTCTCTCAAGGACTAGCTAGCAAGGACAAGGAGAGGGGGAGCGGGGACACAGGCTCTGCAGTGCGGTAAAAATAAACTTTCTTAAACAATATGCTTACAGTGCTACAGACACCCAGCCTCCCCCAGCACTGGAGCAGCGGAGCACTCGCAGAATGTGACTACTGCTGATGGAAGAGCATTACTAATTCACTGAGGGGCACTTTTTCATCTGCACCTTGTCTCCCCTGCCGGAAACCAGGTGCATGGGAATGCACAATGCTAAAAGAGTGCTTTAAAGGGCATTGGCATGATTTTTCTATCTCGAATAGAAACATTGAGGTTTTGCATGAGCATTTCTATTTATTGTTAAATCACCAACTCCCCAAAAGAGATGGAAAGGTAATGCATGTTGCGACCCTCATGAGTGTAGGGTGCTGACACCAGCCTCCCATCCACGTTGAGGGGAGAGTCAATGCATAGCTAAGTATCAGACCATAGCAAAACACCTAGGTATGAATTGGTTAGCTGTGGCCTGCCTGTATCCACCCCTCCTATTCTTCACATGCCCTTTATCTCAAAAAGTAACTTGTGAGGTGAGACCTGTGGGTACAGAGATGAGACTGGCCAATGGGAATTGCACCCCCCTCCCTGAATTTACCACTGGGAATATAATCTGCAGGCACACCTATGCTCATTTTAAGAGAAATTATGCGCCAATGGAGTGGTAATGGGTGAGGAGAACGAGGAATGTGTGTGCTGCATAGATCAATATTGTCTTGCTATCATGGAGTGTGGCACTGTTGGGGAGATCAATTCACCAAAATGCCAGGGATAGTACAGTTTACACTGCATGACCTTTGAAGAAAAAATACGGTCAAGATTAATAAAATAAACAGCTATTGAAAAAGACAGAAGTATTTCTTACTTGCCAACCACATTTTAACTAGAATGCTATCTTGACATTTCATGGGTGGGTTTCATGACATAACAGGGGTAAACCCAGCAGAAGCAAGTTAGGCCTGGGACACTGCCTGCATATGCCAGAGTAGGCAAAGATAACATGTTCTGCCTTCTTTTGCAAGCTATGGCCTCACATTAAGTATTGTGAAGGCGTGCTAAATGCAGATCCCGTTCCTATATCTTGCCTTAATATGACATGTTCCCCAAATATATGTATTGCCATAATATGACAGTTATAACGTTCCATGCCAGTTATAGTCATAATATGGTAGGTACAGACTCACATATCCAGGTACTGTCATCATATTCCAAGTGTGCATGCATGCTTTTTATTTTCAATCAATCAAAGTAACTTTATTCGGCCTAAGGCCATCAAGGTACATCCTAAAAACATTTCTAAAATTGCCAAAACATAATTTTAACCTAAGTAGGGGGCTGGAAATACAAAAAGAATAACAAAACCCCATTCAAATCTACGAGTTCCTCTGCCCACTTCTATTCCCAAATGTCCTTTTTCCCAGGAGTGTACAGTTCTCTCCAGACAGAACATTGTTGTTTGTAAAAAGTGCAGGGGGGCCAACAGCTCCCAGATATGATTTGATAGGTTATTTATAACGCGCTTAATACCCAGAGGTTCTAAGCGCGGACCCGGGGATCAAACTTGTGTTTCTCAGTGTCGTCTTGCTTCTAAGGTGAGCTTGTTGCCCTTGAGCTATCCTCCTGAGACAAACAGCAGATAGGATTATGAGCTAATTACAATCCCACTATTCGGGGCATGCCTGTGACACCAGATCTTCCCAAGACATCCCTGGCCATTTGCTTATTCCTGAAAACCAGTTTAACAGAGTGCGAGGGGTTTGCACCCTCACTAGTCATCTAAGGCACCCCATCATTGCTTCCTTGGCCACAAAGGGACAATTCCCAACTGTACGGAGCAATGAAGGCATTTGTTTGAGAGGGCATCCCTTGGTCCTCGCCTGGCCAGGGGCAACTTGGGTACCCCATGAAGGAAGACAGTAGTGGTTCTTTGCCCCCCCTATACATGGCGCTCGGGCATGCCTACCCTTAGACAATAGCTACGTGCATTGATCCCTCTCTCCCTAGGGGAATTAGTTTTCAGGGGTCTTGGGGAGCGTTCCACTGGCATGGTTGGCTTAGTGCACTGGGTAGGAGGTTCCCTGTCAGCATTGTTCAAAGGTTGATATGGGGGGTACAGGAGGCATGCTGGTAGACTCCCCCAACAGACCCTCACCTCCCTTTCCCTCCCCACTCCTCCCCTGGGCATGGATCAGTACCAAGAGCAGTCTTTTTATGACCGCTAGTTCGGAGAGCACCTGTGCACAGGAGCAACTTCCGACAGTATGAGCCTCCTTGTGTGGTAGGGCAGAGGAGGGATGACTGCCATGGATAGAGGGCTTAAGGGCCCTAAAGGGGGTTAGCCGAAGGAAGGAACTAGTCCCAGAGATTGTTGCTTTCATGTTCTCACTCCAGGAACTACAGATGGGACTGGGTGATAGCTTGTCTTCGATTGCTCCATCAGTCTCTGTGTCCATTAGATCCAAAACGGCGAATGCAGTAACTGGCCATGGGTAGTCGAGAATGGGTCCCAGTGTGGGCAGAAGAACAGGGAACGAGCATGGGCTCGCAGAAGGCAAGCTAAGTAAGGGACAAACAGGCACAACAGGTGCCAGCAGAACAAATGGGAGGGCTGATGTATCACAAACATTCCAGTGCCAGTTACAGTGGCTGAAAAAAAGATGCCTGTGTTCCCTATGGTGGCAGGCAGGATTTCATTAGTGGCTGTTTCTACTTGGTTCAAGCTTAGGGGACTTCCTTCGAGACTCGGAACAGGAGAGCTACCCAAGTTACTGGATGGATCCTCCCAAAGTGGATTCCTGGGGCAGTTGTTTTCTAACCCACCGCAACAGGGATGGACCCCTAGAATTGATGAACCTCATTTGTTAGGGGGTAGGCCACCCCCTTGAGATTAAAAGAATAACTTGGTTTCGCATAGGGTAACTCCCTGGTTCCCCTAGAGACAAGGTTAGTGTCAAGGGCAAGGGTGAGTGGACCCCTAACAGATGTGGGGGCTATATCACTAGTGCAACCGCTGTCAAGGCTCAGTGGATACTCTGGCCTTTTCCTTCGCACTACCAGGATCTTACGATGGGATTTGGACTCAGTCTCTGGGAGGATTTGCAGGTTAGATAACAGAGCAGACTTGCAGAGAAACAAAGGGGCAAAGGGAGAGGAGGGCGGGGGCTCCACCACTTTCATTACCGGTCCTACCGGGATCAAAGTCCAGGGTCTTTCAGGTGTCAAGCACCCTCCCCAATGGAACAATGAGCCACAGCCCCCCGCCCACCAAATACCAGCTTCTCCCCGCACTCACCTCAAGTTTAGAGGAAGGGGTGAGTGAGCCTTCCAAGCTGGCCCTGTGGGTCCACTAACACCCTGCGGGACACCACACCCGCCGCCCTTGTTCCCTGGGGGGCTTCGAACCTGGTGGGCAAGTCTGCTGCCTTTAAGGAGAAGGGGGTGTGGCCAATGCAGCAGTAGTCTTTTCCAGCGAGGAAGTATGCAGGGACACCCTGCGGTACGCCAACAGCCGCCGCCCTTGTTCCACGGCGGGCTATTTTATTTTGTCTAGCACTCGTACTGCACAAATGGCACCATGGCACTAGGTAGGTCCACAGAGAGAGCAAAAGAAAGCAAATGCGCAAGTGCAGTCTCAAAAACCAGTCTCAAAAACCACAGTAAGGCTTTTTTTTAACAGTTAATACTCCTCAAATGCCTTTCATGGTCACCATATGTATGGCTCAGATGTGCAGGATGCCGCCTTTCCATGCCAAATACGGCTTCAAATTCCTAAGTGATTCCATGTTATGCCAGTTGATTCCCCATGTGCCTTGTGTGAGGTCTCTATGTATGGCATAGACACAGATGCCCAGGTGCTGCTAGAATATGCCAAAATAGAGCCTCATATGCCTCTGTAATGATATCTGTGTCGGCTGTTGCTCCACATGCGAAATATAGTTACTCGATGTAAGGCAGAGCTTCACATGTGCATGTTCTGCCATCATATGCCAGGATAAGCCTCAAATGCATAATAACACCATTATAGGCTGGCACGGTTCCCATATACTAAGTGTAGCCACAATAGTACTAGCTCAATGCAGATCTCTAATAGGGTCACTATATGTAATGTTCAGCTTCACATGTACAGGTAATGGCATCTATTTCCACGTAATGCCCCATGTACCTGGTGCAGTCATCACGTGTGAGTTGCAGCCTCATATGGTCAAGTGCTGCCCCTCGATGTTATCCCACAGTCTTGCCATTCTTACCCTCTCTCACCGGTGCCTACAAAACCGTGCAAAGGCCGTGATTCATGTGGTCTCATTGGATGGCTCCCTCCTCTTTCTGCTTGCAACGTGTAAGGAACTTCCTGCTGGTGCAGTGAGGGTGGGATGAGCAGTCCCCATCCCTTGCGCTCACCCATCTCCTTACCATCCATTAGGGAGCAGCTGAGGACCTAGGTGAGGTGCAAGTGGCGGGAGGTGCAGAAACAATACAAAGCTTTTCTCGAGCTTTGTTGACTTTCTGTTCATAGAACTGCACCTTCGATCTCAAGAGGTAGGAAGGGCAGTGGCGGGGAACCGATAGTTGTCCATTGGGTGTCCCTGGTGATCCTTAAGTGATGTCATGACTGTTTTTCTCACTTCAGTCAAAGGCCTGTGATTGGTCCATGACCTGATTGCTCTGGATCTGATCCACATATGATGTGAAAAGTAGCCGAAATCAAAGTGCTAGGGAAGGTCTGAGATGCACTGCACTCATGCTAGGAGCAGAAAGAGAGACCCTTTTGCTAGATAGTATTTCCCGATAGTGTTTCCTTGCAAAGTCAGGGTCACATTGTTCCACATATGTACGGATTCCAAATGGCAGCAGGTGTTCATGTTCTACCATAATTAAATCCTTTTATTTTATTTAAGTGACGTGTACTTTGCTATGTACAGAATTGTTTCTCGGAACAACTCCACTTCAGAAGGCTGCAGGCGCTGCAACCCTGGTTTGGAGGTAGACTATATCGTTCTTTCCTGTGAGAGCTTTGTGGGCGAGATCCTGGTCTGTACTGGAAGCTGCATGCAGAGTTTAGTGGTCTGGAGAATTAAATGGTGTTCTCCATATCCCACACATTGGGGGATGGATTTGGTGAGCAGGAGCTGGTTATCAAAGCATCAGTTCTACACTGCCGTTGCTTGTGGTCTCATGCTGAAGGGATGTGAACAAGCAGTTTGGGCCAGACTGCCCCTTTTGGGGTGGGACTAAGCCTGATTTGCATATGGTCTTTCCTCTTTCTATATTGGCTTGGCAGGCAAAGAACGATAGACTGGAGGGATGCCCAGAGCAATGTCAGAGGCTAAGATTCATTCTGAACTTCCAAGCCATCACCTCTTTCGTGGTGCTGTAGGCTCTACATGCGGCAGACTGGGAAAACAAAAAGGCAACGGCACCCAAGATAAAGTGGTCGAAGAGCCATTCATGACCTTGTTACCAACTGTTTGTGCAGCAACTGTGGGGTGCTTTTGGGGGACATTTGTCACAAATGGGGCATTTTTAAGCACATTGGGAAGTCATATTGGACAAAACCACTAGCTGCACAGTGCACTAAGTCATCAAACTCTCGTACATTGTGCCAAAAAAAGCACACCACTGTCGGCCCAGCACTTTAGGCTTCGCTCTGTTGATATCTAGACCAGCCTAAGCCCGGTTCTACAGGATGCATAGTGCTTTCTTTTATCCTGGATGAGAGACATTGTCAGTTGGTTTATACGTGAGAGGCAGGGTTTAATAGAATGATCCTGTCTCTTTCAAGATCATTGAAGAACTGGGTGATAATTGCAGATAATTTCCAGAACAACGCTTTAGTTTGGGACTCATGCCGGATGGTTCCCTGGAACTTTAAATGGGAATGAATGCAAGTTCGAGTTCTAGACCCACTTGCCCCACCTGCCTTTCTGGATTTCCAACATTTAGAAATTTGAATAAGAGGAAATTGCGGCGGCATCACGGAGTAAGAAACTAGACTTGGAGTTCATTCTTGCAGAAAGCGAGATTCTAAGAACCAGTTCACTAAAAAAGCCTAATGTTCCCAAAGACAGCCAGTGGTGGCAAGAGCTGTACCGTGTCCAAGCCTCACCATTCCGTGGAGACTGGGGGCAAAGGACAGTTTAAGATTCCCAGATAGAGTGAGTGGGCCACGTCCAACCACTGGGATGTAGACACTCTCTTGAACTAGCTGAAGTTGATGAAACATATGGATGGCAAAAGCTAACAAGAGGGCAATAACTAAGCAGCAAGTCAACATTTCACAAAAAGTGCGACACACGAGGCAATCACGACCAAAAAAGCAAGTGATCAACTTCGGAGAGAATAATACAAAAACGATACACTCAAATGCACAGTCCAGTCAAACAGTTCAAGACACAGTAGGGGTCGCAAATCCTTTCCACGTGTCCTCCCTTCTTCTTGACAGTGTGGTTATTTTTTGCATGTCTGCATGCATAGCGGCTTCCCCTATCCATTGGTCAACCCTTAAGGCATCATTACAGGTTTGGCGGTGCAAGAATAAAGTGGGGGTAAAACCAGCACCACTCCTTTCTTTGGAGGTCATGGAAATACCGCCTCTTCTTCTGCACCTCTTAATTGTACTTTTGGTCTCGAAGTGGAGGATTTACCTCCAGCAAGATGCTCGACGCACATTCTCCAGTTCATGGCCAAAAATCACCAGATTTACTGCAGCAAATGACCTCCCTCTGGGGTCTTATGACACTTTTCTACTAGTCATAAACATGCAGTAAATCTACCAGTAAGTTTGGGGGTAATTCTGCCAAAATCATCCAGTTTTGGAAGAGTCAATGTGACTAGATGCATCATACCAGTACACATTGTCCTGGCATTTGTAAATGTGCGTGGTGACACCCGGGCTATGGCCCTGCCTCCATGACTACTGGGTCTCTGTCAGCTCCTTCGTTTTGGATCTTTGCTCATAGAGAGTGTGGATGGTTGGGGTTTGGCTTCATGTGCTGCTGCAGAATGGAGTAACTGACTATGGAATGTATGTACATGCAGTATCTTCTGTTGAGAGCCAGGGTTCTTCCTTTAAGATTCAATGCTTGGATAAGGATGTACCTACAGTTTGCAATTATATCAAATCCGCGTATATATAAATAAAACAGGTTGTAGTACTCGAATCCATGTAAATATAAAGCCTGATTCATGGAAGTGTTTTATAATGGTGCAATCCCATAGGAAAACGTTCCATGAATCAGGCCCATAGTGTACATGGCATATCGCCACATATGCACCAACTGCTTGAATGACAACCCCCATCTTATATCATGGCCTTCTCTCTTTTTTATGAGCTCGTTCCTTTTTCTCTTTTTCTCTCCCTCTCTTTATTTTGCACGGCCCTTACCATCTCTCCTTTTCTGCTTTTCGTCCTCACCATCTCTGTGTCACGGAAACACCAGCTTCTGCCCGCCTCCTCCCCTACCTAAGAATCTCCATTTCGACCTCAGAAGGCACTCGTATGGGAGATTTCTGCGTGTGATTTGCCGCTTTGCAAATCAGGTGAGCCGAAGAATAAAGCTGTCTATTTGGGCCCCTTGATACACAACGCGCCATCGCAGACGCCGCGCACGGCGGGGAAATTATGCAGAAGATTTCTGACTGTTATGCAGCTGATGACAATGAGTCCCCGGAGATCTGTCATGGCTACTGGAGCAGCACTGAAAATGCACTTCGCTGTTCTGCCCTCACTGGATGGAGCCTGTGGAATGAAAGCCAACGCTCACTTGAACAGGTGCAGACTGACTTAGAGTTGAGCTTTATAGTGGAAGTGTGCATTTTTTGGTATCTGGTCTTTCCATCTAATACCATTCCATCGAATTGTTTCCATCTAAAAACGTTGCATCTAATGCATTTTGGGGACGGGGGGGCTAAAAGGTTAATTTTTGTCTAGGTGCATTACAAAGGGTAAAAAAGGGGGTTGGAGGACCCCTTAAATAAATAAATAAATGCATTAGATGCAAAGTTTTTAGATGGAAATAATTTGATGGAATGGCATTAGATGCAATGGCATTAGATGGAAAGACCATAAACCCATTTTTTGGAGATCAACGTGCAACAGTTTTTATTGGTTTGCCCCTGCCTTGCTCAATCTGCAGACCTGTCACTTTTTCCATTTGCGTTTCTAACTGAATTAAGCGTGGGAAGTGATGACTCTTGCATTTTATGAAAGGATTATGGGCCTCCTTCCGAGTTTAGTCATATGCTCATTGGAAATGGCACCAGATTTAGTCCTGCAGTAAATCTGCCAGATTATGAGTGAGGGTAACGGAGGAGTTACACCAAAGTTTGGGAGCCCATTTGACTCCTTGGGTATTTTGAGGTGTTACCCGGAGCGGTAATTCCGCCGTGATTCCTCAGGTTTTTGGAGTTATAGTGAAGGAAATACCCCCTGCCAAGTGCAGGAAATATTTCATACACTTTTTCAGCCAAAGCCCAGATTTGGGGGGTATGAGAAGGGTCAGAAATGCTGTTACCACCACTTTTTTCGTGCAACGCCTAACTCCTAATGTGCAGAGCAAGAAAGCAAATTAAAGACTTTTATATGTGGAATGAGTTTGTTGACGTTCATTAGGATTGGAAGTAACCAAACTGGGGTTGAACTCAGCGCCACAGTGCCTCCGGGTTGTATGTGCGCTTTACAAATAAAATAAATAAATACATGAACTGGGCATTTTCCTTTGAGCAGCAGCCCAGTCCAATGTTGGGTTCCTCTTGATCCCCGCTCTCACATCTCTACTTCCGGCTATAAACACAGGCCCGGTGCTACAGAATAAAATAGGACTCAGCACCAAGAAAAAGACCCATATTTATAAATCTTATTTCATGACAGGCTGTTTGGGCATTAGAATGGGCACTTAACAAATGGCATACTTTAAAGTGTCTTGGGCCAGTAACATTGATGGAAACTACCAGCTGCACAGTGCACAAAGTCATCAAATTGGCACTCCTTTTCCCCAAATCCAAGCCTAGACTAGCCTGCTAGACCAGCCTTTTAGGAATTGATATATGTACCTGTCACAGCCTGTTTAATTGCTCTGTCTCCTGCTCCCCTTCACGTCCTACCCCATGGCACCCACATTTATCTTTGAGTCAGTGGGCCACAAGCCTGCATGAGGAGGAATGAGATACTTGGAGGACTCGATATAAAAGGGCCACTGACCAGTGCAAAAACCAACCCGCTACCTGCAACAATCACATATTCTTGTGCCACGCTATCATCTTCCAGTTTCACCAAAATCCTGGACAACCAACTGAACACAAACCTTACTGGGAACCCATTCACTGACACAATTACAAGGGGAGTGTTTTCATAGAGCAGGCCACGCATGTGCATACTTGCCAACAGGACCTGCTCCAATCTGTAGCTGCTTATCCGGTCCTAGTTTTTTCATTGCATTCTGGGACTTGTAATCTGAGTTTTATAATGGGAAAAATTGGACTACAAGTTCCAGAATGCAAAGAAAAAAAACAGGACTGGATAAGCACCTACAGATTGGAGCAGGTCTGGCAAGTATGCATGTCCATCCCCCATACAGTGACACAGACCTTCATGCTGCGATCGTCAGGCCCGTTATTAATGGAAAGTTTGTCTATGCCATTGCCATATGTTCAGCTCTTCACAGCCACCATCTAAACCACCTTCAGGAGGTATCAGGTAATAACGTTCCCATACATAATGTCGCTGGGAAAAGGCATTGGCGAGATTATATATGGTGACATGTTGTATGGGGACGGGTTGCGGGGATGTCCCCTGATCCCATTAAAAAAAGACAAATTAAATGGGGGTTGCGGGGCTGTCATCGCATGTTCAATGTAATAATGTCTCCACAAAAAAATAGTGACTTTTTTGGCAGGATCATTTTTGCAGGGACATTATTACATGGAACCCTTCAGAAGTAGCAAAATGTGTCAGGCTGGATGATCCGAGAAAATAAAAGACCCCCATGACAAGTCTGAAAAGGTCTGCACTGGCTACCAGTGAGCACAATAATCCTCCTTCAGGAGTCTGTGGCTGACTTAGAAATGTCTTACTGTAGTGGTAGAGTAACACAAAAGAAGCTCCCACTACTCCCGTGTACAATGAAGAAAGTGTATTCCTCAAAGTAGTCGCACTTACTTAAGGACAATCTTAAATGTGTATGGTCTTTGGTCTGCAAATCCCCGGAGCGTAAGGCCATGGATGTAGCTGCCAGGACGCTCTTGGGGCCCCCTAGATTTCATAAGTGTGTTCTAAGTACTATTACATTGTGGTAAACTGGGTCTTTCTTGGATATAGGCGTGGTGCTACTGGACTATATCTGCATAAACCAGCCTTTCTGCTCTCTTTTTATGGGCTACATTTGTCATTTTTGTTATGCAGTCGTTTCACAGAAGTCTTTTTGAAAATCTTCAATTCAGTTGACTCAGTTTGTTTAAGCTAACCAAATACTCATATATGTATTGATCAGATTTAACACAACAAAATCCTTAAAATTCAGAAGATGTGGGATGTCATGATCACCTTAACTCGGCGTCCCCTGTTGATGACCCCTATGACCTAATGGTGTGTTATTTATATAGTGCTTACACATAAGCGCTTTACATAGAACACATATACATACAATATCACCCAACCAGAATTGGTACCTTGGAAGGATGAAAGGCTGAGTTGACCTTGCCGGGATTTCTACCTGTGACCACACACAGATCACAGTAGCAAGTTCTCAACCCACTGAGCTATCTTGCCCACCTCTAATTTTGTTTATCATTGTGAAACCCATCTGTTATGTATATGCTCAAGGGCTTCGAAACGGGGGACGCTGAGGTAAGATGATCATCACTTTCCACATCTGCTGAACTTCAAGATCTTCAATCTGATCACCTTAACTGTCCCTTAACTAAAGTTTTTTCAATTTACTTCAAGGGTTTTGTTATACCATAGTTTATACAAGGGCCACTAGCCATGGCCAATGTTTCGGCTGTGGCGACTGTACATACTGCACAAGTAGTTTCCTTTAGGTCTCACTAGCCATGGCCTTCGGCCTTGGCCAGTGAAGACAGGTATATTTTAATACACTAGGTTTCTCTCACACCCACTCGTCATGGCGTTGGGCCATGGCCAGTGTCGACGGCCTCTGTCCGTGGCCGCTGCACATGTGGCACCAATAGGTTTCTTTGGGACACATTGACCAGGGCCACTGACACAAAGACTCCTTTTCTCCTACCTAGTAGATGTCATCACAACAGGCGCCCCCCATTTATTTTTTTCCCTCTGTTTTCATTCCCCTGATAATAACTGCTGTATTCTCACACTAATTACAGTGATAACACTACAAAATTAAAAAGACCCCACAGGTGCTCCCTGTGTGCCTCTTTCCTTTTCCCTAAGTCCCTCGACCGACCTAAGTAGATTTTTTTACATCCCTGGCCCGTCCCATTACTCCCGTTGTCTCTTTGCTTCATGTGGTGCATTTTCATTCCCGGGCGCGACTTGCGTTATTACCGCGGAAATCTCGCGAGATTTTCCCGGAATTCCCCCGATACTGTGAAAACGTCCAAACTGTAACTGGCTCCCGAGACCACCCCCAAGTCCCCAACTTGAAATAATGTCCTCTTGCCCCCTCCCCACCTCTTGCCTGATGCGATATCAACCCTTATCCTCCTCCAAACAGCTTTTTTTGTACTTAGCGTTTTCGCATTTCCCCGATATTACCATGGTAATAGCTTGCATTAAGCACAAAAAAATGGCTGGTTATCATTTCTGAAAAGCCTCTCTACTGAAAAGCACCATGGGAGATATAGCTATATTTTTGGGAGAAGGGGCACCACCCTCCTCGTCAAATATGTTAAAAACTATTGGATGGAAAAATCCAAACCTGTCCCGGAAATTAAGTCAACGCTTCGTGCCCCAAGAGTTTCTTATTTGGTCCAATTCCCTCCAGAGGTTTTTGCGCTTTGGCTTGATTAAATGTGGACTTTTTATCTATGGAAAATGAATGGGAGCGGGCCAAAAACAGCCATTTCTTTCTTTCTTAATAATAATAATAATAATAATTATTATTATTTTTTAAATATTGTTTATTGTATTAAAGGTTACATGATCAAACAATAACATTACATTTGCTACTTAAGTGTCGAACAAACATGAATTCAGCTCAGCAATCACGTTTCAGAAGAGTAAGAAGAGTTGAAAGAGAAAGGGGGTGAGGGAAGGTGTCACAACGATGCGGCCATTGAAGCTATGGGCAAGATGGAGGCGCTATTAGGACTCTACCGCTTGTCTGTTAGCGGTCTAGCCTTTTTTTGCTACGGGCATATAGGGAAGCCACGCCCCCCCGCGAGTCGCGTTGCAACTCGCTTTGCTGACTTTCGTTTTGATCCGTACCAGTGCCTTCCTTGGATTCCTCCCGTTTTCAGCATTTCCCCTTGCTGCTTATACCTACGCTGCTGCCCTTTCCTTCTCGCCCCCTTGCGGTTCGCTTCCATTGCCTTCCTTACATATCATCTTTGTTTACGTGTTATTTCCGGCTTTGTCTAGTGCTGCTTCTATTATCGGCTTCGAGCTGCCGCAGACCTGCCTTCCCTGGCGGTGGGGTTCCGACTTGTCGGCTCCCACCCGCTCGGGGAAACGTTCACAACATTACTGTTCTCTCGCTCTCTCACCCTCTCGCACTCAAACTCATTCGCCCTCTCTCTCATTCTCTCTCATTCAGACTCACTCGCGCTCTCTCATTCTCTCTCATTCAGACTCACTCGCGCTCTCTCATTCTCTCTCATTCAGACTCACTCACGCTCTCTCACTCTCTCTCACTCAGACTCACTCGCGCTCTCTCACTCTCTCTCTCTCATTCTCTCTTGTGTTCTCCCTCGTTCTGACTTCTCGTTCTCTCTGATCTTACCTGTTTCTCCGGGAGTACTTTTCCCCTGCTTACTCTTCCTGGCCAGCTTCCGTGTGTATTGCGGAGGTCCTCTACAGCGACTCTTCCTTACCTCTCCTTCCTGGGCTCCTTCCTCCAGAAAGCTCCGCTAGCCTTTGGAGATACAACCAAGATCATAGTAGAAAGTCCTTACCTGCCTCTGGACCTTCAACCGGCCATCGTCATCTGCAGCTACACAGGGTTTTTTCTGCCAATCAGGCTTTTTCCCTGTTTGAAGGAGCGGGCTCCCCAGGGTTCACTTGACTGTTTGTTCTATTAACGGTCAAAGTGGCCTCGGGAGGAGACCGTCCCTATCTCTTTGAACGTAAGAAGGGTAAAGGATCTCTAAGGAAGGAAGAAGAAGAAGAGAAACCTCCAAAGGATCGGAGAAGGAGGCAGAAGGTACTCAGCCACAGTAAAGACCCAGGTGAGGAGATCCCTGGGAAAGGAGCCTTGGGCAGTGACAGAAGGAAAGAAGAGAAAAAGAAAGAAAAGAAAAAGAAAAAGACACAGGAACGGGCGGGGGTGGGGATTAATAAACCTTAGGGGGGGATTGGAAACAGCTAAGCATAGAGGTCAATTTAAAATACCCCAGATCGCCTAATACTTATTATGCTGATCTTTAGCATGGAAAGACACTCTCTCCTTCATAGAAATGACAAACTCAGCAGCCAATCATCAACACAGGGGGCAGTATCACTCTTCCAGAATTTCAGAATATATCTCTTAGCGACCAAGAATGCCCTATGTGCCCAAAGGAATGTACTACTATTCAATACAACAACAGAGGAAAATAAGCCTAGCACGCCAATATGTGGGTTTCGAGGTAGAAAGAGGTCTAACACCAGATCCACTCTTTGGAAAACACCATCCCAAAATGACTGAATTTTCCTACACAACCAAAACATATGGAAGGTGGTGCCTACATCACTCCTACAGTTCCAGCAAACATCTTTGCAAAACAGCTTGCACGACCACATCTTCCAAGGAGACCAACTGAAATAGTGATTAATCCGCTGTTGTGTATACCGTAGCTCCAAATCAACCTTGTACTTAACCGGCCCGCACATATGCAGTTCCACTCTTATCCGACAACAAACCACTTAAGTCTGAATCCCAATTACATCTACCACATTGCAATGCCAGTGTAAACTCAGAAGGCGTAATGAGTTTGTATATGGTGGATGCAGAGAGAGGCATGGTCTTAGTTAGAAGTAGGACCGCCGACGAGGCATGCATGATAGCATTCAGTGGTGAAAAAATATCAGCAAAAAGATCTTTCAATATGTTATAGTGGCACATTTCTCCTGCCTTCAGCTTGTACTTGAAGCGCAAGAATTCAAAGTCAAACATGTTTGGACCATCATGGACCTGTCCAATTCTCCAAATGCCAGCTTCCTGCCATGCAGTCCACCACAAAGCATAGTTATCCCGTTGCACCGCCAGATTTCTCCACAAACTAGAGTCCGCACAGAGCAAGTATTTTTCACCACAAATCTCATTACATCTCTTCCATTCTTTCACAACATGTTTTATAAATGGTTGAGTTGACCGGTAACCTTTTGCCCACAAAAAGAATAACATCAAGAGGCGAAACAGCTTCCCTCTCAATGCTAATCCAGCCTGCGCAATCACTTTGGTCAATCATCATCCAGTGCTGCTAAGCACATAACGCACATGCAGTGTGATAGTGCCTTATATCAGCATAACCAAAACTACCTAGATGCACAGGTATCTGAAGAACATCTTTCGGGATGCATTCACATCCCCCTGCCCCAGAAACCTATTCAAGGAGTTATTAATACTCAATTCTTTCATTTTGTAACTCATGTTTCCCATAATTTTTAGTCTGGGGCCCGTGACAAACTTTTTGTTTTGAAAATGTCTGCTAAATCAGTCATGCAAGTCGAAAGTTATTAGCGATAGAATGTTCAGATTTGCTATGGCGCATGCTACACACCTTAACTATAGTGCGGTGGCTGCACTTTTGAATTGCATGACAGATTTGGCTGATATCTCCAAACAAAAAGCTTGTCCCTAGCCCCCCCAGACTGGAAATTTGGGGAAATATTCATAAAAAATTGAAAAAAGTTATTAAGAAAGCAAAACAATTCTGTTTTCGGCCTACTCCCATTCATTTTCCCATATATAAAAAAGTCCACGTTTGCGCGCCAAAGCGCAAAAAACGCTGGAGGGAATTGGACTACATAAGAAACAACTTGGGCATGAAGCATTGATTCGTTTTCTGCGACAGGTTTGGGGGTAAATCCTTCCAGGAGTTTTAAAAAATGTGTACAGGAAAGGGGGTGCCCCTTGCTCCCAATAAAATAGCTATACCTCCCATGGTGCTTTGCAGGAGAAAGCCCAGAGGCTTTTGAGAAATTAAAAAGCAGCCATTTATTTCCAAAATCCTATTGCAAGTAGCATTTGACTTGTGGAAGGATTTGGGTGAAATTCTCCAGATAAAAAGGGTGTCAAGGGTCCCCCAAACTTGACATTTTTAAAATATCAGCCATATCCATCATGCAAGTCAAAACGTACTAGCATTAGAATGGATCTAGGCAATCACCTTATCTATAGTGTGACTACTATAGTTAAGAATGCTTAACTATGGTAGTCTCCTTTTATTATGAACAAACGAAGGAGTGTCACCCCTATTACGTTACGCAACCCTGACGTGAATTCATAGGTACACAGATATGCCAGATCAATGTTGTTCTTCTCACAATTTGTTTCATTACAATACTACGGTAATTACCCATTCCTTGGTTTCTCCTCATTTTATCTTGGGATAAACAGCACCCATTTACTGTGAGATCACTGCATGATCGGTGTGAATTAAGGGATTGACAGAAGTGTGGACACTGCATATTGCTTCCTCTCATTCTGGTACTTACCTTTTGCTATCAAACTAGTATGACATTTTAGTTGTCATACTGCACTAGAAAAACACTACTTTTTGATACTGACACTACTGATTCTTAATAACAATCCACTGATTAGTGATTCATGCCACGTAATAAGCCTGTATGATGTATGTTACCAGGGTGTATAGCTTATTGTCTGCTCTATACTCTCTGTTCTTTCTTTATGTACGAAACATTGGATCCCACATCTCTGGACCCTGGCTTTTGAATGTCCTATCTCCAATGGTAACATTTTAATTTGACAACATGGTATCACATTTTTGTGTATCTTATGTTTACCTTGTATATGCAACTTTGTGTTTTTTCCGATGGGTTCTGGCCCCATCCCGCATTCAACCATGCTCTGTGAACAATTATTTTCTTTGATTTTTACTTTTTACCTTGTATGCATTATGTGTTTGCTATACCATGTGACTGTTGTTTTACATTGAAAAGTTTTGCCTTGAAAAGGACCCGTTGTTCAGGGTCGAAACATGTGTTGGCAGTTCTGTTCTTTATTCCACTATAAACTTTTGCACAAAGCACTTGGGCTGATGACTTAATTGATCAGCTTAATTTGGACTATTGCTCTTTAACAACGACATTGATCTGGCATATCTGTGTACCTATGGGTTGCACAATGTAATATGGGTGACACTCCTCTGTTTGTTCTTGGTTAAACCTAGTAGTTCTGAGGTAACTACTAGTCCCTCCAACGTGCAGAAGCCCTCCTTTTTCTCTTTGATTGCCTTACCAATTAATTGCAAATTGCAGTTCCTGTATTACCACTTTTGCAGTCCCAGCGCCTCCTATGCACGACATACCTCAATCCAGTCCCCCTCCTTTTATTATGAAGTTGTGGAATTATTGTACCCATTAAAAGTTTGTTATATGTAATCTACGATTTGCTACAATCAATTTTTAAAAAACTTGTATTAGTGAATTGACTGATTGAATTTTTCTCACTGTAAGCATTCTGGTGTTTGAAGCACAGTACATACTACTACCATCTGACATTTTGACTGGTTCTTACCAGCACTAAGGGTGTGTAGGGGACGGGAGTGTCCATCAATTGAGGACACTTTATCTTTTGCATCCATAGGTCAGGTGGCAGCACTGACTGTCCTTCGTGGCGGTGCCGCCTGATCTTTGCCGATTGACTGAGCAACTCAGTGGGGGATGAGGCAACACCCTAAATATCAGTTAAACCCCAGTTTTGTTTGGATCAGTTCCAGGAGTAGAAAAGATCGCTATTTCCATTATCTGGCTCAGCACTTTTCCCATCCACATTTCTCTCCTCTAAAGTAACTGCATTCGCTGCCAATCTCTACCAAATACCTTTTCAGAAAGACGCAGCTCTATAAAAATCACTGGGCATCGCCCATCCATCATCAATGTTTCTTTGCACACAATCTTCTTCTAAGTCAGAGATTCTGCCTAGTGTGGGCCACCATTTCTTTTTACACAGGCATCAGACATATGCAACATGCAGCTTCTTTAACTCAGTGTCTACCCAAACAAGACAAACTTCACTCAACTGTGCGTACACTTTCATTTCACTTCCCTGCCTGCTTCTCTTATATAATCCTTAAGCCAAACCACCTGGAGGGAATTTTCTTTCCATTGCTGTCCCTATGAGCTTTTACACTGACTGACTGACCGATCGGCTGAGTCACTCAGTCATTCACTGACTCACTCACCAACTCATTTGGTGTGGATAAAATACAAAATGTGATGTTCATAAAATGAAGCACTATATATTAAAATTGGTTGGATGCTGCATTCTCATTTCAGACACTTAGGGCCTGATTCATGGAATTCCTAGCGTGGTGTAAAGTTACTTTGCACTGCCAACAAACACCCGGATTCACAGAACGGTGCAAGTGCAAAGTGAATTTGCACCAGTGCAAAGTCAGTGCAAATTTGTTGGCCGTGGAAAGTCACTTTTCACTAGTGCAAGTCAATTTGCACCGCACTAAGAATTCTATGAATCAAGCCCTTAAAATTGCATTAGGCTGATCGGAGATAGCACATGGGCAACACGCTGGTCTTGGAAGAAAGACCACACAGAGCAACAGAGGTTTGAATCCCAGATCCATGCTTAGAAACAGAATTGAGGTATGGTATCGGGTGCGTTATAAAAAAAAGCAATTAAATAAATAAATACGTATGTGTTTTTAAACAGTAATGAGTGACCTAGAGCATAGCTCTCTTACCCAGTTTGCTTTCTTCTCCCTCCTCTCCTCCAGCTTTTCCTGTATGGCATGCCCTATTCCTCCAGGGGCGATGAACTTGTCTACTTTAGCTTTGCTGATCCTGTACTGTTCGTCCGTGACGAGGTGCCTCATGCAGCGAAGGTAGGTGTCCATGGTCTGCTGTATCGGTGGCACTGGGAGCTTGGGCAGTTCCTGTTTGGGACAATAGGATAACACAAAGCACACCTTCAGTAATTTAGCTCAAAAAGCCATGGTCTGGGATAATTAGTAATTAGAGCTTAGTGTAGTTCAAAGTACGGGGCAGAAAACATTGATCCTGACACATGGACCAACAAAACATGAGAATGAAGAAGGTTTTTATTGATGCAGTGATGCGTTGGGTGACCACATGGATAAAAACCTACATTTTATGGAAAAAACTTGCAAGAGAATGTTTATACTTATAAGCAATGCTCAACTACAGAAGAAGAAGGCAGCCTAAAATTGCAATTCTATTTAGAATAATCCTGAATACCTTGATATTAACCTCAACTATACCTTTAGAGACTTTCTAATTTTTTGGCTCATTATAAGCCTGTGTTAGAGTGCAGGGGACGGGAGTTCCAGTTCTTGTTAGGGGACACATGTTTAAATTAGACTTCAGAAAACTGGATTTGTCACAGGAATTAAGAAACATTTAAAAACTGTTGATACTTGTATAGAAACAGAAAGCACTACCTAACTACCCTCTATGCTGTTATTTAAATGGCCCATCTTACATGTGTAACACTTGCATTAATAATGCAAACGATCGATATCAATAAACATCACAGTGTGCACATCATATAGATTAGAATGAAATTAAACGACACTGCTTACAGCCAATGGTATGTTGCGGTTTATTATGTGGTCACAGCAAAGTCAGGGAGCTCCTTTCCCCACAATGAATGTGGCGCTTAATAAAACACAGATTTAACGGTGAGGGATGAGGATGCGCTCAGCACCAGGAAATAAAATGGTGGTCACTTGAGTATGAAAATTAAATGGTGACTTTAATTCAGTTGCAAGCAGCCGACACGTGTTTCGACACACTGGTCGTTTTCAAGGCACAGGATGCTTTAAAATTCCCCACTTTGTAATCCTGAAGATTGGTCAGGTATGGACTGGGGACACCGCAAGAGATGGGTGTATTATATGAGATTTAGATGAACAAAATTCTGCCGAGATGGCTCATAACCGTATATTGCTCGGTAAATCGAGCGTCAAAAGAATCAACGGGATAATCCCCTGCTGCATAATAAAACACTATGATTTTTATTTGGTTCACTTTGGTCAGGCCTCCAACCCATCTCGCACCCAACCGCAACAAGTACCCAGTGCCACAATGGACTAGGAACCAAATTAGATATATTTATTTCAACGAAATTTCACAAATAAATTACATCAGCCACCAATGCTGTGGCAACACAAGAACAAAATGACTTCCATAAAACACCAACACAGAGATATGCAATTACAATTGTTTCCTTTTAAATCACCCACCAATACAAGAAAAGAACACTTCAAGACACACCGTGATATCTGATTTAATACACAATGTCATGATACCTTTCCTCCCAGCAACCCTCACCCTGCAAACATCAATTATGCTTGACTCCTTTGAAAGACGTGCAGCGGATTCTGAGTGTTAAGCACAGATGCAATGTGGGAAATGAAAAGCAAGGAGAAATTTGTTTTGCTACACCTAACCAGAACAGGCAGGGCTTTGTGGTTCTGGTCAGAGCACAATGGGAACATCGTTTTTTGAGTTTTCAGCACAGATGAAATGTGGAAAAAAAATGTAAATGGGAAATTCGGTTTTGGGATCAGAAATTTAGATACAATATGAGAGAGAAAAACAAATGGGAAAATTCATTTTGCCACACCTATAAAGAACAGGGCTTTGGGGGTTTTGTTCAGAGCACAATGGGACCAAAGGGGCAATTTCATTTTGCACCTTGTACATGTAAAGGCACTACCAAGCTTCCCACTTCTGATTTACAAAGAAGGAGAGCAATGGGGAATTTCATTTTTTACACCCTGCGCACACGTGGAACAGGGCTTTGGTCTGGTCTGTTTTTAGGTTCCACCTCCCCCTTCAATGCCTAATGGCCACTAATGGACTTTTTATGAGACTTGTGCTGCCAGAACAGACATGGCTTTATCTGGTCCTTACTGGTCCTGATTGATGATGACAAGCAGGCCAGGTCTTCAGGGCAGCAGAGGGAAGAATGCTGGAAGCTAAGTTTCATTTCTGAAGAAATGGCCTTTTAGACTTACACATAAATGCAGTATGCATGACATTGTATAAGGCACACAGTTTCAGCATATATATAAGTGTCACTTCTAAGTTGTCCCTTGCATACGGCTGTTAGATGAGAGCATCATATTCACACTTTTTGTGGTTTTGGTGAGCATTTCGCTTAGCAGATTGTCAATTTGGATGAGGGAAAAACGAAAATTACATTCTTTTATTTTGTGTACATGTAGTGAACGGTATCCAGTGATTGCATTGAATTCCAAAGCAATGAATGCCAAAGCACCAAAAAAAATGCAAGCGGAAAATAAAAGTATTGAATGCATTTTTTTCACAGGTAAAGGTTTTACTTTAATGATGGGTTTTAAGGGGTAAAAAAACAGGGGTTCGGGGGCCTCCCCATTAAAAAAAAATGAAGAAAAAAATGCATTTGATGCTTTTTTTCATTGCTTTTTTTTAGATGCTGAGGCATTGAATGCTTTGGCATTCGATGCAATCACTATAAAGCATAGTGAACTCTGTTTTACTTTAGCTGCTTGAACACAGTCTGCTATTCCATTGAAGATACTGCGCACTGCAGTTTCTTGAAATATCAGTGCAGCTCTCCATGGATATGTCAAACCGCGTGTCTTCCTTTTCCTTCCTGAAATGCATTGCACACATCTTAGCATTTTTGGATTGAGGCCCACTTTCTTTCTTTTGTGATTAGGTTTAATAGGCCTGATGTCTGACCTTATTTCTGTGCTGTCCTTATATTTCGGGGGAACATATTCACAAATGACTCTGGCCTCTTTATTTCTTGCATCCAGGGGCTATTTCTAACCCCAAAAGTAACACCTAATCAATGACAGAGAGGAATGCACTCGTCTTGTACATTTCAGAGGAAAAGTAGACATTCAAGGCATTTCTAAAAACTAAAGGATGCAGGGCGCTTTAAACTCTAGGAACCCCACTTAGAGAGGTCTGGATTTTGCAGTAGGGGAAGTGGTAATCAGGGAATGAATACATGATGGTCCTAAGTGGCAGTAATGTTTCCCATAGCTCTCAGCTCCAGAGGTTAGCCTTATTCTAAACACTATACATAAGGAAACCAAGTAAGAAGACAAGGATCATGCAATTTAGCCATGTGGGATGAGTAAACCTTGGGCCAAATGTATGATGCATATTTCCACATTCCAGTTATGAAGGAAGCATTGTCATTTTTGTTATAGAGATTTCCCATAAATCAGAATATGCAAGGTGATTACGCTCAACAAGCCTGGTCACATTTGTACATAAGTGGATCATAAGCTAGGCTACAGATTAAGCAGATATGGGTGTAATTTCACCAAAATGCTTGGGGTAACGGAAGTGACATCACATGACTCTTGACCTCTGATGACATCACATGAAGTGATGTCATTTGACCCCGCCACAAGTCACATCACGGAAAGTGGTGGCACATGACCTTTCACATCTTGACAAAACAGGAAGTGGCATCACATAGCATTGTTCCTCAGTAGACTAAGATAAATATGATTACAATAGCACTGTAATATGATATACATTTCAGACAAGAATGGATCACCATATGCAGCGTTAATATCAGTGTGTATAGACCCACATTACCAAATTACTGTGAATGTAAGCAGAAGTCCAAGGCCAGATGATACCATGCAATGGAAAGAAAATGCATGTGACTTTTGCATGAAATGAAAGAAGTTGTCTCACCAAATTCAACCCTTAGAAACTGAGCCAGAACCAAGCAAATCTACAGTCATCCCCTGTCAGGATATGCAACAAAAAAACAGATTGCAGGCGGTTATATATATTTACAGGTGTTGGAAGTTTTCTGAAGCATTTTCATTTTTTAGACATTTCTCACATATTGAGTGTGGCAAGAACGCAGAGCGAAAGACCCTCATTTATTTTCCCCAAGGCCTGTCACACGCCCACATTCCTCACTAGCAGCTGTGTCTGGTCCATGGTGGCTGCACGAATATGTGAAGTGTTGCCATATAAGAACACGCTCATCCTGGCTTTGATGCCAGTAATGAGACTATAAGAAAACATGTCACAGCTGGCTCCAGTGTCCTGCCTTGGTGACACAAAAGGTTGAGAGCTATGCGAGTACTGCAGTAGATTACAAAGTGAATTGATCATGAGAGCCAACAGGCCCAGATTGGCTGATCACCTCATACCCGAGATGGGACAGCTCGAGGGATCGGTGAAAAACGTCCAGTGCACTGAAGCTGCAGCCAAAACAATGTGCCTTTGTCACAGGTCGAAAGCAATAATGTATTTCCCACTGCCCCCACCAATGTTCACCCTGTAACTTCAGTCCTTCAGCATAACTACTAACAGAAGAAAGTGCGGCTGATTAAAAAGGATGTTCTTGGCTATCATATTCAGATCATAGTGCAACAGGGTTGTTTCGTGGCTGGTTGGTAAACGGAGGGTAAACAAAGACTACAGGTACCAGGTGGGAACCCGGGAAATCCGTGTTTTACTCTCACTGTCCAGAATCCGTCAACTAAGAGGTAAGGGGAGTGAAACTCCAGTTGCAGTGGTGCAGATTGTCATGTGACCCTCTGATTGGGCCAAGCAGTGAGGCTTCTGATTCTACAAAGCACACCCAGAACAGGCTTTTCTGACTAGCGGATGTTCCCTCCTCTCGAGTACTCTGGTGCAGAGATTGTGTAGGGGCTTGGGCCGTGTTGTAGGTATAGATTCGGTGTTCACTCCCAGCTCCTTTCCTTTAGAAGGAGGCGGCCCCCAGCAGGTGGAAAGCGATGGCACTGGAGAAGGCCACCAGGTTTTATGACTTGAACAGCCTCTTTTGTGAAGATGTCAGGTTTACATCTGGAGGGAAGAAATATAAGGAGTTGCTGGTTCTATTAGATCCCCACAGCATGGGCCTCTGCTCTCTGATCCCAGCTGAGCTGATCATGGTTGTCTGCCGCTATGAACTGGCAGCGAAGGGTGTCGGGGATAAGAGGGACCCAATATGAAAGAGGGGGGGTTGTGGAGGCTAATTGACTAACTGATATGCCCTGTGTGTCTACATGTGGTTCAAAGGCACTGTCCAGTGAACTGGTAAACTGGTTGTATGTCAATTTTGCAACGTGCTTTTTTCTGTGACTCCCTGAAAAAGAGCAACATTCGAATTTTTGATTTTGAGTTGTTGCATACCATTTTTGCCCTAATCTTCCTTCCCTGTCCCCCTCTTTCTTTTTCCCCAGTGTGTTCCACCATTTGCTTACCTTTCCATCATACATCTGTATGGTAGGTATGGAAATAATATCAGCATGTTTGGGTCTAAGAAAATGTGCTTCTCACTTTTAAGCCGGTACACTCCCGCCATGGCCTTGTCCTCAGGGAAATTGTGCATTGTCATTGTGAGGGTCTTCCAGTTCTTTCTCCAGTAATCCAGGGCCTCCTTGAGCACGAGTCTACGGGGAGGGTCTGATCCTGGATGGCCCTCTGCAACGTTGCCTCTCCCTGCTGCCGCCCGCTCCACGTCTCGCCCGAGAGGGGTCGCGAGGCCTCGCAGTTTCCTGGTCTCGGCTGGATACTTGGGTTCAGCAGTCTCTATGGTTTCTGCCTCTGTCCCTGACGCGATCCTGCCACGTTCTACAGTAGCGGCAAAGGCGTGATGTGTACAGGACGTCACAAACAGCTGGTGCGGCAACAATGATAGTGATGGGATGTGCGTGCTATGGAATAGAAAGTGAAACGCACTTTAAAAGTAGCTTTCTGTGATGAAGAGAATGTCCGGTGTGAGGGGGCTGCGGCTTCTCTACAGAATGCAGTCTTCTCTACCAGACTGATTACATTTTACACTCCAGTTTGGAAGCTTGGGCAAATGGCAATAGACCCTCAGATTCACCTTAAAATATACAATTTGCTACACATTTTTCAAAGATACGCCCCTGGGTACTATTCAAATAGTTACTCGCGAAAAACCACGTATTGCAATTCACAAATTCAGGCTGCTTATTTTTCAGCTCAAAATTGAAGACCGAAATTCCATAAATGGCATTATGGGCCGTTTTGACTTAAACTGAGTTGTAGCAGTCATGCTTCGAAGCATTTCTTTGTTGTTTAGAATATTAATTTATGGAATGCTACTGTATGTTGTTTTATAATGGAAACTGGACCCTCCTACTTGCTCGCTCTTGATACACTTGTGTATAGGCGCGTTATAAATGCCATATCATATCATATCACTATCTCACGTGGAGCCTTGTCTTCTGTTTGCATTGCAGTTAAGCACTTCTCAATTGTAAATGCGCCAGTAGGTGTAATAAAAGTGCACAGAAGGTAAAGGACTGAATAGGCAACCTACATCTATTCTGGGGTAAGTTGAGACATGTTTTGGTAGATATGTAGCCCAGGAGCTTCTGTTGTTTTCTCTATACGCATTGGTTTCAGAGGGGTAGGTAGTGCGTTGGGTCAGAGGAAACAGATCTGATTTGGACCAATTGATCTGCAGCCCTTAGAAGTTGCCTAAATGCTCGGTCTTATAAGTTACGGGAAGTAGGTAACATGCTGGATCTTTAATAAACAGGAGGATATGATCAGCTAAGGTGAAGTAGTATTCCTGTGGCCAGCCAGTGCTAAACTGTGATCATAATGCTTCTACCTGTTCAAGATAGCTAGTGCTTCCATTACAAGAACAGACAGGACCTGGGGACAATGGGCATCCCTCTCTAGTCCCCTGTCCCAAGAAAAAAGCAGCTGACAGCCTAACCATGACACGCACCCTAGCTGTAGGAATTTTATATAATAACCCACATATAAAAAGTACCCTTGGAATCCCATCTTCCACAAGCCCTTGAACGTTTAAGCCCAGAAGACTGAGTCCAATGCCTTTTTGGCATCCGGGGAAGCTACCACCACCTGAACACTTGGGCTGAACTGAGACAACACAAAGGAAAGGTGCTGTCGGCAGGGTGCTATTGACCTACCTGGGATAAACCTATATTGATATTTGTCAACCAATAAAGAAACAATTGGACATAAGATGGCCACCAAAATCTTCACAACAATCTTGGCATAGGTATTGCTCAAGGAAAGGGAGTGCTATGACTCAGATAGTAGGGGGGTTTCAGAAGGTTTAAATAAGAGGATGATTATGGCCTGATATCAGGACCCTTGTAGAAGACGGAATGCCATTGCCTCCTCCCAAACATTCACTTTGACTAGGATCACTATAATTGTTGCTTGAAGACCTACGTGACTGTTACTAGTTTCACTTTGTATTCATCTCCGGATGCAGTACGTGAACACTGACCCAGCTACCTGCATATAATTGCTGAAGTACTCTATGTCAAAAATTGTTTTTCCTGGAACTCGCCTTGTTGAATTCATCTTGTGTAATTAACTATGCTGCGCTTTGTGCAAGTTTAGCGTTGCTTTTAAAGCAGCCGCAGTTAGCTAGAATCGAAGTTCAGCAGATAGCCTGGAAATGCTGGGTGGGAAAGAAACTACATTTCCCAGTAGTCCTAGCTCTGCACTAATCTGGTGACCAGGCGCACCAGCGCCGGCGCACCTGAGCCTAACCTGGTTTCGCCGGTCCACCTGGGCCATGATTGTAAGTTGCTGGTTACCTCTACTTACTACAAAATCCTCTCTGTTAGAGGACCTTCTTTGACACTAATAACTGACTTTATCTTGATAATTACACAGACCATTCTGCTATAACTAACTCCCGCTCTTTATCAGAGAGCGCTCTCTCAACCCACCATGGGCTACCTTGACACCATTAATCTTCTACTTGCCGGCCAGAATGTGTGTTAGCGCAAGCTTTGCCTAGTCCTTGTGAACATCTCACACAATAATCCACTTCTTCAGAACCATGTGTTTTAGAGGACTTAGTGGATACGGCTGAATAATTACCTCATTCTAAACTGGCTCATAACCTTGCTCCTCCCACGCCACTTCCCTGCTTAAACTCCCCCCCTTTCCCATTTTGTCTGTTTCTCAAAGAATTAAAGGAAGATGCCAATTGTCTTAACAATTCATTGTCTTTACATTCCACCCTTATCGCGAGGAAAGCGTGCCAACATATTCGGGACTCTACCACAAAACCCAAGCTCACGAAACCTCTGTGCAATAACTCTCGACAAGCCACTTTGTTGAGGTGTGCTCTGCTAAATACACGTTCCCTTACCTAGCATGCTACAAATATTCATGACTATATTTCAGAACTTGACTTGGACCTAATTTGCCTCACAGAGACTTGGATTACAGACACAAGTGGCCCAATGATTGCTCTGGCCACCCCTGAAGGCTACGCCACTACCTGCCAAAACCGGGCCTCTGGCCACAGGGGCAGAGTAGCTATTATTGCCAAAAAACTCTATTTTTTCAGGCACCCTGCGACTGCTCCAAGCGTGAAATTCTTCATGTGAGAAATTACCCATACTGTTCAGAGATGTATTAACTTCATCCTAGTCTATCGCCCTTCTACAGATATGTCAAACTTCAATGAAGATCTTATCCATACTCTAAATCGGTTACATGGTCCACATGGTTCCACCCTGCTGGTTGGGGACTTCAATCGTTGGCTCAATAACAGCACCGATAACGCAAGTGCAGCAGTACAAATAGGTCTGAACAACATCGACCACTATGTATTAAATAACGCACCAACCCACGACAAAGGAAATATTCTTGACTGGGTAGTGGCCAGGAATTGACTGTGCAGGTCGACCGTAAACTATCTTGTATCTGGTCAGACCATTACTCGATAGTTTTTCAAATCCATCTTCAAAACCTGCTTCCAAAAGGAAAGAAACCAGCAAAAATAGTAAAAAAAACGAAACTTCTAAAAAGTCACTACCAACGACTTGAAAGACTGCATGAACTTGATTATGTCCTCAACCTTAGACTTAGATCCCCCCGCTATTCTAGTCAATGTTTTCAATCACACTCTCGCACTTTGCTAGACAGAGTGGCTCCTATCAGGAATGAATTGGTTAGAGACAATACTACCCCCAGTAATGGTATTCTCAAGGCGTCTGCCTAATGAAAAAAAGAAAAAGGAATGCTGAGGTAAAATAGCTAAAATGCCCCACAGAAGCAGATAAAACCACTTGGAAAACTCTAGATGAAGCATTCAAATGGGCAATCTGTGAAGTGAAAAAACGTCCATACAAACAGATTGAGGAGGCAAATAAAACCCTAAAAAGCTATTCGAAATTATCAAATCATTGGAGAAACCGGGCACTTTATCCACACCTTTCTCCCCAACGGACCAAGATTGCCTTGAAACACAACAAGCTTTCAAGGCAAAAGTGGACAAGGCCTGCATAAAGATCAAACATGAGTTAATCAAGGACACGACTTACCCAGCACATATTCTCAAAACTGCATCGAAGAAGTCACAAGCTGAATTCAACTTCTTTCCTGTTACTACTTCTGATATGATATTTACACTATCTATATAACGTCCTTCTCCGTGCCCAGAAAACACGGTCCCTCCTAATTTAATACTTGACCATAAAGACACTTTGCCGCCTTTCTTGTTAGGTTTGCAAACTCCTTGTTCGTTAGTAACCAGGTTCCTGACCCTATTAAAAAGGTCACGATGACACCCTTGGTTAAAAGAAACCTTGGCTTGATTCTAAAGACCCAAACAATCTAAGGCCCAGTACGAACTGCAACTTAAATATTGGACAAAAGTGCCACCATTTAACTCCAGTCATTTATAGAAACATCTAAAATCTTAGATCTCCGGCTTCCGACCACAGTACAGTACTGAGACTGCTCTTTTAGATTTCCAAAATCACATGTTGAGCACTACAGATAAGGGCAACATTAGAATGCTTATATTGTTCGATCTGTCAGCAGCGTTTGAACTTTTGGACCACGACCGTCTCCTCCTTACCCTGAGAGACATTGTGCTATGCAGTCCGAATACCATCGAGTCCTTCCTATCTCATCGTAGTCACAAAGTTTGCTGGAGTGATGCCACCTCTGCATCAGCCCGGATTGGCTAAGGTGTTCCACAGGGAGCTTGCATGTCTCCCCTGCTCCTCAAGCTGTACTTCAGGCCCCTGCGTGATGACCTGGACGAGCTGAAGGTGTTTTTCACTAACTATGCTGATGAAACTCAGCTAGACCTTGAGCTCTCAGGGGACTATGACATCATTAGCGTACAATCTGTCCACAGCCATAACAAAGCCTGGATGAACTCTAACTGGATGTGCCTTAACAGGAATAAGACTGAGTAACTGATATTCGGCTCTGCCCACGCTCGATCCTAACTCGACCACAAATACCAGTCTTTCTCCATCTATGACTGTTGTATCACAGTTTCTAAGAGTGTTAGAACCCTAGGCTTCCATCTTGTTCCCTGCTTAGTTCTGAAACCCATGTTAATCAGACTGTGAGAAGCTGTTCCTATTATCTCAGGCTTTTGAGGAATCTTCAACCCTTATTATCTGAGTCCAATTTTTCAACGCTTACCCCGGCAACTATTTTGTCTAGATTGGACTATGGTAATGCCCTCATTATCGGAGCCCACATAACAAACATACAGGACCTACAAGTGAAAGAGAACGATGCTGTTCGCATCATTAAGGGGAAACCCAGGAGAGAGCATATCACTCGCAGTCAGCAGGACTTACACTGGTTCCCTATCACTTCTCGTCTACAATTGAAGGCAGTGACCCATGCCCACATGGCTGTTCTCCAACCTACATCAAAAACGTGGTACACCCTTACAAGCCCCCAAGAAAGCTACGGTCATTTACACTAGTATTGTTTACAAATCCAAAATGTAAGCTTGCCAGCAGCTTAGGAAAGTCGTTTCCCGTTCTTGCTGCAAAAATATGGAATTCCCTAACACTAGATCTCAGACTACTGAAGGAGCATACTAAGTTCCACCGACAACTGCAAACCCTACTTTTCCACTGAGGTGCCCTCTTGACCACTTACTTTCCTAGATCCTGCTGTCTCGGCTCTTTTTTGGTATTTTTGTGTTTGTTTTCTAGCGCCCTAATGCCTGCAGGCTTTCTGCACACTATAAATAAATAAATACTTAAAATAAATAAAATGTGAGAGGCTAGATGAGCTACAACTCTTTATGCAGCTCCGGTGATATCTCATCAGTACGAAGAGCCTTAGGAAAAGGCAGAGCATCGATAACGCAATGGATTTCCTGGAGCATGGCAGGTGCATTAAGTACGGCAACAGCAACCAGTGTTCATATCCCCAGAGGGAAAGTTTCTAGGTAGCTGGCCAGGGCATTCATTGAGGCACTGGGCCTCATTCCAAGTTGGGCGTTAAGGGATACCGGGCACCGGTAAGGAGACCGGTGCCGGTAATCCCTTACCGCCCAATTCCGAGGTCCCTTAGCGGGAACCATAAGGAACGTGTGGTCTGACCACACGTCCCTTACGGGTCCCGCTAAGGGACCAGAGGGCTAATAACAGGCTTGCTAGTCGCGAGCCCGTTATTAGCACCCTCCCCATTCCTATTGAGCCCTATGGGGGCTCAATGGGAATGGGGAATGGTTTGTTCAATGGGGACTTACCGGTCCCTCCAGGGTCAGAATGCACCGGTAAGTCCCCATTGAACAAGACCGGACTCGGACACGGTATGGGAGGCAGCCATGGTGCTAATAGCACCATGGCTACCGCCCATCTTGTAATGACCCCCACGGTCAGCAACCTCGTAAAGAGAAGAATAATCTTTTGTAAAAACCTAATTAATTCCAGTGGGGTCCGTACATGCAATACCCTGCAGCAATCTTCTAAAGGCCACTTTTGCCACACAGTAGTCCAGCTAAGGTACTGCTTAGTCAATTGCCCTCGTACCTCTGGGACATCGTAGGCTGAGACAGGTACTTGATCGTTCTGCCTGCTGTTTCCCAAAAGTCCTCCAGCCCTATCCTGATGTAATGTCGAATCGCAGGAGCCCTCGTGGAAGAGGTTTCAAATCTGGTGATCTTGCACCAAAGATTTTTAAGCAGCCTTCCTTCAGTGCAGATTTATTCACTGCTTAGAGCGCCCTTAAAGGCCTTCCAAAGCACTGACAAACAGATCTCCGGCTTTGTTCAAAGTAAAGCTCAATTTGAGATTCAGGCTCAGTCAGCAAGGCAGTTGCACTAACACCTAAGGGTATGCATTGCCAGGGAGGGTATGCTGAAAGTCATTTGGTATGGAAGGACCCTAAAAAGGATGGGAGATTAGAGATGGGGAAGATTGCACATTCAGGTATTGTCGAAAGTATACTGGAGGAAACCAGAGGGAGATCCATACTTGTGTGCATGTCATGGACAGAGGAGTAATAAGAAAAGTCACTTTATTCATCATGAAGTACTCTCTAAGTATTAAAGAGCAAAAATGAGCAAGGTCATGAGATACCTGGCTGATGAACGAAGGGTGAATACACACCTATGGGGGTTACACCTTGGTAAGTGTGTACACGTTAATGTGAATGACTTCTGACAAAAATGTATCAGGACAGTTTCGAGTACTGCAGTCAGATTTTTAATAAAACTGCAGTTTACGTGTTTGTAGATGCACTTAATTGAGAGTAACACAAGATACAACAGTATTTACACATTTTGAAAGTATAGTAACCAGTTTGTGAGTGACAAATTTCAAATATTTGTAACGTCTTTTCAATGCTTACACATCCACTGAGCGGTCCTTGGGAAGGAGACCAGTGGATTTAGTGAGGTGATAGCATGTAATAATCAGCACATATACATCAAAACAATGTGGGGTTGAACAAGGACAACGCAGACAATATAACAGTCAACACAACAGTGTTTCGGCCAGAAAGTGAGCTTGGATGAGCTGTGATGGTCTGGCCTTCATCAGGATGAGATATTCCAAAGCGGGAAGTTTCTTGTGAGGTCGGAACTTGGGAGCGCAGTGGCTCAGGGAGTAGCAGTGTCAGGAGTACACTGGAGGATTTTCGAGGTCCTAGAGGTGGCCGTTCCTCGAGGGCCTGTTGCCGCGCAAATTATGGATAGAACAGGCTGGCGTGATGAGTACGCAAAGTCAACCGCAAGCGTGAGGGGCTAGGGTTGAAGGAAGGATGAGCGCTGCAGATCAAGCTGTCAGCGGTCGCAGTTCCTGGCTGTGCACCAAGTATGCATGAGATCCAATTGGATATCCTGCCACTCTCCTTGTCAGTTCTGAACTGTAGCATATTGTCCTTGAATTTCAAATTGTTGATCTTAAGGCCTACTGTACTGAACCCTGCCTTCATCTGTACCAGAATGGCAGCTTTGTCTGAGGCAGGAGGAGAGATGGCAGAGATGGATGTATTATGCAGGAGATTGGTCTGGGATGCAAATGATGGCTTGGAACATATTTTCTCAATGAAGTCAGATCGCACTCGCTATTTGCCTCCTTTTGCCATGGTATAAACTGCAAGTCAAATCAAGCTCGACACAAGCCCTACAAGGGACACAGCACCATTCAGGGTTAGTTTCATAGTTCGTGGGACAGTTGCAAAGTTCATGAGGGTTTTTCAAAACTAAATGGGCCCTTTTACAGCTTATTTCTCAGTTTAACAGTTTATGAACCAACTTGCAGCTTGTTCTACAGTTCCACAACTCGAGGGTCAATTTCACAACATGTGGGACAACATGATAACTCATGGGGCATTTTCACAACTCATGGGATGCTTGCACTGCTCACAGGCTATTTTTCAGGGTTACCGGTCATTTGGTCGAAAAAAAAAGGTCGACAGGACAAATGGTCGACACAATTTGGTCGAAAGACAAATGGTCGAATTTTTTTTTTTGTATTTTCACTTTTTTTTTTGGGGGGGGGGGGCCCCCAGCCCCCTTTTTTTGCTTAAAAACCCTTTTTTTTCCTAAACGAAAACCTGAAAAATATATATAAAAATAAAATAAAAAATTCGACCATTTGTCTTTCGACCAAATTGCGTCGACCATTTGTCTGTCGACCAATTTTCTGTCGACTAAATGACCGGACAGCATTTTTCAGTTTATGGGGAAAACTTAAATGCTATATCAACATGAAAACATTCTTTATTCGGTATAAAACCATAAACGAGCATCATGTAAATACATACACATGCGAGCAGACAAATACATTTTCACAAAAATGTCGTAGATAGTGAACACGAAAATCAAATTGATTGTGGAAAAATGAATAAAAACAGCAGGTCATAAGCTTAAAAATGAATGATAGAAATATACTAAAACACCAGGCCCAGAACTCATTGTAACCTCTTTTGGAATCAGTCATGACCCCTTTACTCTTACGGAAAAGAATGCGGTATGCTGATTACAGAGTCAACGTGACATCTTGTGGGGACATATATCCCAGCAATTGTGCTACAAATGTCACATTACATCTCTTTTTGGGCTGCTTCTCTGCTACCACCCTGAAACTGAAAACACAATTTCAAACATGTATCTACATTGTTTGAAACGAAAAGCGGAGACAACTTGTTATTTTTGCACTTGGCATGTGTTGTTGGGCTCAAAGGATAATGTGCTAGTCTAGGACACCCACATAATGAGATATCTCTAGAGCGGACTGACCAATCAGTCCTATTAATGAGTAGTACCTCTTGTGAATGGTGATGTGAACTGATGAAGGAACTCACTTGTCAATATTGAGTTGAAATGTAGCTGCTTTATACATTACTGCCAGGGGTCAAGTCCTAAAAATAAAAGCGGGGGACTTTTCATTCAATTGGCTTTGCATAACCACCCAAATTGCACAGGACAAATGGCATTTGCTTTCATAAAATCAACACACACACAAAACCAAGACAGGATATTTTCTTCTAATAGTGTTTTTGAAAACGTTAAAAGGTGTGCATGTTTTAAACTCCAAGAACCAATTCAAATGTTTTCCCTGGAACTTGCAGTACCGAAATGGGACATTTCACCTTGAGTTGTTTGTTATTTTTCATCAGGTTATATAGTACAGTGGTGAAGTGTCATTCCTGCAAACCTGACGTCTGCGGTTTGATCCTGTGGTTGACTTTAATTCAAAGAGGACCTTCAATGTTTCTCATTTTATCTGAGGGGACTGACTCCATCCACCCGCGTGTACCCTCGACTTGAGCCCTGCGTACTGCCCTCTACCTTGCGGGAAAGGTAACACCCCTGCCAGTCATGTTTTACTCCACCCATTTATAATTCATACTTTATCGTTGTTATACTACTTGGGGCAGTCTTGAGATTAGCAGGTATCTCAACTGGTGATATGAAATCGCTGAAGAGCTAATCCCACTCTCCTATTGGATCACAGGAGCTGTCTAAAGACACTGAATTCCAGAAGAATCCATGCATTCTGTAAACCTACTTTGTCCATTTCTTTTATTATGATTGACAGTCCGACTGAACCCAAGGGACAAACGCTATGATTGGTTCTGATCACCCCTTACCAGTGCTCACCTTTTGCCAAAGTCTGTGGCCCTCATTACGACCCTGGCGGAAAGTAACTGACCTGACCGCCATAGCGTAAATAGCGTTTCCGCCATTGCACGACGGAGTAAAGTGCGGCTAATTCTGACCCATCGGGCACGAGCACTACGCCATGGCGGAAGTGCAAAGTCCGCGATGGCGGAAATGTCCCCAAAACGCCCCTCACCGCCGTCGTACGGCGCCCTAGGTGCAATTCCGCCACCCATCATAGCGGTCACTGTAATGAGCGGTAATCGCAAAATACGGTGACCGTAAATATACGGAAACGGAAGTAAAAACATGGGCCCGGAACGGGAAACAGCACGCCGTACACCTATAAAATCAGAATCCCAACACAACCATTAAAAATCCTACCCTGAGACACATCCCAACCCGTTAGCCACCCTAGTGAAAACAATAAAAATGGGAAAAGTTGCGAAAAAAGCGTGCGACCGCAAGCGGCAGGTCCACTTCTCCCATGAGGAACTCACCGTGCTCACAGAGACCCTCCAGGAGAATGCTGCCGTCGTCTTCTCGACGCAAATGAACAGGACGGCACTTGCGAACAAGAAGGCCATATGGGCCCTGGTGGCACAGCGGGTAAGTGCGGTGGGGACCGCACCCCGCAACCCACAGCAACGCAGAAAGCGATGGGACGACTTGCGGATACGCGTACGGAGCATACTATCAGCCAACCGTAACATTGCCACAGCTACCGGGGGAGGATCGGAATCACCCATCAAGTTGACCCCCTGGGAAGAAATCTGTGCCTCCACCATTGGAATGGAGAGTATAGAGGGAGTCGGAGGGATGGAGAAAGGAGTGCAGACATCCGAAGAATCAGGTAGGTGGGCCAAATAAAACAATGCTAAATCCACAATGTCCAATCATGTGAAGTACCATGTGTCCACATAGTGCAACAGAAACACATGTCCAGGAGAACGTCCACATACATTGGCCTGATAGCGCACTTTAAAAGTCACATTAAATACATAAATAATTAAAAATCCTAAAAACACCCTCTACACGTGCAGCATGCACACCCTAACTGCAGGCTGCAAAACAACTGCATCCTCAATCCACACAAAAATGAAACCACCTCCAAGGCCCTGACCCAAATCACCCTCAGGTACCACCCCAATGCATGTGATACATTGCCATTCCAATTTCCACAGACCCATAAATAACGCTCGCCCTCCTTTACTCCAACACAGGGTCCGATTCAAACGACGAGCTTCAGGACACCCCTACCAGCACACCTGCAAAGAGGGCCAAGACCAACGGCCAAAGACCCTCCACCTCAGCTGCACGGATCAAGACACGGCAGCAGCACAAATCAAGTGGCAGCACACAGGAGGGGACTTCAACAGGCACCCCAGCAGCCAGCATGCCCACAACAGCAGCACCACAGGTCCCCCCAATGGATGCCACAGAAGGCACTGCTTCTGGTGGCAGCAGCACCATAGGTGACACTGCATTAATGGCAGCATGCTCCGACACAGAAAACGGTGCTGTCGATGTAGGATCCATCCATGACCTGTCTCAATCCCCCTGTTTGTTTCATCCCGTACACCATGAGGATACCACGCAGGGGCACCCACAAGACGACGACTGGCCATCCCCCACAAGCCCTGTGGCAAGGCAACATGAGGTGATCAGCCCCTCTGTGACACCACCGCAAATGGGCATGGCCCAGCAGAGGCAACAGTCCCTCGACCAGGTGATCGTGCAACAGCAGCAACTGGCCACGCTCCTCAAGGAGCATGCTGATGAATGTGGGGGTACTAAGGCAGCCATAGAAACATCTACTGAGACACTTAGGGCAGAAATGGAGAGAAGTACAGAGACACTAAGGGCACAAATGGAGAGAAGCACCGAGAGCCTGAGGGTACAAATGGAGAGAAGCACCGAGAGCCTGAGGGGGGAACTGCATGCGACGTCCAAAGACGTATGTGCTGAACTTGCCGCTGTGCACCGTGTGCTCACTGAGCTCTCACAAACCCTTAGGGACATGCATGGACGTGAGCAGGCAGAGACATCATCCGTTGCAAGTTCCGTCCAGGGCAGTCCCCAACGTAGATCTGGGAGGAACCTGCGCTCCACAGGCAGGGGTGCCCCTGATACCCAGAGAGGGGGCTTGCAATAGCGTCTGCCCACTGACAATGAGCATCTTTGGACACTGGTGTTCGGGGGGGAGGTAGGAGGGTGGAGGGGGTGTGTTGGGCTTTCTTGGGTGGCGGGTCGATGGGGTGTGTAACATAATTTCACATATGCTATAAACATTTCACAATCATCCAATGAGATGTGTGGACATTGATCTTTGTGTACGAGGCCTTTATAGGCGTACAGTCCATATTGTGCATGTTCCAGACACACACAGTGCCACAAGTCCCGTGTCCATGTATCAGCCACCAGGCGTGAGTGCTAGAAGCATGAATCTATGATAATCTGACGAATTTCACGGCCCTCCTGTGCCTCGCGGACTCCTTGAGGTGCTGTCACATCCCCACCCTCATCATGACCATCTTCAGGTGCTTGCAGTTCTGCGTCAGGGGGCATGGGCACATTTCTACGTATGCACATGTTGTGTAGCATGACACATGCCATGACCATCTTTGCAACCTTCTCATGGCGGTACAGGAGTGCCCCGCCAGACCTGCTGAGGCAGCGGAAACGAGCCTTCAGTAGGCCGAATGCCTGTTCTATGACTACACGGGTACGTGAGTGGGCATGGTTGTAGTCCTCCTCATGCTGGTTCTGCGGGTTCCGGAGTGGTGTAAGGAGCCATCTCTTCAGTGGATACCCGGCATCACCTGTATGTGGACTATAAAGGATGTTTGTGGAATGACATTGCTACGTACGCATCCCCCCCCCTTCCTGCCAGGTCATTGCCGCATCACATACCCCACATTATCATGCATGAAATGAACTCACCGAGTAGCCAGGATCTGTTCCCTGCGTGTCGCTCCATGTAGCGTGGTATTGTCAGGGCTTTAAGTGGGCCGGGGCCTGCCGGGGCTGGGCCCCGGCAGGCTCCGAAATTTCGTTTTGAGGCGGGGCCCTGCCGGGGCCCACTAATCTCCCCTGGCAGCCCCGGCCACTCCACGAAAAGGCATTTTTTTCTACAGCCTGAAGCTCTCGCTCGTGTGCGAGAGCTTCAGGCTTCAGAAAAAAAATGCCTTTCAGCCATAATGGTGGCGCCTCACCTACGAAGCATCCCTTTAATCAAGTGATGCACGTGGGCCGGCGCCACCATTATGGAGAAAACGTGAGGCCGCTGGAAGCAGAGGCCTTGCTTTCTAAATGCTGAAGCTCCCGCGGATTCGCGGGAGTTTCAGTCTTAAGGAACAGGGCCTCTGCTTCCAGTGGCCTCACCCTTTCAGCCTTAATGGTGACGCTGCCCCTCCCCAGCTGGCGAGGAGCAGCACCACCATTAAGGCTGAATAGGGAGGCGCTGTCCCCTGCCAGGCAAGCTTATAGAATATAAATGCAGAGATCATCACCCTCTCCCCTATTGGGGAGAGGGTGCTAATCTCTACAACAGGCTGCCTGGCAGGGGTGCCAGTAGCCCATTGAGCCGGGGCTCGTCAAGGGGGCGTGGCCTAACGGGTCATCAAGGCCCCTGCTGTTAGGCCACGCCCCCTCGATGAGCCCCGGCTCGATTTGTAGTGCCACTTAAGGCACTGGGTATTGTAGAGTTCCTCAAGACCATAGAATCATGGGTTGATCCAGGAAATCGGGCACAACAATGTGTAATGATCCTGTTGGAGTCACACATCATTTGTACATTAAGAGAATGATATTGTTTTCGGTTGCGGTACTGGACCTCCATGGCATGTGGGACAACCAATTCCACATGGGTGCAGTCGATGGCACCAATGCAACCCGGTATGCCGGCAAGTGCATGGAATCCCACTTTTGTGTTTGTAATTTCCTGCTCCGAGCGTGGTAGAGAGATGTAGTCGTCTGCGTGCTTCAGGAGGGCATCGAGCACTTGCAATAGTGTCCGTGACAACAGTGGCTGTGAAATGCCATGCAACTGTCCGACTGTGTGCTGGTAGGTGCCTGTGGCCAGGAAGTGTAGTACAGACACCACCTTCAGTAGGGGTGGGATGGCGGTTGGGCTATCTATCATGCTGACAAGGTCAGCGTGTGTCATGTCCACAATGGCGGTTATGGTGTCCCGGTCCAAACGGTAGAGGGTGTGGATCTGCTCATCAGTGAGGTTGAACAGATGAGCTCGGAGGCGTGGGATTGCGGGCTGCCTGCGTGGTGGTAGTGGCTGTGCTGGTGGGCCTTGCTGGCCCTGCCTTGCCCTCCTCCTCCTCCTGCATCTCCTCTGTGCGGCCGGTTGTTGTAGTAGTAGGTGTTCGTCTTCTTCTTGAAGTTGGAGTACTTGCAGTGCTATCAGGTCCCCCAGGGCCAACATCGCTAGTCCTGCCGGTAGCATTTTGGAGTGGGTGTGGTTGTGGGAGGGGGTTGGGTGTGTAATTTATGTGTTTTCAGGCAGTATAGCCTCCACCTGTGGTGATTCATTCCACCTGTGCAAGCTGCAATCCCCTTTGGGCGAGCACGTCCCGCACACAATGCTGCAATTTGACGCATGGCATCTTGCTATTACAATCATGTATTTAATCCCGATGGCAGTGAAATATTGGTTCATATGTTCATTCTGCTATGGTCCCATTGTTTCACATACTATCTTTACAGTCGCGAACAAACTTGTGAAGGGTCAGTGGAATGTAGTACTCAATTAACGGTGGACCCTCATGCAGCACTGTACCGAGGTTCACCGACGGGCGGGGCGTCCCATTTGTGAGTGAAGCCAGTTGCCATTTTCACACACTGCCGCACTACATGGATGAATTTGTGATTTCAAGCGGTCACAGATGCCTTTTCGACGTGATGTTGCAAATGAGGAATTCGAAGGACAGCGCTTTCGGTTTTCAGCTAGCGGCGAGGAGACGCCCACAGGTCTGACTGCAGATATAAAGTTCTATTGTTTAATGTCCTTCGGACAGGGGCCATGGCGAGAATGCAATGATTGATATGAATAGTATGGGATGCGCAATAGCGTAGTGGACGATAATGCCGGAAAAATACATGTTACTTCACAACACTGGAATTCCGGGCTGGAGCACAGTGGATTTTGCAGATTGCATTACGCACAGACTCAATGGAAATTTCACATGTTATGTGAGTAAATAATCATGCGTTTTCATACCGGGATGAGGGAATGATGTATGGATGCATGGACAGATGATTTAATTGAGAGTTTGCCATGTACATGGCTTTTTGGAATCTATCCACTTCCCCTGCGCTATGTGATGCAGAGCTGCCATAGTGGGACCATCGTCTATCTGCCCTTGTTGAACCCTCCCTGTCTCGACGCGCCTTCAAACACTTGTGTCTATGCACGTTACTAATCCCATCTAATGGATTCTGTTTTAACAGACGCATGCACACAAAGACTCGTTTGTAATAGTGTTTTCACCTCGATTTATATAGTTATGATTCGCAAGTGATTTTTGGGTGGGAATAATCCTTTTGAGTGGGCTAGCATGCATATGGCTGTAGATTTAGTGTGATCATTGAAGTGAGTAATTCAAATGAAGTTCTGATGCCCATACTATTCTTTTTCATTTCATTTGGGTGACAGGTATCTCCTCCCCTTTTGCCGCTGCCATCTGTATGCCACTCCTGCAGATGGCTTTTACTCCCGACACCTGCTGCTTCGTGTTAATCAGTGGAGCACCATTACGATCTTATGGGACGATCGCCAATGGGCCACATGCCCTTACGCAGTACTAGTGGCTAGGAGCAGCATATCGACCTTTCAGCTGGACTAGTGCCTACCTAATGGGACGGCCCTGTGGTTCTAGGCGCTTCCATGTTGCCTTTTTGAACGTGAATGTAGCCCCTGTGTACCATGAAGGAACAGGGCGTCACACAAGAAGAAGCTGGTCATTTATTGCGGATGCAGCCCACAATAATGAAATATATTTTGGAGTTCATGACCTAATAGCTGTATGGGCTTGGTGATTTTGTTGTGCATTAAATTTCTATTATGATATTAACCGTGTAGCGTTATTCTTTGCAAGTAATGTAGCATATTCCTATTTGTGGAGCGATGTATTGTGAGAAGATCTGCATTGGGTTCCGGCTTCTGAGTATAGTTGCGTGGTACTGTACTGGGCGCGTTTGCCTACGAAGCCCAGTGAGGTCAGGGATAGGGGCTGCCATTATGACTGTTTTAATGATGTCATGCTCAGGGGCGGGGGATTAGCTTTTGTGTAACAGATGCCGGTCAGCCAGGTGGATTGGTGGAATGATGTGATTATCAGAATATGGCTGGTCACAGGTGCCTGTGTTTGCGTGCGTTTCTTGAAGGGAGACTGAGGTCATGTCCATTGGAATAGCTTCTGTATTCGTGCCATCTGTGCCCTGCAGCTCCCATTGGCCCCTCTTGAGATGAGCCTGGCTGCTCAGTCACTCTGCCAACTTGTGTGGTACATTCTTATGCTGATGATTGGTTTGTTTACTGGCAAGAGTACAGGGCTGGTGCAGTCTCCCTCAGGATACTGCTTTGAATGTTGCCTTGCACTGGTGTCAAGCGATGGGGGCCTGTTGTTGTTTTGTCTCATATTTCAGTTCATATTGCTGTACTTGAACCTTCACATGCCTGTGCTGCATCAGTACGGCAATGGTGACATGGCAAATATGGATGGCCACTCACAAGGCACTTGGAGCCCCTACATTCATTTGTTCGTTGGCATGCATGGGTGACTTGTACATTTCACTGGTTGCATTGTGTGACTTCATTGCACCTACGAGGAGTTGTGCAATGTGGCCAGGGAGTGGTGTACAGGCACTCAGTAGGGCCATTTACGGTTGGTTCGCGATGCCGTACTTCTCACCATGGCGGAATGGTACTTTCCGCCATGCTTGATGGCGTTAGGTAAATGTCCGCTAGGGTCAGAATTTGCGTACCGTTGCGCCATGGTGGTAATTACAGTTTTGCATGGCGCGCGTGCGCGTACTTGGTGCAGTTAGCGTTGGCGTTCACTACGGTGTCGCTAATGGCATCGTACTTTACGGTGACGGGGCATAATCGCACCGAGCGCTATTCGATGGCGGTATTGCATTTCCGCCATCGTTTTTCGATTTCCGCCAGGGTCGTAATGAGGGCCTGTGACTTGTTAGCTTTTGTTGCCAGAGGTTGTATTCTGCCTAATCACAGTTATTCATTAGTAACCAACCATTTAGATGGACCTTCTACACATTGGAGTGATGTGTCTATAAAGCAGGAGTGATAAAAAACTGCAATTAAAAACGAGAAATAGATCACCCCGTGGAGTTTTGTGTCCACCTATTTTACAGATTGTTTACAATGCTGCTTGCAGCTCGTGCTACCTTCAATTTGCACTAGGAGGAGTAAGAGAGAAAGAGAAAAGAGAAGAATAAGTACAGAAAGTTCATTCAGGGACGTCATTTCACCAAAACGCCTGGGGTAGTGGAACTGACATCTCCTGACCCTTTACCTCTGATAACATCACATGAACTGATGCTGATGTCATTTGACCCCACCCCCAAGTGACATCATGGGAAGTGATGGCACACTCCTTGACAAAACAGGAAGTGGCATCACATAGCATTGTCCCCCAGTACACTAAGAAAATGGTGGTTAGCAAACCACTGTACTATGATAGGATCTACGTGAACGTTTCGAATAAAAAAATACTGAGGCTGAAAAGGCAGAGTTTTTTTAATTTGAATCTTTTAACTTATTTGCGCACTTTCTTTTTTAAAGAAATGTGGGGGGAGACCCCCGAAGCTCCTCCAACATTCCCCCTATCCTAATCTATTCCCTTAACCTCCCTATCTATTTATTTGCAAAAAAGGTGCAAAAAGGTCACAACATTTGACTAAAAAAACTGCAATTTCATCCTCGTTATATTGGTATTCGAAATGTTTGGGCATTACCATATGACATACATTTCATGCAAGAATGAATCACCATATGTAGCATTAATATCAGTGTCTATAGGTCAATTTTACCAAATTACTGTGAGTGTAAGCAGACGTGCAACACAACAACCTGGACTATTGTACATCACTCGGGCTAAACTGTAAACAGGCAGAGCATCTCGAAGAGGCCTAAACCCCAAAGTGCAGACATCCAGGGCCTGCCAAGTGTCTGGCCACAGACTGGAAACAGCAACTGACCAACACAAGTCCAACCAGAAGACAATCAGAGGCTGTACCACTTCATGCTTTTACACTTGGACAACACACACAGGGATTTTCTTATCAATAGTGCACTTTGAACCATTGCACAGCAACCCACTCCCGCCAGTCACCCAGAGCCTGAATATCCCCCAACCAGTTTCACCACTGGCCCTCCATTAACAGCTTTAAATGTCTGATACCCACCCGGGCCCTTGAACACCTTACACCTCCACTGCCTTTCTCCAACACCTTCATGTTTACACAGTACCACCCTCCAGCAGCATTCTTCAGCACCATCAACCTCAAGCAAACTTGTAACTTAAGTCTCCACTACCCTCCGTAAAACAACCCAATAGTGTGTCTCATTTACCCTCCTAAAACATATTTTAAATGTATTGAATGCATTTTAACTCTCTTACAACACAATGGCCTTCATTAGGACCCTGGCGCTAAGTGTTTAACGAAGCCTGTGGTGCCGTTAAACACTTAGCGCCTTACTACGAGGTCCCTTTGCGGGACCCGACCTGAACGGCTGGTCTAGACCAGCTGTTAAAGTAGGGACCCGCAAAGGGACTCTCGAGGTAAGTACGGTACCGCAATTTGCGGTACAGTACTTACCGCCTTCCCCAGTCCCATTGAGCCCTATGGGGCAAAAATGGGAATGGGGAAGGGCCAATGTTCAATGGGGAATTACCGCCCCGCCAACCTTGGAATGGGGTGGTAATTCCCCATTGAACGTTGGCGGACTCGTTACGATACCGGCACCAACCCTGGTGCTAATAGCGCCATGGTTTAGCGCCAGTATCGTAATGAGGGCCAATACATCTCAAACCCTCGCTCCCGACATCTGTAAGTCACCAGTACAACATCTTAAGTCTCCACTAACAGCCTCCATAACATTGAGCCTCAAGCACACACCTCAAACCCAGAGTTGTGCCAGTGGTTATGAATGATTTGAAACCTTCCAGCCATCACCTTTCTGTTTTGCATATTTGGTCAATAACCCACCGTTTTTTTTTGTTAGACGGGAGGTAGAGGGGAATGATGTGTTACAGGTCATAGTAATTGCAAGATTTTTTTATTTTAAAATGTGAACAGCAGCAGCAGCTCCATGACATCACCCCTAGAAAAGGCCAATTTAATTATTTTCTTTGGTTCTTTATAAGTTGCTTAATGCCAGCCTCCTCCAGCTTCTAAGCACCAGAACAGGAACTGAACCCATGTTGTACTGCATCCTCTTGTTCTCGTAGCAAGTGCATTGCCCCTGAGCTATCTTTCCAAATATATACTTGTTTTGCTTCAGGAAACAACAGATAGTTTACTTCAAGGGTGGAGCGAAACTTAATGTACATAAATTATCTCACCTTGCGTCTATCTACAGTGTGCCTGAAATGGCAGATCTGGGTCAGGTCACACAGTGCCGAGGCAGGATTGGTGGCAGAAGCCACTGGGGCACACCCCTCTCATCACAGGCCTCACTGGATTTGCAATGCAGACAACGAGAAACACTTATGAGATTTGCATTTTTGTGGTGCTTACACTGAGTGCTGCAGGCTGCTCTTACCCATTCCCAGTTAACTAGTCCTAGGCCCCATACTCTTCCTGTTGATACAGTACTGGGTATGAAATTCACAGACAGCCCCTCCTCTGAACCCACCATTCAGGCATTCTTCACTAATGGACTGCCAACTTGTTAGTGATGGCGGCTTCATAGTTTTTCCTGCAGCCCTGTTATTTCTCCAGCTAACGAGAGCTAGATTCCAAGTGAAAAAAGCTGTGGCACATTTAGCTGCATTTACAACCACCTCTTTCAGGTGCAACACAGATAGCTGCTCTTGGCACTGCTTCTTGGGCCAGGGGTCACAAGGACCGGTCTAGGGGTAGCAGAGCTGGAGCCTGGGGCAGCATCTGCTACCCCTGCCAACCCCCAAATTACATCCCTGAGTGCATTGTGAAGCTTCACTGGCTTTGGTACTTTGGGAAGAGGCGTTTCTAGCTATTTGGAACTTGATTATGTCCTCTGATTATTGGAAATGAGTTCCAAGGATGTGTACATGTCTCAAGGATGGGGAGCGCGTACAAGTAGCCACGGGCTATCCCAAGCAGTGGTCAAGCAGTGGGTGTGGGTGGTGCCTCTGTGTCCAGCAGAGAAGGTAGAAGGAGGATACCTGGGCAAAATAAGTAATCAAAGAAGCCAGTATTAGGAGAAATAGCCAGAGGATAATGTACAGTTCAAAAGAAGATTACGAGTCAGCGGAGGAGAAGGGAGGAGGCTACGGATACAGAAGGCACCTTCAAAGCACTGAAGAGGGTGAAGTTAGAGGAATGGAAGAGGTAGTAGGAGAAGTTAAACGAGGGCTGAAGAATAGGTGGAGTGGGAAACAAATGAGAAAGTGATAGTGAAAGGTGGAGGAACAGGAAACAAATAGTGCAGAGTCACCAAATGAAAATGGCCCACATTCATGATGCATGACTTTTTATAACAAATTGTTAGAGTAGTAGTTGGGAGTGAATCGTTTGGAGCGATATTATAGGAAATTGTGCATTTTAAAACAGATTAGGATATTAAAAGTGTTATAATTACCAGCTGCACTACGCACTACGTTTATGGAAGTGGCCTATATTGGCCTAGTAAACAAGCCTACAGTGGCCTGCTAATCCAGAGAACAATGTAGGCATTTCCCTATTGCCCAGTGGGCCAGTCACACAGTGGAGAGGGATACGTGGAATATGAGAACAGAGAGGACAGTAGCTGCAGACATGCCCTCAGGCTTCCAAAGTGCTACCAGTAGAACACAGAGCTAGTGCAAAATCATGAATGAGTGTGAGATATGAGCCTTTGCTTGTCATGGACTGCAGCCTCTGAATGCCTCCAAAGTACATGACCTCATTTTGGAACACCAACTAGTTTTTATAGCACTGACTGAAACATGGCTACACCCAGCATCAGGTCCATTATTGACATTAGCTATCCCGCCTCACTACACCATACTCAGAACTGACTGCCAACATAGTGTGGGAGGAGGAGTAGCCATTATCGCCAAATCCTCTTTACAGTTCAGAGTTTGTAGCACTGACACTATAGAAGATTTCAAGCTTCTCACCCTCAAAATAACCACTGACCCTAATACTACCATTATCCTCCTATTGTTTTACTGATCACCTAGTTCCACCAGTCATCCATAGAACAATATTCCACTCCACATGACCCCTCTACTCAAACACAACACTAAATTCATTCTATTAGGCGACATAAACCTTGGATTCAATGACCCCCTTGACGATAAAGCCACTGCATTCCACATGGCATTACAAGATATGCAATTTTCTCAAATCGGGAATGCACCTACCCACTCTAAAGGTAGAATCCTTGATTGGATACGAACCCTGAACACTAAAGTATCCCTTATAGACATCAGTAATGTCTTTTGGTCAGACCATTTTCTCATTTGTTTTAACATCTCATGTAGTAAATACCAAGAAGTACCCTCAATACCACCCTCTCCAGTTTTAGTGAGAAACTCACGCAAACTCACTCAAGACAAATTAACCCCCATTCTCAACAATTTGCCAAAGGATCAACCCATTACTACCCTTAACCCAGGTAGTTTATCCCATTTTTACCACTCATGTCTTAAAACAGCCATAGACGAAGTAGCCCCACTTAAAAACAAACTACCCAAACCTAAACGTAGCAACTCCTGGTTCAATGATCAACTCATAGAGCTCAGAAGAAACAAAAGTGCATTAGAGCACCTTACTAGAAAAAACCCTAGTAAGGAAGGCAAAAAAGAACTCCAACTCCTCTCACAGAAATATAAATTTGCCCTCATCACTCACTATATATCGGGGCCAACAAACATATCATACACAGAATTCAAATTCTACAAAATATCCCTAGACGAGCACACATTTCTAAGATAAGGCGTAATAACAACTGGTTGTCTACCCAAGATAAAATACTCCTAAAAGTAGCTTCCCTTACTCACAAAGCCCTCAGCAACATGGCTCCTCCCTACCTCTCTGACAAATTTGTGGAAAGAAGATCCTCCAGACCCGCAAGAATCTCCAATGCCAACACACTTATCATTCGTAGATTTAAACTCACCAAGGCTGTAGGTGCCAGATTCCCCATCCGGGCAGTCCAGGTATGGAACTCACTACCCCATACTATAGGCGAGGAGAAATCATACTCGAAATTCAGATCCAATTACATTAACCATCTAAAACAACTGGTCTGCTAGCTAGCAATACTTACCCCCACTATCCTGATGATATACTTCCTGCAAACTGTTTATTATCTTGTATATAATTCACTGTACTAGCGATACAAATTGTATATATTGTTAACTAATTATATGTGTAACTACGTAACTATGTAACTTATGCCTCACATATCCTGTACTGCTGCGCCCTATTACCCTCGGGTCTGGTGCGCATTATAAATGAATAAAACAAACAAACAAACAAACAAACAAATCTAGCTTTCTCAATTTACAAATCCCTAATACTGCATCTAACAGTAAAGAGCTATTTGCAATACTCAGAGAACTCAAAACGCCCCCCGCGCCCCACCCACTAGTCCAATCATCGCTAGTAAAGACTGGTGCGCCACCATTCAGAACGCCCTAGCCACTAAAATCAACTCTCTCCAAGATAAAATGTAACTAAAAAAAAACCTCCTGGACAAAAGTGTCAACATCAACCCCTCTGCTCCATCTGTATCCTCAGCTTTATTATCCCAATTCGATTTCTCCATAGTCACCCAGGACCGAGTCTCCAATACGATCGCTTTTCTTAAACCTTCATTCTGCAAAGGTGACAGCTTTCCTGCCAAACTAGTTCAATTGTGCTCCCCGACGTTAGTTCCCATTATCACCAGATTCATTAATGCTTCCTTTAGCTCCAATGCGGGCCCACCAGACATTAAAGAATCCTGGGTAACGCCACTACTAAAAATAAAATCCCTAGACCCCACCATCCCCACTAACTACAGACCCATCACAACAGTCCCTTTTAACCTTAAAATAATTGACAAAATAGCTTACACCCAAGTCCAATCCCACCTTGAAAATAACCATTTACTAGGTGATAGACAATCAGGATACCAGGCTAATCATAACACTAAGACAGCTCTTCTTGATCTAAAAAATCAGATGGATGCTCTCAGAGACAGGTAAACTCTGCATCCTGCTATTGCTCGACTTGTCAGCTGCATTTGATTTAGTGGTCCACGATAAACTATGCCTAGCCCTCTCCAAAAACTTTCATTTTTCACAAAATGCAACCACCTGGATCAAGTCGTTCTTATCAGGACGAACCTCCAGAGTAGCTATAGGCGATTAGGCAGCTGAACCGATACATGTCGCTCTAGGCGTACCACAAGGATCCTGCCTTTCTCCCACATTATACAATGCTTATACTAAGCTTCTCTTTTCAGCATTGGACGCCATGTGAGTAATATATACCAACTTTGCAGATGATACGCAGATACTTATCCCAATCACAGGAAATAATGATCTTGATACCATTATCATGAACAAAATCTACACCCTCATCCAGAACTGGATGGCAATTAATAGCCTTTGCCTGAATGGCGAAAAGACGTTGATCCTCATTGTCGGATCACCAGCTCAACTAAAACTAAAAAAATTGCCCCAGGATTACACTTCTATTGACATAGATGGTACTTCTCTCCAACCAAGTAAATACCTTATGAGTATATCTAGACTCTGGCCTCACCATGAGCAAACCCATCAATTCCCTTGCTTCCTCCACAGCCTACACAGCCAAACTCATCTGCCTCAGTCGGTAATTCCTCTCTACACAGAACTGTATCACACTCGCCAGAGCAGTCATTTTATTCAAGTTGGACTATTGTAATATACTCTTGCTAGGTATTACAAAGAAAAACCTAACCAAACTACAGTTACTTCAAAACAAAGCACTGAGAGCAGCCCTAAGTATAACCATAACCATAACTCACAAATTAGAAAAGAAGTCCACTGGCTCCTCGGCCAAGCCAGAATCCTGCACAAAACTCACAGTACCACTCACAAATTCATTACCCATAATGCCCCCACCTACCTCAACAAATGCCTCACACGTAAAACCCCCACCAGACTCCTCAGATCCAACACAAGTGGTCATTTAATTATCCCCCGCTTCAAGAATAAGAGATCTGGTGAATCCAACTTCACGGTCGCTGCCCCCAGACTATGGAACTCTCTCCTAACAAACATCAGTAATGAAACCTCCCATACCCAATTTAAGAAACTGCTAAAAACCTGGTTATTCAATACATTCTAATTCTAATACTGGGGCTACTACACAATGTCCGGACTGCTGTATTCTCTGCTGTATATACTTCCACCTCGTCAACTGTTTCCGCTGACTTGCAATGTTTTGCTTCCTGTTTAATGTCTTTTTCTACTGTGACACATATGCTTACCTCTATGTAACCAGCAAGCAACCTGTAACCTACGCTGTGATACCTCTGGGTTTGGGCGTATTAACAAATGCAATTAAAAAAAAAGAAAAAAAAAACCCACGGGCTTCAGTAAACGGGCCCCCTGCAAGGGCAAAGACTTCAGGGTTCAAAGACACCACCAAAGGATTCACGGGAAGGTGTCTGATTTAATCTAAGAATGGGAATAGCAAGGAATGGAAGGGTCCAGGGCCACATAGATGATTCCAAAAGTTGAAAGGGTATTGCCAAGGAGATGCATGACCAATAGAAAGAAAGGATTCAGAAATAAAATGGTGACCACTGGCTGTAGGATGATAAAGGGGAGGAAACATATTGTTATTGGACTACCACAGGGATGAGTTGCTTCTGTATGGAGGAAGGCTGCAGATATTGAAGCTAGTAAACAGTGGCATCATATATGTACATGAGCGATAAAGGACACACCAGTTGAGCAGCACTCTACAGTGCATTTAAGAGAAGCGAGCTCTGGTCAACGTGATGATAAAGGATGCACTGTTGTTTAAACATATCCCTTCTAAAAGCTGGCACTTCAATAATTATCCTAAATCTGCTAATACCTTTTCAGGCGTGACAAGGCTGATATAGCATTAAAAACTTACACGATTGATTTACTATATTGGTGCCCTCCACATCTTCCTACCCCTCTGCCTCCCAAACGTACCTGTCCTCCAGCCCATGTTAATTCCTGAAACGGTTAATTGTCCTGCATTGTTACCCATTTGGAAAATAAAATAAAGATAATGTAAATAAACACATGCTGGTGTTACGTAACTCAAGTATTGCCTCGGAGACAGGTACAATACTGATTGATGTATATAGAACCGAAATTGATATACAGACTTCTATATTGTGTCGCCTATTTAACGCTGCCACCAATATGGCAGAGTCCCCCAATTTTTGGATCATGGTGGAAATTGTGCCAATATTAAAAAAAGACTGCAAGGAGACTCCTGCTAGCTACCGGACAGTCGATCCAGCAGGGAAACTGTACGCAAGGGTTGTACTGAAACATCTATTGCTACGGGTGATGGAGGAGAATATCATCAGTTGCCATCATGCTGGATTCCAACAGGGATTTGGAACGGTGGCCCAGAGCTTTTGCCTTTTCATTCTTTTACAGAAATGCGTAATTCTTAGGAAAATAACTATTTATGTTACATTCATAGATCTAAAGGCAGCTTTTGATGGGGTCTCTAGGCCCAGACTCTGGGAAAGCTTAGTTGAGGCAAAGATTCTGCCTGCAATTTTAAATGCTATCTTATGCCTATGCATGGAGAATAAGCCAGTTGTCAGGTGGAATCTAGAGGGTGACATTGCTGAACCTATAGACATCAACAGGGTGCGGTCACACAGGTGTGTGTCTTGGCTGCAACACTCTTCTCTATCCTAATTAATAAAATAGTCTCCAAGGTGCCGATAATTGCTACTGACGTGCCAAGGTCTAGGACCTGATAAAATACCCATTCTCTTATACGCAGATGCTGCAATACTTATTTCCCTGTCCACCATGGGGCTAAAATAACAAGTAACTCTCTTCCACAGGAGTTGCAAAAGAACTTGGTCTACAGATAAACTGGCTGGAAGTTTCTGGCATCGTCTAAAGGAACTGTTACCTTGTGCTGGTGAGGCCCAGGAATGTGCTATGCTCAAAGGTCCTGCGTTGTCCCATGCTAAAAATGTGGGGAAGGGAGAACCAGCCATACCATCCTGACTTATCATTTGGTGAACACTTCTTTCTTTTCTTGAGAACATTAACCCACACTATTTCGTAACTTAGTTGTAAGGATTGGCAATAGGTTGTTTAGTATAAGCCCTTTTTGTTTGACAAGAAGCCACTTGGACTGCCTTATTATTATTTGATGGTCGTAGCTTGCTCCCATCTTAGATTTAGGGTTAGATTAGGTGTTTTTCCCACCCATTATACAGTTTAATAAACACCCTTGAACTGTGATCACTTGTGTCTGTCTTTACTGTTGCCACCATGCGTTCCTTACAAAATCCACTTACGAAGATATAGGTATGTTAAGGGTAAGCATGTACATCTATAGAGCATGACTTAAAAGGAGATTCTTGACAAAACGTTTGCTTTGAACATGACTGTTAGAAATGTACTAGACATGCTTATCTGATACAGATTCTTCATAAGAAAGTTATCTGCTGACAACTTTTATAACGCAATGTTGGGGATTTTATATGCAAATTTGCATCAGCCCTGCTCAGATATGGAATTTATGCATTGTGATTTTATTGTTTTTGTAATGCTAATATTTAAGTGTGCAATTGCCGAAATACGTTTTTGTCGAATAAAGCAAATGACAAGTCAAGTATTGTCAAAATGGAAACCTCCCACACATTCGTAGCACATCTTTGTGTATATTTACTTTGTATCAAACAAACAGGGTTTGAAGGGCCCACTAACAGGGAGAGCTAGACAGGAGTACATTCTAGAAGGACATGGCATCGGGGAAATATGTGGCCAAATATACATTAATTGTGCATTAGGGGTACACGTAGCAAGGTCTCGGTGGAGGGAGAGCGATGAAATACAGTACTGTGAAGATTAGGACATAGGAGCACTCTGCATGTCCTTTTGCAGATGAGCACAGCAGAAGGACTGCATCACGAGATAGTCTGCCAATCCTAGGAAAACATGTGACTCCCATATGTGGATGTTTTATCCAGGGTTGTTGCGGGTTTCTACTCCAGAGTAAGAGATCTATTTGAACAGTTGAGCATTCCGAAGACAATACAGAACCCTGTGGACATGGCACCATTAAATGACCCAGGAATTCCCCATAAGAGTGGATACCCAATTGCAGCAGAGGATGAATTCTTGAATTGCATCCAGCCATATCTTGGATAGAATGATTTTGCCCCTTTTTTCCTTCAGAGCAGATGATTTTTTTTATCACTTTGAGCATTATTGTAACCACTCTACTAACAGAGGTAAGATCAATGTGCGCCTATCAGAACTAGAGAACTGACCGAACCCATTATTTGCTCCACCACACTGCAGAACTCTTTAAAAAAACAAAGGTCCCATCAAAATGCTAGCTGATATGCTTAGATACATCTTTAATCGTTTAGTTAATATGCTAATCAGTCTTTGCTCCTTTTCAGGTGACTTTGAACAAGCGCTACCCTCTCACCCTGGTATGTTGATGACTACCCAGTTCCATCATGTATCATTGGAATTGGAATTCCACAATGACTCCATATTTACCATAGTGTTTACTACTGGTGTCTAACCTTTAAACTGATGCAGGATATGTTACTTTTTAACAAAGGGCTATACATGCTATTAAAGGGGAAGTTCTATCAGGAATGTTATGGGCCCAATGGATTGGGCATGTATTTTTGAACATATATCGATCATTCTGAATTCTTTTTCCAATGCATCTTAGCTTTGGTTTTCTCAAATTTACACATGCAAAATTCATGGGTCGGAAATCACTATCTTGTGCTATTCTTATTCGTTGATCCATCACCCTAAGTTCAAGTGCCGTCGTAGCAGTAAATCAGATCACCCAACCCTTAATTTGACTTCACTAAATGCTTACGCCCCTTGTCACAATGCCAGTGCATGTCTCAATTGAACGTCCTCAGTATGTAATCTATTGATGAGTCTCTGTGGAACTGTCAACTTACCTCTTTACTCAATGTGTATCAACACACCCTTTCTGATCAGACACAATTGGAGTTTCTGTTGCCTTCCTGTCAAAACTGCCTTTGTGTCAGTCTATTTCTTTCCAAACCCCCTGTAATGCATGTGCAAAAATGAGCTAAAAAACATGGCGCTGGTGTGCAGCCATTTTGGACATTCACTTCCAAAACCGCAATGGAAGTCTACATTTCTATGAGCTCAGTTAGCAGCCATGAGCTCTGCCATGGCTGTGATATGTGTTTTTGGAAGCAGAGGAGCTCATTATGGAGGATAGATGGCCTATTGTTCAAGCAAGGACGCGCCTAGAAGGGAGTCAGAGTTGTGCAGGTGCAGTGATAAGGGGTGCTGGGAACGAGCGTGCAGGAGACAAACTGTTTTTTTTCACTATTAACTGGATGTTTCTGCTATGTGCTCCCCATGCTTGATTTCTGTCCTTCGGCCGGGGATGGTTGGCAACTTGGTGTGCCGGCATTTGCACCCCATAAGAGAACAGGTATTCAGGTAGTAGACAGATTTGGAACCCTGTGTGATGAAGTCTCGCTGAGAGGGAGGATGCTCCGCTCCAGACCCCGTAAGCATGTGTGATCTCTCTGCCCAGCTGCCTTTGGACTGAGTAGTGTTGTAGTGGCCGAGATTACTTTTTCTCCTTCAACTGCTCTAATGGTGATGTAACTTGTCTATCTTTACTTATGTATATGTCTATGTATAACCAGATCTCTTCATTTTCAAAGTTGTTTGTATGTATATATCTTATATGAATAAAGGGCCATTAAAGAGCCGATTATATTCTAACTATTGGTCTAAGTGTGTGTGATTGCCTTCCTGAGTCCAAGAACTTTTGGTTAGTGTAATAAGGTGAGTGGTTCTGAGTCCATTACACGTGACAGAAAAGCAAACCATTTTGGCGCTGTGAGCAGGGTCTTTGTGCTGCTATTGATGCCAAGGTGAGGTGACGATCCCAGGGTGGACAAAGAGTCCACATGATAAATTGGCACAAACTTGGGCGTGTGGTGCGGGTTTGAGTGAGACCTGGGATATGGGTATAGGAGAGGCAAGTCCGGCGGAAGTGGCAGGCTGCCTGCAACAGGTACCCGTGGAAAAGGGAAAGAAATGTTCTGATTTAGGTAGATGAGGGTGGATTGTGTTGCATACATTCAGAAGGGTGCATCAACAGAAAGTAGAGTTGAAAGCGAGTGTCTTCAAATTGGAAAAGGAGCTGGCTGCTGAGAAACAGATTGCATTAATGCAGCAGCTTCAAATGAAATTGTATCACAACAAGGCGGATAAATATCAAGCAGTGGCCGAACGAGCTGCTGTGAGGGTCGCCCGAAACAAATATCAAAAGTGAAGGGGGAAGGTGAATACCCGAAATGTAGCAACAGTGATTGCCTCTGCAGGGGTTGAATGGGACCCCAATTAATGGGATTGAGACATATTCGACAGTACTAGTTCAGAAAGTGGGTCGGAAATGGAAGTGCCATCCAAACTAGAGCCTGGTCGGAAAGAAGTGACAATTAACCCAGTCATGCATAGGTGAGCTGGGCCAAATCCGAATAATCCGGCAAGTGGGTTCTTGGATTTGACAACATTAGTGGATTACTCTCAGCAGGAGGTTGGGTAGATCATGGACCGATTAAAACAAAGGGCCGATGAGTTTCTGTTGACATGGATGGTCTGATTATTTGATGGAGGTGCGGCAGGTCTTCTTGTGGATGCGACAGACGCCGCAATGTTTCTGCCATTGTCACAGGAAACTCATATTCAGGAGGTGTTGCATGCCGGACCACCTCATGATGGTGTCGCTATTACAGTTAGCTGCACAAGGGTGTAATCACAAGTATCCCATTACATTGAATTGGCCTAGTGAGGAGAAGAAATGGTATACATTGAGAGAGGCAATTCAGAAGCTTCAGGAGCATGCCATGAAGGAAGCCATCCATATTGAGACTCCCGACATTTGGGGGTAGTTGAATTATCGGTCTCAGCCCGAAATACGATTATTCAAACTGCTCCTCTGGCATACAAAATTTTCATCATGACCCTGTTGGTGGGGACGATTGGTAAAATAACGCATGAGGTGGTTGATGCTATCAGGCAGTTGGCCGACCTAGGGGAATGGGATAAGGCAGAAGAAAGACCATGAGAAAGAGAAAGAGAAATAGAGGGGCGCAGTGATAGTTGTGAGCGCAATGTTGGAGACATACTCCAAATACGCGCATTCAAAATATGAATAGGATTGTGGTCAAACTTCGATAGCAGCTGCCCGACCTAATTTAGACAGACGGCCTCATGTGAATGTAAGGTTATTCTGGCAATCAGGAAATACGCAAGAGGTTCACGCCTAATTGATACCGGGGCGGAGGCCTCATTGATTCACGGGAATCCTTCAAGGTTTATGATATGATATGGCATTTATAACACGCCTATATACAAGTGTTTCAAGGCGTGATAATGGCAAGCATTTCACCATTACTGTATTGGGAGGTAAAGAGACCCCAGCAGTCCAAACCAGAGTTGACATGAACATTGGTAATCTAAAAGGAACAAATACCAATTGTTGATTGTTCCCATACCAGAATACATTATTGACTTTGATATTCTGGAAGGGTTGACACTAGGGTCGGAAGGTAAAACCTAGCAATTTGGGGTGAGTGCCTTGACGTGTACTCCCGTCCTTGTAGGACAATTGAAAATGCCCCCCGTACAGGTTCCCTTAGCCATGAAGCAGGTATCTGTAAAACAATATCGTATTCCAGGGGCGCAGAAGGAGATTTGAGACATCATTAAAGAATATGTTGAAGCAGGTCTGCTTCAACATGTGACCATGGCTTGGAACAATCCGGTCTGGCCTGTTAAGAAGCCGGACGCAAGCTATAGGACGACTGTGGATTACTGCGAGTTGAATAAGTACACTCCTGTGTTAGTCCCGCAGTCCCAGATGCAGTTAGTTTGATTGAAAATGTGCGAAAGTTCGAAGAAACCTGGTATGCAGGAAATTGATCTGGCGAATACATTTTTCACAGTGCTGATTGCAGAAGAATGGCAAGAGCAGTTTGCATTCTCTTGAAAAGGGAGACAATATACGTTTCAACGTTTGCCCATGGGGTACATGCATAGTCCGACCATCTGTCACCGGCTGGTGGCAGAACATTTAGATAAAATTCTGGGCAAACCTGATGTCGATATTTTGATACAGGGAAAGAATGAGCAGAGTGTGCGGATGCATCTAGACCTCGTTAGTGAAGGACCGAGAAAGGAAGGATCGGAAATGAATGAGACAAAAACCCAATGTCCGGCAGAGACTGATTTTTCTGGGCATTCAGTGACATAATGGGCATCGTGAAATGGAGCCAAAGGCTAAACAAAAGATCCTTGAGTTCTCCACACCTATAAATAAGAAACATGCACAACACTTCATAGGGTTGTTTGGGTTCTGGAAACAGCATATACCACAATTGGGGCAGATCCTTGAACCCTCTACAAAGTGAAATGGAAGAAGCCAACTTTGGGTGGGAAGAGGAACAAGAGAAAGCATTTGAGTTAGCAAAAGATACCATACAGACAGGGCTGGATATATGGCCCTTGAGGGCAGGGGAAGTGGAGTTGAATGTGTCAGTACAGGAAAACTATGCAAGTTGGAGTTTGTTTCAGAAACAGAACTGGAAACGTGTTCCCTTAGGATTCTGGAGTCGTAAGTTACCCGACGCTGGTGACCGATATACTCCTTTTGAGAAGCAGTTGTTGGCATGTTATTGGGCTCTTGTGGATACAGAACAAATGATCGTGGGTCACGCTGTATTGATCCGACTGGAAATTCTGATCATGCAGTGGGGCCTGAGCTCTTCTAAGACACATTGAATAGGACATGCCCAAGAGGTGAGCATCATTAAATGGACATGGTAAATTCAAGATCGTGCCAAAATGGGAAAGGGGGGAATTGCAAAATTGCATAAGCAAGTGGCTGGTGTTCCGTTGGTTGATTTAGAACCTTCAGAGGAGACAGAGGTGAGGGAATCTCCTGTAAAATGGGGAGTCCCATATGGAGAGTTGACGAATGAACAAACTGAATATGCATGGTTCACTGATGGTTCTGCCAAATATGTGGGGACTGAGCGACACTGGAAGGCAGTGGCATATAATCCCAAAATGAAGAAAATATTGACCACATCAGGGAAAGGGAAGAGTAATCAATTTGCAGAATTGTATGCAGTGTATCAGTCATTGAAGCAGGAGATGCTAGGTTGTTGTTATGTATACACCGACTCCTGGTCAGTGGCGAATGGGCTAGCTGTTTGGCTGCCAACATGGCAGAAAAATGGATGGAAGAGTCATGCTAAATAAGAGTGGGGAGAAAGAGTTGTGGCAAGATATTACTGAGATGTTGATGCATAGTACAGAATTGTGTATCATGTATGACTCATTGGAACGTTGGTTCAATTCTGTTTCAGATGAACATGACAAAATTTCGGTCATGGACACGAGGTCTGAGGAAGATGATCTGGAAGGGCTTGCTAAGTGGGCACACCAGAAAAGTGGGCATCTCGGAGAAAAGGCTCCTATCAGGTGGGCACAAGATCGAGGAATTAGCCTTCCGTTAGGGATCATGAAAACAATGATTTTACAATGACCAGTGTGCCAACATCACAAACAGATGTCTCTCACTCATATCATTCAGGCTACATTGATATGAGGTAAATTACCTGGTCAAATCTGGCAGATTGATTATATCGGTCCAATGCCGATTAGCAGGGGATGTCAATATGTGTATCCATACTCCCCTTTTAAGACCCCCCTCCCTGCCCCCCCTCTCTGTGTCCGAGGGCCCCGTCCTATTGCACTTGCATCATCCACATTCATCACCCCTCGATGAGTGCCTCGAGTATCAATGTCAGTTGTGACCTGTAACCGTGCGTTCGCAAGTGGGCTGGGTGGATGGGAAGGCATAAGGTGCTGAATACTATGTAGAAGTCAAAGGAGTCTTGCCTCTAGGGTCTTTTGTCCACATGGCCACCCCAGACTCGGTTTCCCCACACTCCCCTTTGAAGACCCCGTCCCATCAATCAACATATGTATGTGACCATTCATGAGACCCTCTGTTCTTTCACTTGCTTCATCCTTATACACCTACACCCTTATCAAAGGCACTAATCACAGGAGGACATTCGCTCGAATTAGTTGGTTTTCGATGCCCACATTGTCATCAAACCCTCACTGTCATCAATCCTTAAACATACCCGAATATGGCTATATAACAATATTCCGTTGCTCCCCTTAAAAAAAAAAGACCAACTAATTTTAGGGGCAGTCCGTTCACATGACAAATTCACTTACACACTCCCTTTTCTAAGCGTTAATACACTCCTTCAAACTTAGCAAGAAAATATCTCTGCTGTCTAAAACACATATCATCATCGCAGCACTTTTTATCCTTGTTGCTGAATCGCCTTGTCAAATTTGTTCCTATTACAAGTAACAGAACTCTTGGTTATTACAGTGTCCTCGAGTTCAACTTACTACTTTTATAGTGCTTTTTACTCAAATTTCAATCTCATTTTTACGTTCTTGTATCTGAATGACTTCACCATTATCAACCTTTCAAAGTATTATTATCTCTTGAATTAACACGTCACATGACAGTGTATTATTTAAGAATTACATTTTTTGATCCTCCCTTTTATATTTTGGTGGCTCCAAGGATCAATACATCACTAATACATTTCTTGGTGTGACAGCCCATTGACTTAAAAATACTTTGTTCGCCTGTCTGGTCAGACATTATTACAAGGCAGTTACCAAACTGTACAGTACTTCGTTTTTGCAAGATTATTGTTGGTTGAATTAATCACTGTCATACATAATTAATTACATTTTCGCATCATTTTTTTAGATCTTCAGGACTATCAAACACAGCCTTCATGTATCGTTTTGGGGTGCCCTAATATGAGCGATGTCAAAACACTGGGTATAGTTATGCATATTTTGCCAAAGGATCTGTCAATGATAATAACATGGCTGTTAAATTGTGGATTTCCAGTATCCGAGACTGACAGCAGAGCCAAGGATGTCTTGGATGACATTAGGGGCAATTGATTCAGTATCTGCAGCATGCACATTTCTGAAGATATATACAAACCATCAAAGCTCACCAAAAAGCGTTGCCCAGACTCCTTTGCATATTACTTCCCAATGCTGTTCAAACTGTATTTTAGCACACACTGAGGCAGGTGAGTAGTGAACGTTGAAAGGTTGATCTATGTGCATAAATTGCTGTTTCCATAGGAAGAGCTCTTTTTGGGTGGCTTATAACTTCGCTCTCCCTGGACGAATCCTCACCAAACCTTGCCAAAAGAGTATATGGGTCACTCTGAATCTTTTTGCAAAGTTTGGTGAGGTTTGGTCCAGGGGGGTCAAAATTTAAGGGGGGGTCCCAAAACTTATTTTTTTCCCATAGACTGAATGGGGAAAAAACTTTGCTCACGCCTACAGCCCAAACCGCTGGATGGATTTTCACCAAATTTGGACCAGGAGCAGCGGCGTGGTCCCGAAAGCGTGCTTTTGCAAATTTGGTGAAAATCCGTCCAGTCGTTTTTTAAAAAATTACTAAAAAGTAGGTCACAAAAATGAGTGGTATCTATGTTCGGTCCCCGGACACACTTCCCTGTTCGCTCCGCGGACAGTGTCCTGATTGGCCAACCAGCTTGCGTCATGTCCGTGAACATGCAACGTGTTCGCTGATTGAACGGTGAAGAGCGTGAAGCGCGTCAGATTTTCCAGAACGTCCCCCATCTTGGATTCGCGGACGTCCGCGGACAGCGCGATGAAACTTGGTGGAAAAATACTGTTTAGTAGAGTGTGTTGGTCTGTAAGACTGTTTGGGGAGGGTGGGGGAGTAAGAGATCGTTTAAATGTTGTATTTATTTAGGTGGTAGACCCCCCTGTTGTGCTTGCTTTGTCCGCGGACAACACGGATGTCCTGAAATGTTCTAAATAAACGAAATGGGGGTGTCCTGAGGACACTACGGTTGAACATATGGTTCGTAGGCAAGTTGAAACTGTTCTAAAAACACACACGGTGTCCTGAAATGTTTGAAAATAAACAAAATGGGTGTGTCCTGAGGACGGTATGCCTGTCGGTTTTGTTCACAGGCAAGTTGAAACTGTTCTAAGAACACATCATGTGTCCTGGGATGTTCGTCAATAAACAAAATGGGGTGTCCTGAGGTCGGTGGATGTTCGTCAATAAACAAAATGGGGGTGTCCTGAGGACGGTATGCCTGTCCGTACTGGTCGCAAGCAAGTTGAAATTGTTCTAAGAACACATGAAGTGTCCTGGGATGCTTGCAAATAAACAAAATGGGGGTGTTCTGAGGACGCTACATCTGTCCGTATTGTTCGCAAGCAAGCTGAAACTGTTCTAGGAACACTTGCGGTGTCCTGAAATGTTCGTAAATAAACGAAATGGTTGTGTCCTATGGACGCTGTCCGAATTGTTTGCTGGCAAGTTGAAATTTTTCTAATAACACATCATGTGTCCTGGGATGTTCGTCAATAAACAAAATGGGGTGTCCTGAGGTCGGTGGATGTTCATAAATAAACAAAATGGGGGTGTCCTGAGTACGCTATAACTGTCCGAACTGTTCGTAGGCAAGTTGAAATTGTTCTAAGAACACATCAAGTGTCCTGGGATGTTCGTAAATAAATAAAATGGGAGTGTTCTGAGGACGCTAGCCCTGTCCGAATTGTTCGCAAGCAAGCTGAAACTGTCCTAAGAACACACGCGGTGTCCTGAAATGTTCGAAAATAAACGAAATGGGTGTGTCCTGAGGACGGTATGCCTGTCTGTTTTGTTCGCAGGCAAGTTGAAACTGTTCTAAGAACACATGCAGTGTCCTGAAATGTTCGTAAATGGACGAAATGGGGGTGTCTTGAGGACGCTGTCCTTATTGTTAGCTGGCAAGTTGAAAGTGTTCTAAGAACACATCATGTGTCCTGGGATGCTCGTAATTAAGCAAAATGGGGGTGTCCAGAGGACGCTACGCCTGTCCGTACTGTTCGTAGGCAAGTTGAAACTGTTCTAAGAACACTCATCATGTCCACAGACATTAAAAGTGCCCATATGGCATAGTTAAAATGTTTGACTCTATGGGTGTGATATGCTGCGGTGTGACTCGATGGGTGTGATATGCTGCGGTGGTTGTGGCCAGGGCATAGAGTCTTGGGAGCATGGCCACAACCACCGCAGCATATCACACCCATAGTGGCTTATAACTTTGGGATCCAAGAACACATTTATAAGCAACAAAGTGATAAGCCACTATGGGTGTGATATGCTGTGGTGGTTGTGGGCAGGGCCTATAGTCTTGGGTGCATGGACAAGACCAAATTTATAAGTACCGAAGTTATAAGTCACTATGGGTGTGATTTGCTGTGAGGGTTGTACTTATTATAATATACTTACTGTTTGGTTTAGTAACTGGAGTACATGTATTTCTTGTTCATTTCTGTGATAAAAGAAAAGATCATGTTAGTATTGGTATTTTGTAACGATTTATAACATTGAATAATCAAAAAAAAATGTTTTTGACCCTCATATTTAGTAGATTACAAACCAGTGTACTGTGCAATTTGCTCAGTTTCTGTGTTTGTTGCTAAAATCATTGGGTCTGTGGGAGAAAAAAAAATCAATGTTGGATTAAAAAAAAAACTTTTTTTGTTATGCTACAGTCTATTTGTTTGTTTGTTTTCAGGCTAATGCTCCATATATTGGCTTGTTGCAGATTTTTGGAGCAGTTAGATCCCTGTTCATAAATTTTGGTTTTAAGAAGATTAAATAAGTGTTTGTAAGATTTGCTGGTAATCTCTGCTTTAGAGTAATGGTACTATCATTACATTCGAACCATCCACATTTCTTTTCTATATATGCAGTGTAATGACCTGAATTGGTTGTGGCTCCTGCGTGGTAGATTATACCTATTGTTGTGAAGGTTTTCTTACCAAGTGATACTTGACCATGTGTGAATCCAGTCAGCTTGCAGTTGTTTTTGGTACCATCTGCATTATAACATAGAAGCATTAGTATTACGTATTTACTATGGGCCTCATTACACAGATGGCGGTAAGGATTTACCGGTACCGGTAAAATACCGGTACCGGTAAATCCTTACTGCCTTACTACGAGGTCCCTTTGCGGGTTGGGGGATTTAACGCCTGCTTTTTGCAGGCGTTAAAAACCAACCCGCAAAGGGACCCAGGGAGCTAACTACGGTACCGCAATTTGCGCTACTGTAATTAGCGCCTTCCCCATTCCCATTGAGCCCTATGGGCCAAAAATGGGAATGGGGAAGGGCAATGGTGGAAGGGGGAATTACCGCCCCGCCAACCTTGGAATGGGGCGGTAATTCCCCTTTCCGCCAAGGCGGTGCCGGTATTTTACCGGCATGAACCATGGCACTAATAGCGCCATGGTTCTCCGCCATCCGTGTAATGAGGCCCTATGTGTTTGTATTAGTAAGGTGGAGCGATTATCCAAATTGCAGGTAGAACATAATCTACCATGGTTTGCATTTTGTACAAGTTGCTGAAATGGAACGGATTCACAATTAGGTATTGATATGTATACAAAGCGTTCATTGGGGATTTGTTCTTGTGTCACATTGTTGCAGAGAGTGCATGTATGTTTCCACATTTATAGGTATGTTTTTGTTTTCCAGTACTTGTAGTAAGTACATTAGAAATTCTTGTGGATCTTCCTGTGAGTTTATAGTGAATTTCACCATTCCAGCACAGTAGTCCAATTGTTGTCTTATTCCATAAACACTATACGTGTTGTGAGGATTGTTTGTTGCATTTCTATGAAGTACTAACATTTGCAAACACAATTGGTCTGTACTGTGTAGGTAAATGTTGTCAACAATTGGTGGTAATTGAAACAGAATATTAATTGGTACATTTGCATAGCAACTTACACCAATTATATTTGAGAGTTTAAATGAACCCGGTAGTTCTGTATCTGAGTGCTTTTTTTTTTAGTTTGTCTTCCTTCTTTGACGAAGTACCTGGTTTACTTTCCCTAATTGGTTCTTTTTTGCTTGTGGTACTTGATGAAGTATTAGTTTCTTTTACTCTCTTTGGAGGATTTGCAGTGACATCCTGTTGCATTTCTGTTTGATTTAGTTTTCTTTTACAACGTTTTACTTTTTGTGGAACAGGATATGTTTTTAGATGGGGGTGTAAAGTGAACAAAGTCTATTGTATTCTAAAATGCAAGGAATATCAGCGTTTACTTTACTTGCATCAAAGTTGATTAGAAACAGACCATCAATTGTACGTAAGCGTTATAGTGCTACGCAGCTCATGCCTTCTTTAAAGACTGTGTTACCAATGTCTATCAATGCTTTGTCTATGGTAAGACCTTGTGATTTATGAATGGTGACTGCGTATGCAAGAGTTAGAGAAAATTGTTCTCTGCGTAGATACATGTCTTGTGAAGAGAAGGAATCGAGCTGTTGAGCGTCCTATCCTTTTCAGTTCTGAAAGTTTGTCAAAGAGAATATTGACAAACTGAATGTTGTTGTCACGTGGGTATCTTTGAAAGCCAACAACTGTACCCAGTGCTCCATTAACTAGTCCTTGGTCCACGTCAAGGTTACGTTTAAGCATTACTCTGCAATTTAAGGATCATTTTAATATTTTTTCCAACCCAGCTGTGTTGGAGATTGAATTTTCAAAACTATTTAGTCTTGTGGCTTGCTCACACATGGGTAGTGTCCTACCATGTACGTCTAGTTTGTCTGTGGTGCTAATTTCCATTATTGGTTGCATTTCTTTATTTAACATTGTTTCATTGAATTTGAAACAGCTTGCAAGAGGTGGCATTAAGGCCATACAATTGACATTTTTGTGCGCTAATTGTTCCATAACATCAGTAGCACATGCATTATCGCCATAAAGTGCAGGAATGTGCCGGGTTTTCAATATTGCTTGTGCTTCTTGAGGTAGTATACCAACTCTAATACTTTTTAAGATGCTGGCATAAGTGAGATCTGCAGATTTCCGCATGTTTTCTGTTAATTCTCTGTATTGGAAATGTTGCCAAAGGTTGACATTTCCTATGCTGCCAACAGTTTTACGGCAGAGTTTTCGTAATCTGTTTTGAGTACTTCTTGTAATCTGAGGTGAATCAAAGCCAACATTAGGTTGGATACCATGCTCACTTCATCTATTAGTAGCATTGTCATTTGTTTTAATACTCTGCGTAGTTCCATTGCAGCTTCTGTGGAAAGTTTGTAATAGTCTAATTTATTTTGGTGTTCTACTGGCATGAGTAGTAATCTGTGTATAGTGACAAAGCCTATGTTATAGACAGCTAAACCTGTGGGGCAGTGACAACAGCTGACAGTTTGTTGTTTGTCAATTGTTGAAGGAATTTGCTGATGATTTTGATTAAGAATGTTTTGCCAGAACCAGCTTCACCACCGACGTACAGTAGTATAGATTTGTAATTTTGGCAGGTGCCTTCTTTATTTTCATGTTGTACACCATGTGCACTTTCTTTTGTTACTTCTTCAAAAATGCTACGTTTCTCATTGTTTAGTTTTGATTAAGTATAGTAGATTTAGTAGTATAGTTAAGTAGTTAAGTCTTCTTTATCTTCATACTGACACATGGTGTTTTCTACTTCCGTTATAGCTAATTCTGCCTCATTTGCTATTAGTGGCTGTCCCAGCGGTTCTTGGCTTCCTGTTACAGAAGGTTGACTACTGTCAGGAGAGTCCTTATCTAGTTGGGCCTGGAGTTCTTATTCGTGTTGCTGTTCATTGTGCAACATTGTTTTGTATTGTGTAAAGTTTACATCAGTTATAGTGCTTTCATTTGCTTTGAAAGCATCTTCTTAGGAGTCATACCTATCTAGTATTTCTTCTTCTTTTCTCCATCGTTTAAACAGTTGTAGCAGGGACATGTAATATAGTTCTTTATGTTAGGAATCTTTAATGACAATTTGATATGATTAATCAAATTTGGTTTGGGGAGTTTTACTAAGCTGCCTTCACAATTTGACACTCTGTATCTACCTTTTTTTTCATCGGGTTTTATGTTATTTTTGTATGTGAAGTTTTGGGCTATGTGGTATAGACACATGGTTTCCAAAGTGGTACTTCTGTTTGGGTAGTATGTGTCCAGCAAATTGTTTTTTAAAATGTCTTGGCTGTTGGGATCATGTTTGGCTATTGTTTCTATGTCGTCGTATGATTTCAAAACTCTTTTTCTAGATTTAGCAGGACCAAGACTTAGCCATACTATATTTTCAGATTTTCCATACAAAGCAGTACCGGGTAAATGATCTGCTGCTTCATAGGAGCCACATTCTCTATGGGAGAGCATTTGTATGCCCAAGCTGTATAATTTCTGAGACAGTGTTTTGTCTGATGACAGGTCATTCCAGAGATCTTGGAGCTCTGTTTTTTCTGCTTTGGTTAAGTATGCTGTAACATATCGTGCAACTGCAGTGGAATTGTCTGCAATGTACTGCACATCTATGTTTGCATTCCATAAGTGGGCAATGATTGCATTGTAATCATTGATATAGTTTTCTTCTTCTGTTCTTTTTATTTAATATGTGTTCTAAGGTGATTTACCTTTAACACTATGTCTAACTGAAGACATAAAGTTGTTTACTTGACCTGTTTTTGTAACTGGTCTAGGGAAACCAAAGCGGCATTTGGTGTAGTATTTCCCTTTGTTTTTGTATTTGCGATGACAATATTTGCCACATTTGTGTTTTTGAAATTGTAAAATTTGTGCATGAAGAACACTATTTGTTGCTTCCGATGGAATTTCACAAGTGACATATTTTACGATAAACTGTAACACAGTGGCATCATTGTCTTGACCAAATTTAGGAGCATCTTTAATCCATAAACGCATGTGGATATGTGGTGCTCCTCTGGCTTGGTATTCTTTTCTCCAAAAGAAGTGTTGCACTTCTCAGAGGGGAGGAACAGTTTTATTACAAATAAAGTGTAGAATAGCAATGAAGCGATGGTGAAAATATCTTGAAACATTAATCTAGAGAACAAAGTTCTCCAGGTGTTACTATATCTATGTTTGTTTTGTTTTTATTTGATATGCGTAGGAAATCATGTAAATCTTCCCATGCATATTCTGCACAACTTAATGTAACAAACCAAGTGGGTGGGCCAAGGTTTCTTATCATACAACGTACATCTCCACGACGTCGGAACCAGTACTCTTTAGTACCACGCATGTTTGCTAATAGATTTGTAATACTTGATTGTAAAACCTCATCTTTTTGTTGCACTTTTTCTAATAATTGTGTAGCTGACATATTTTGAAAGTGGGTTCCTGATTTTAATGTGTGTGCAACTCTGTAACATAGAGTTGCTAGTTCACTTTCAAAGAGTAGGTGGAATAAGTATTTCACGTTTTGTCTAAATCTAGGATCTTCAGAATACATCCGTAATGAGCAGCATTCTGATGCTGTTATTTGAATAGGTCTATCATCGTACCTTCCTCCTTTGCCAGTAGGAAAGAGTAGAGGAAAAACACATGCTTCTATACATTTTTCCCATATGCTGATTGGTGATCCTTTTGTTTGTCGCGTTTCGTACGTTTCTAGTGCATCTTCTACGGTGTCATTAGAGTGCAATGGATGAATTGTATAATGGTCAAAAGTACTGGATACTGTAGCAGGATCTAGAAGCTCAAACCAGTTTCTGGTGACTCTTGAATTATATCAGTGGTTTCCTTCAAGTTTTCTTCAATATTAATTTCTTTGTAGTATTCATTATTGTCTTTTAGATATTGCAAGGCTGGTCTAACTTTATGTAAGTCTACCAGTTGTTGCCAATTTGTTTTGTCTTTTGTAGGTACACCATTTACTAAGATAATTAAAGATTGCTCCATTGGATGTTGCACTCCCACAGTGTGCACATTTTGTTTTAGATCTAATGGTAAATACACTACTTTGCCACGAATGCCTTTCACCAATTCGAGGGAGGTAATTTTGCTGTTTTTGGTTGAAGGCGTATTATTGCTTGAAAGGGGTGCACTGTTTGAATTATGATGCTCTCATATAAATTGAGTTGTTGTAGGGGTTTTGGTAGTGGGAATAATTCTAAATTATAGCACGTGAAGGAGTTTGGTTCTTGTCAAGTTTTATAGTGCAGTAACTGCAAAGTATTAAGGGATCACTTATTTCGTATTTATTTTCTGCTATAAGGTAGAGAGCTAATTCAAACCATTTAGAATCTTCATTGTCTTCTATTTTGTATCTTAGGTCTACAGTTTTTGTGTTACTTTTATAAAAAGTTCTGCGGCAACATACATACACATGGTTTGGTACTTCAGCAGATGTACTTTTGAATTTCAGTATTTCTTTTTTGTATGTGTGTAGTAGAAGGTTGCCATGCATAGAATTGTTGTTAATTTGTTGTAAAGCTATTTCATTCTGTCAGTGGCTTTCACTTCCAAAATATTTTTTCTGGATATAGTCGATTTCTTCAAGTAGGTCTTTTGCTGTACCATGTAGAAGAATGTTATTTAAATTGGCCAGTGCTAAAGCAGGACTTTTAGCCTAGTACAGTTTATAGACTAGATTTCTTATAGTTGAATGATGTGTTGATATAATTTTGATATGATGGAAGGTGGTTTTGCAAGTAGGTCCTGAAATGCAGGCCAATGAATGTCCTTCTAGTCCTGTGTACTTGCGCACTGGACAGATATCCATATTTTGCAGTAGTGTAATTTTGATTTTGTCTTTGCCTTTCACATACTGATTGAGGAATTGACGTAAAGACTTGAAAGATTTTTTGGGAATGTTACACATTGACGTGCATGGCCATTTGTATACTGGATGTTCTGGTTCAGTTGAATTGAGAGGTAATTCTGGGGATATTTTTGTAAGCAGCATTTCTTGTTCCCTTATGGTATTATTACCTTTTTCATAACCTTGTTCACTGCTATGTATGGCAATTGTATTTGTCTGCTTTTGTTTGTATGCTTCTTCATTAAAATATGGTTCTGTGCTTGTAGTGTGACTCCACTCAACTCCACAGATATTTAAGAAGTTATTTTGTTGACATTTCGTTTATTGAGAAGTCTTTTTTGTAATGTAGTCTTATTGTTTTGTTAGTGGTTTCATTTTGTTTAACACTAAAATAAATAACTTTCTTTTGAGAAGGATTGCACTGTCTATCAAAGCTTCTAAGATTCATTTTCTACGGTAGGTTTTAAGGGTTGTGCATGATTTGTCTCCTGTTTTTATAAGATTTTGAAGGACTCTGAGGCGGAGCATTTTTGCTAAAATACTTTTTTTGGTATGCTTACTTGTTGCTATATCAAGATTTATAGGAACAGTTTTAGCAGTAGTGCTAGCTGAATTCTTTTTAATCTTTTTCTGTTTCGTTCTACATTTTGATAGAGGAGGCAAAGTTTCTGTACTTGAAGCTTGTTTTGTTTCGCTAAATGACTGTATTACCTGTTTTGTTTGAACTTTTTTTTACAAATTCTGCTAGAGGTGGATGCTTATTTTGGACACTTCTATTTTCATTTGCTCTACTTCGGCATTGCTTTCTATGGACTTGATTTTTGGTAGGCATTCTTTAGGGTCTGTTGAAAAAAATAAAGAAGGTATGGGTTGGGGTGTTCTGCAATGTATGTCTGCTGTGTGCATGAGTGTCTGAGTATGATGATAAAGATGTATGTGATGGTGTGTGATTGTGCATTGGGCAACTACAACTAGTTCCAATGGGTATTCTTGAATTCATGTGCTATTAAACTGGTGTTCAGATGACAGTAGAAAGTAAGCTAGTGTTGAGGAGAAGTACACATAGTAAATCTAATGGTATAGAATTAAAACAGTTGTTTGTTCTATGATATTACAATTATAGGGGCTGAGTTAAAACAGAGATTGTGCGCCATTCTGCCTGTAAATCTCAGTTTAACAAATGGGGATTTGTGGACAGAATGGTGCATAATCTCTGTTTTTAGGCACAGAAATAGCATGAATTAACCCCACAATGTGTTTGAGTTATAGTAAAAATATTATAGTGGTATTTAACTTACTTTTTTGTTGAATGAGCAGGTTTCTTCTTAGTTGTTGTTTGTAGTTCAAATTCTGCTGCTGCTTTTCAGGAGAGTGGTCTTCACTGCAGTTGTAAAGGAAACAAATTAGTAATTTTGTGTGTTTATAACACTGATGTTAATTTAGACATTGATTTTTATGTTTTTGTACAAGTATTGTGATGTCATCTTTGATGTCCTGGGTGTTAGTCTTAGCAGTGCACAGTGGTGGCGTGAGTTATGGTTGCTTAGCTTACCATAACTGGCGAATTTCAGGGGTTTTTCGGTTTTGCTTGGAACCATAACGTCCCTTTAACAAGGTTATTTTACTGAATATATATATATATATATATATATATATATATATATATATATATATATATATATATATATATATATATATATATATATATATATATGTTATTGACAATTTACCTATATTTTTAAAATGTACACATGTGTTTTAGTTGTACACTTTGTCCACGACTACATCCATACTTTTGGGATGTACAAGAAGTTCACAGCAATGTGAGCATTTATAAAAACTTAAATAGCAGTATATGAAAGTTGGTTATTTTACAAAATGTGATGATTACAATGTCTGTCATTATGTAGACCACACTTGTGGAAGGCCAGACTGTTACCACAGAGGAAACAACTGACACCTCAAATATCCAAATGGTGAGCCCTACTGACATGCACATAAACTGATTTTTATTGTATTTTTATTTTGTTATTGTTTTACAGTTATTCAATAACCTTTAATACATCTAAACTTAATACATGTACAATTACAAATTAGCATATCATAGAACCGAACATTAAAACATGTAATTATTTCATTATTTAGTAGAAATACAGTGAAAAGAAAGCACTATAATCAAGATCAAATGTAGTTCTAAAAAAATACATTTAAATGTATCATGGATAAAAGAGTGTTAATTAAAAAAGACGAAACACTCTTAACATCTGCAACTCATTCCTAATTCAGGGATGACAAAAAGCCTGTAACTAAAACAACCAATGAGGTACTGTCACGACCCTTGACCCAAACCCCCACTTGCATGCCCACATGCCAGATAGGGCCGGGACTCAGGGTTCAATTGGGGCCTCAGGGGCCTTGCACTATCTTCATGGACTCTCCTGGAGTCAGTCCTGGCGACTTTGGCACCAGGCTCATTTTCAGGATGGGAAACCTCCTTGAAGGGACTACTTTTTCTTTGGAGGCCTGCAGCCAACATGGAGGCACCCACACAGTCTAGCTCCTAGAACCAGACTGTGCGGTGCAGTATTTTAGGGTGTGGTAGCCCGGACTACTTTACCTGAGGGCTATATAAACCACACCCAAGTTACAGAACGTGCTTCGCGTTATTATGCAGCCAGCAGTGTGACGCTCATCATGTCCAGTGACTTGATACCGGCGATCCTTGAACAACGGCACTGCAGAGGAGACAAATAACACAATTATTAGTCTCTACTTACCTGGGAATTACATCCTGCCTCTGCCCGTCGATTGTCCATCCTTCTGCTGCTCGCGATCATCCAGACATCATCATCTTTGGGACACCACGAACGCACCAGAACGAAGCAACCTGGAGGCAGAGAGAGAGAAAGACAACGTTAAAGCAAGTTACTCACAGCGCGAGCCGCAGTCATCACGAGAACCTCACCTGGTTGGGCATTTCTAGGCCGGCATCGTTCCAGAACTCTTCGCACACCAGAAAAGACCATTGCGACCTGAAAATGAAGAGAGATTACAGGTTAGCAAGTAAAAGACAAAACAGCGCCACACTTTGCGCATTACCTACCAAATCATTGTACATTCTTGCGTCCTCCATTCTTGCAGGAGCCCGATCCAAGCTGCGCATTCCCGAACCTCCGTGCACCTAAAGGGGAGTAAAGAAAAGACATTAATCACAAGAAAGGAAGGCAAGGACATATAAAGACTGCTGCAATCAGACTTACCTCCCTTAAAAGACACTAGAATGGGCTCGCACCAGTGAAGTTAACTTGATCGCTCAAGCCCACAGAAGACTACGCACCCCTGCACAGAAGGCAGGACGGAGAGCACGCCAGACATGACAACAAGGCCCGACTTTTATCGAAGGCACTATCCGGGATCGGGAAGGGTCCAGGGCGAATCCAGAAACCAGGGCTGAGTGGCGTCCCCGTGGATACCAGGTGAGCATAACAGGTACATCGTCCAGCAAGGCAAAATTGCCAGAAGGATTCATGTGACGTCAGAGCCAAAAGGGATAAAAAACACCTAAAGTGCAATTTCAGAGTACTTTGGAGATTAGGACAATGAATTAATAAATGCTCCAAAGACTTGACTGAAGAAATGTAATTACAAAAGCGACAGGGACAACATTTATCTGATGGTTTGTTGTAGCAAAGGAGCACCTCCCTGGCTAGAACTAAATTCAATCTAAATCGAATAAACAAGTGTCTAGTGAACCAAAGGGGATAAATTGCAAGGTAAGGTGCAAGAACTCCAACTGATTTGAAATCACTGGTCAGATATTTTAAAGAAACATATGAGTGAAAGGTATCTACTCTTCGGGCTCAATCATGCCTATAAAGAATTGTTTTAACACTCATCGGATTCTCAGCCAAATCCCTGCGTAAGAGGCCAAAGTCACCCTTAGTTGATTGCAAAATTTGGTGAATTCACAAAAGTATCCCCCCTCTCTTTACTAATCAAATTGAGTTCCATAAATAGGGAAGATAAACTCACTGGACACAACAATTTGAATAGAAAGACAAAAACTTCCAGTGGGCTCGGTTTTTTGGTGAATAGATGCCTGGCTCATAACGAACTGCAGCCAGTTGGAACTCGGAGGACCTTCCGTTATATCCTTCTCCCCTCAATAATGTGTTGGAAGTCCAGAGCCCATGAAGGAAGAAGTTCTATACCATACAATATTTTTGGAATGATTTTTCCTTCATAACATTTTACACAAGTTAAAATAGTAAATCTGCAATACCGTAAATCAACACATAATAATTGGTTGCAGAGTGCCATCCCTCGACACAGTAGCCAATCCCCAATTAGCGATTTATGATGTTTAACAAAGATGGGGAATCACAACGTTATAAAGCTGCTGACTTTTTCTAAGTGGTCCTGATCAATAAATCAAGTAAAAAATGTAACTTTTTTCTTATTGGTATTGGTATTCTTTCTTGGAATTTATCTGCAATTTGTGAGCCACAGCAAAATTAGAAAAGGCATTCAATAGGTGTTGGAGGCCAATCGTGGTAATATCAAAAAATAAAACATTGTCGACATAAGCGAGCCAAATTGGTTTCAGGTTATGGATTCTCAGAGTAGCAAATGCCGATGAAGTTAGATATTCCCTGATATCGCTCAAATAGAGAAAAAACAGGCAGGGCGCAAGGACACAACCAGGCCTGTTGCCTCTAGATTTTGAGATTGAGCTAGACAATTTTCCATCATGATTCAGTAACACCTTTATGTTAGAATCGGTGTGAAGACCAACGATTAACCGAAGTAAGCCCTCAGGGATCCCCCATCTCTGCAATTTTGCCCACAAAAGGCCACGATCAACCACATCAAAGGCAGATGAAAGGCAGATCATGGCCAGATAAACTGATTCATATTTTGCCTGCTAAACCTGGCTAGGAATGGCATTCAATATGAATATTCAAAGATGTACAGTGATTCCTTGCGAAAACCTGTCTGTCATTGGGGTATTCTGCCAGTTGTCTTCTGCCAAACGTCCAAGTGCTGAAGGACCATGGATGAGAAAATCTTGCTATCCGTGTCTTAAGATCACTATGGGGCAGTAGTTCAATGTGTCTGGCCAAATTGATGACCAGGTAGCTGGATCCCCTTTGAATAATATATTTGATAGATTTTTGGGGCCCGGCGCCTGTGAAGAGCTGTTTTTTAAGATGACTTCAAGAATTAGGTCTTTCTCCACAACCAAAGTCCAACAAGATTCAGTTATTGGTAGTGGAGGCATCTTGTCGGCTATGCCTTTCTGATTAGAAAACACAGTCCCAAAATGGGCATCCCACCTGTTCTAGGAAAGTGATGGAATTCTAAGTTTGGGCTGAAAACTGTCCCTATCATTCATCAGATACCAAATGAGTGTGTATCCTTGTTTTTCAAAACAGATACCATGCTCTCTGCATCATGCTGATATCCTAAAGCGTGATTGCCCCTCACCCAATTTGTAAATGTTTGTTTTACTTTTTGGATTTGCAAGAACATATTTTGTGATCTAAGCATCATATGGGATTTCAGGGATCTAATTTTGGTTTGCATTACCTTTTTCCGACTCGCCCTATTAGGATCAATAGAATGCAGATGTTTCCTAGAGGATTTACCTTTGCACTGGTGCGATGGTAAGCTATAAGTTAATAGGTCCTTCAAAAATTCACCAAATGCTCCTGCCCTGAATGTAGAAAATTGTGAGTCCAATGTTGAGGCTATTAGGCACGCTGATGCTGAGTCGTTTACCGTTTGAACAGAGGCCCTATTCCAGCACACTCGGTTTACAGCTGGATTAACCCTGACAGGAAGAGAGGCAGGAGACAACGGTTCTTGCTGAACACAGTTAAATGAAAAACAGTTGATAGGTAGCATTGATCACTGTAATCATTTGGGACTATAAAGAGATGGATGCATCTGTTAACCAATCCATGACTTGTAAAGATGTAATCCATTGACCCATTCATCCAGGTACAATGGCTTGGAATGTCACCTGCCATTGGGCTATTCAACATTATAAGGCCAAGACCGTCCACGGTTTTGGAACAGGTGTACCCAAATTGTTTTTCACCTTGAACTAAAGCAGGGAGGTCTGTCGCTGATTGAGTAGACAAACGCATGCATTTAGATCTCCTAAGACAATCAACTGGCCAGTTGAATTAACTGCCAACAAATCATTGACGCAGACCATGATTGAATCGATGAACATCTCAAGGAAACCCAACCCGCATGCCAGCAAATATTAAGCACCAGTATGTATTCATTTGTTCATTTATATAGCGCACCTAACCCTTAGGTAAAGTTACACAATACTGTTACATGGCAGACAGGTACAGGACAGTACAAGAGAAGGTAATGCAAGAGCATTGCAGACATGTTCAGGGTTCGCAAGAAGAGCAAGACATTATGGCATCTCCTGTGTGAAGAGACAGGTTTTTACATTTTTCATGAAGCACCAATATGATGGTTATGCTCTTAGGGCTACAGGCAAGGTGTTCCATAGTTTAGAAGCTAGTACAGGAAAGCTGCTACCCCCTGCCTTTTGTAGCTTGAATCTCAGAACCTTGAGGCAATGTGTGTGTAGAGGTGAATCAAGTGACAACCTAACATGCGTTCCCAAAATGCCAAACATTCATTTGTTTGAGCTAATGATAATTAGTGGCCTACATACACGAACTAAAGTGAGTAGACCCCCAGATAAATTCCCAATTCTGACTAGTTGGAAACTAATCGTATAGCCATCCAGTGCTGGACATTGCAGCAACCATGTCTCTTGGAGGCAAATAAGATGGTGGTTTTTCAACAGTTACCCTACTAAAGGATTAAACAATAGTGCAGAGTGACCCCTAGAGTCCATGATAAAAGGGTCAAATGAAAGCTTGTAAACTGTGTATTAGGGAAAGTGTGAAAACTGCAGAAACCTTTTGGCCATCAAAGGCCCTGATAACCAGTGCTGGTCCTTATGCTGGTCGAGGATAAGCAATGTATTCCTAGGTAGCTGCATTTGTCATAGTTGATCATTTCTCCTGTGAAGGGAGACTATAATGTCCCTAAGAGATAAATAATTCTTGTCCCCTTCAAATGAGACTCTACTAATATGCTTCGGGTCGTGATAAGGTAAAAGATCGGAACCCAGTGTTCTAATCATGTGTAATTCCTTCATCAATTGATCAATTAGAATCTCAGATTTTAGATAGATGATGGCTCGATCTGTTCTACAGTGATCAATGAAATCAACATGTTCAATATCACAAGAAACCATTGCCTGAAGAGAAGGTATTAAATGAAACTATCTTAATATATTAGTTCTATTAAGATGAATGTTTATATTTTCAGGCAAAACACTCTCCAAAATTAGTTGCATACCTTGAAAACCTCCATAAATCATTTGGGCATTATCTACCCTTAACTGTAGGGGTGCTGATGGATTTTGTGATACAGAACAAGGCTCACCCAAGTGCTGAAATCCCTTAGCCCCCCAAGAACACTATGCAATACATTATCCAATTTAACATGCGAGCCAGAGTCCGTCCTTAAATTGCCCGAATGGTGACCTATAGATTGCCCTAATTCTGATGGTGGAGCAGGAAACAACTTTGGGGTAGGTGTTGAACTCCTCAGGCCCTTAGTTTAGACCATTGTCTGAGTATTCAGGACCACACTAGTGGGAAGCAACCAATGAGACGTCCAATCTTGCAGAACTAAAGGACTAGAGAAGCCTATATGGGCCAAAACTGATTCATAATATGTAAAATTGTCCATTTTGTATTAATATTATATATCTTTTCTATTTATAATTGTTATGAATATCTAAACTGAATAAAGGAACAAGCTTCAACTTCAACAACTATTCTGAAATCAATATCAAGCTCACTTCCCTTTAAAGCAATATTTGTTCTAATTCTACATTTAGATGAGTTTGTACTATAAATGTATACGGTCAATTTCAACTTCTAAAAAAATTGATTGTTGTTATTGATTATATTTCTTATTGATAATAATGAAAATGTTGGATATTATCACATTATCTATTCTCTTTTTAATGTACTTTATTTTGCTATACTTCTGTTCCAATTTTACAATTTGGAAACAGAATATTGAGATACAGGTGGATGCAGGTACTTATGCAACATACTCTTCTTCTATTGTAACCGGTCAGGCAGATGACGTACGACATGTGTTTCTTTATTGAATTATATTAATAATTGTTGATTAATAATGTTTTGTTTCCAAGTAATACAGTCAATGATAATTTCTTTAGAATTAATAATAATTTCAAAAAATAGGAATGCATGCAATCCTCAATATTGTTGTGTTATTCCACTTCATACATGCAACATAGACAGTAATCCATCCAAAATACTATGATTGTGGTATAATTACATGGAATATTTTAGTCTCGAAATGGTCTATGTATGCAATGATATAATGTTGCTTGAAATCTAAAGTGCCATTCATGGAATTCAACATGACAATACAGCTTATTTTTTATGTCAATAATTTAATCTGTTTATTTTAGAAGGATGACAGCATAGCGCTAACTCTAACACCAATTCCCTGTGACATCAGTAAAGTTCAACAGGGACATTTCAAAATCAATTATTTTTAAAATGTTAACACCATCTTGAATGCTGCAGATGAACTACTGAGCTTTGGATTCGACATTTCACTTGAACCATCTAGTTCCGGCTCCGCCATGTCAAAGTCCAGTCCAGAGCACGTCGCTCTTATCAAAGAGGAACAAAGATGTGTTGATTTACGCCGGAACCTGCATAATGCGGATTCTCAAAGACCGCGTTCGAATCAGACCGCAAAACACAACATGCGAAACGGAAAAGTAAACCGGCATTAGCCACCAGCCATTGCAAATGAATGTTTGCGAGAATTTCTTTCTTGGAATACCAGAGGGTTCACCCATTTATTCAATCAATTTGACATGGAATTGGGAAAGGTATTTGTCATCTGCCTACAAGAGACATGGTGAAGCGTGCCCACGGTCAGAGATGGATTTGTGATCTTATTAAATCCAGCAATTAAAAATGCAAAGGGTCGTCCTTCCTCTGGCCTACTGATGATGATCAGGATAAACACATGGTGGCAGCTAATAGACTCATTTACTCCCAACCCGTTTGTGCAAGTAGCCTTACTGCAATCAAACAACTAAAATACAGGGACAAGGGAGCACTTGCTCATTTAAAATGGGTATTGTAACCCGAATAAAATCAACACAAAATCCTTCCTTGATTCAATGATTTATATCATTGATAAAGCCATACTGAACTACAAGAATCTTTCAATCATTTGCGCCGGTGATTTAAACTGTACATGGTTTAAATACGATCATGCTAACCAGATATATAAGTTAGCTCCGACCAACGAAATAGTCTGTCGTGGGCACAAGTGGAGTCAGGCGCTTTATATTCGGAATTGTCAAATGGTCAATGGACATGTGTCAGGAGATCAACCACCCACAAACATGGTCGAACTACAAGGCTCACTCAATCATTGACTACTTTTGGGTTTCGCAAAATCTAATTGAAAAAGAATTGTCATTATCAATTCTACCTATGCCAAATAGTGACCACAATCTTATGCGGCTCACCTGTACAGTGCAATGGTCAACAGAAACTAGATCCCATGACATTCCTGTTTTAGTGAATGCTGGCAGAAATCGTTTTAGGATCGATAGATCAAAAATACAAAAAATCAATCAGAATTTCACTAATGACGAAGAATCGTCGGTTGAGTACGTTCCCTTGTTTTCAGATTTTGTAACTGCACGAGCGTCAAACTCTATTATGGGTCAAAAACATAAACATCTATCATCAATGATACTGACGCAAGCCAAAAAAGCGATGCGACGGGATGTGAGGAACCTGAAGAAGTGGCATATGATCGCCAACGACACAACCTCCATTAAAATCGCAATCCACAAACGTCGACAATTGTATCGAAATTGGCTAAAATCTCTGAAATTCATAATAGAACAAGACAAGGCAGAGTTACTAATGAAACAGATAGTCCAGAGGAACACACGCAAAATATGGGCAATCCTCAACACTGGTAACTCAAAATATCAGTCCATCATAACAAACGGCGCAATGGGAACTTCATTTTGCAAAAATGTTCAGCAACCCACAATACGAAGAGGAAGGTTGCGTTGAACAAAACCTTCCTTCATGGGATATGCAAATATCTGCTGAAGATATAAAAACGGCCATTCGGTCTTTGAGGAATTCAAACGCCGCTGGTCCTGACTTAATAACCAATATAATGCTGAAAAACAACGAAGTCGAATGGGCGATATTCATAGAATTTTTATTCTCAAGATTATCATCAACAATGACGATACCAGCGTCTTGGCGCGAAGCAATAATAGTTCCCATTTACAAGAAGGGCAATCGGGCAGATCCAACCAACTATCGCCCGATTGCCCTGTTGTACACCATTGGTAAAATCTTTGCGTCTTTTTTACGTCAACGGTTAGTACAATGGTCAGTAGTGGAACAAATTTCTGACATTCGACAAACTGGATTCACTAAAGGCGTTGGGGTTGAAGTGAATTTGCTGATAATGACCATCTCAAAAACTCAAAAGTATAAGGGCCAAAACACGACTGTATGTAGCGTTTATCGATCTACGTGGCGCCTTCGACAGTATCAATCGATCAAAACTATGGCAAAAACAAAAAAATTGTAACTGTCCAAGTAAATTGATTTTGCCAATACGAGCACTATACTCAGATACAGTCATTAGTATAAGATTAAACAATCAAGGGACCTTATCCAAACAAATATCTACAAATATGGGTGTGAAACAAGGCTGCCCATTAGCCGCCGTGTTATTCAAACTGTTTATTGCCGATATTCCAGCGCACCGTAAAAACGTGAGATGCTTTCCACCAATTTTAAACAACACAGAAATTGGATGCCTCATTTACGCTGATGATGTGGTCCTCTTAGATAAGACCCAGATAGGCCTAAAACGGCAATTGGCAAACCTACATGAATATCTTAATAACGACTTGGCAATAAACACTGAAAAAACAAAGATTATCATCATTGGCAAAACAAACGCCAAAAAACAACGTTCTTTCACGTGCCAAGTTGATAAGAAACATCTTGACGTAGTGGACTCAATAAGATATTTGGGAATTTCTTTTAACAACTCACTATGTGAACATCATTGGAAAACTGATTTGACAAATCGTATGATTCAATTCAGTATTCAAGCTCAGTTGTTAAATAAATCCTACGGGAAATTTACTCTAACCCCGATATTGACATTCTACTCTCAAAAAGTAGTTCCGGCAATCACTTTCGGATCAGAAGCAGGTTGGAGCATTGATGTCACATTTTGGCAGAAACTGGAAGGCATATTCTGGCGGCGTGTCTTGAAGCTGCCAATTTACATCTCAATGATCCAGTTAAGATATGAGCTGTCCTTAATTTCCTTACATGCCGGAGTCATGTGGAAATCCTTGATGGCACTCTGGAAGATGATTACTACGCCCATTCTACCTGCTTATCAGATTTTTTCACCAAGACCTGGAACAGGTAAATCAAATCTTCTTGAAGAGTGGAAACAACGCCTGGTACAGATCTTAGCTTGTGCTGAGTTGAATATCGATGATCTGATAATGAGACTGCAATCAGTGAAAAAAAAGTTTGAAATTGCGAATTGGATACAGAATAATGAGCTACGGCTTAAGATGGCTTCAACTTTGGATTCCGGAAAAGGCGAACACAAGCTGGGTGCTCCATGTAGCTACCTAATAAATTGCCCGTCTAGACATCACCATGAACAGTTCTTACGAATTCGCCTAAATGCTATAAATACTAGAGCGACGCTGCGGCTTTGTCATCTAAAAAAGGTAACTGATGATAAGTGTCGCTTTTGTCTGAACGAAACTGAATCCATAGAACATCTCTTAACAAAATGCACGAAGCTTACGTCAAAATGAATGCTGCACCTTGGAAACTTTATTCCTGCGAGCTCCGAGTCTCGAGACTGGTGGTCATATGCCATGCCTGGCAATTCCGTGAAATTATGCTGTGCGATAGTTGACTTTGTGGACTCATTAGAATTGGAGGCAAATGATTAACTACAACATCTTTAACTAAGATGCTGATGAGCGATTGAATGTTGGCACTGGCTGTTTCCCTTCCTTTTCTTTTTTTTCTTTTTCTGTTGTCTTTTTTTAGGAGGATCACTGTGATCAACTGTAAACAAATGTTGTAATAAAAGTCTGATGCCACAGCGATAACGCTGTGACATTTCAGACTGACGTTTCAATAAAAAAAATAAATAAAAAAAAATATTTTTTAAATGTTATATTCACTTCCAATGTTCTACTTATCTTTTTAAAGAATACATTTTTTTTAAAGTTTTTACTAATTATCTCTTCAAGTGATTTACTGTATTTGTGTTGTATGGATAACTATCGGTGGAAATGAACAATCAGACAACTTTACTTATGAAGATGTAATCTATGTGATCAATAAAGTTAGCATTAAATGGTCTAACTACTATCCGATTTGTATTGAAATGTGTTGTTATGTTCAAGGAGTCTACTGCCGAAATAGTCAAGATGGAAACGCATGGATCACAGGTATGCAGATAATAGTGATAGTCATAATTTATCATCAATTGTACCTTTAATGTAACTTTGATTGTCTGTGAAGTGTTGTCATGATGCCTACCCCCGGGCAGCTGGACCAAACCCATCCGCCCCGGAAGCAGGCATCCGGACATTTGTTTAAACCTCAGAAGCCCCGGCTAGGGGCTATCTGGGTTCAGTCCTGGCACCTTAGGCGCCAGTCTCATGGTAGAAATCAGTCCTGGCGCCTAAGGCGCCAGGCTCATAATCATCACTTACCTGAGGCAGACCATGCTGCATATGCATCCAGGCCAACGTGAGACCTGGAGGGACTATTTTTCCACAAGGACTACTTTTTAACTCGGGTGTGGTTCTAGGGACTTCTTACCTGGGACTAGTTTTGAAGCTATTTAAACCACGCCCGATCTACAACACACGCTTCGCGTTATTCTGCATTTAGCAGCATAACGCTCACCGTGCCTGCAAACCTGCATCCAGCCTTCAGCCACGCCCGCCTCGAACATGGAGCCCCTAGGAGAGAAAGGAAAATAGGAGAAGAGGTTAGATTACAGACTTTAATCTGATTCCTCACCTGATTTCGGATCCTGCATCACTCCAAGTCTGAAGGGACATTCTTCCGGCACGCGTCGCATCCCAGCTGCAGCGCCGCTCCATTTTCACCAGCCCACAGCATCTCCGACTAGGCGCTGCCTCCGTCACTTTTTTGGTGATTTTAAAAACCTGAGGAAAAGACAAGAAAAAGCAAGGTCAGCCTAAAGAGACTAAAAAGACAATCACTTATATTACAAGACTTACCTGATTATCACCGGAGGCTTTATCCTTCAATACGCTGCATCTAGGAAAAAAGGAAAAGAAAGTGAGCTAATCTCACGACCTTTACAGGATAGTTTGGGTGATACAGAATCTTACCTGAACGCCGGCAGCAACCTCCAGACAGAATTTGACGCCGCAAATCAACAGGGAAGTGCAAGAGTGAACTTTGGACATTTTGAACTCTTCTAAAACTTGGCAAACTCCGGACTCAATAATCGTCCAGAACCCCAGCACCTAAAACCAGTGAAGTAACTGGTATCTACGCGCCCCTGCATGCCACGCAGGATGGAGAGCTCACCAATCAAAAACATAAGGTGAGGACACTGACTGGGAATATCGGAGGTGGCAAGTGGGGAGAACGGGAGCAGGGAGGGGGGTCTGCATTCACACCCACGTGGCTAAATACCTTTCTCCATCTACGGGAGAATTTTTCTACGAGTCAAGTTTACAAGACTGAGGGGGTCCATCCAGACGGTCATCTTTGCCCTACGCTTCAGGCTGGTGGAGGCCGCAGCTGTCGGGGTTCGATCTACGCCCCTGTGGGAAACAGGTGAGCGTAACAGAACGTAAAGCCTACCTAAAAAAAACCAACTGGGCATTATGGAAACCTCTGAAACCGACCAACTAGCCCAATTGTTAGGGGAACTTAGAGCAGAGGTGCACTCTGCACGTCAAGAGACTAATGCCCTCAGGAGAGAACTTATTTTGTCAAAGGAACGCACTGATGATCTTGCTAGACAACTGCTGCAAAGCCAAGCTGGCCAAACATCACTACCTGGACTCGGAGGGAATCCAACTCCTGTCTCTTCGAGCAATCCTGTGCAAGTGGTTCTCCCAGGGATCATTCCTTTAGCTCCACCCGAACGTTTTGCTGGGGACCCGAAAAGGTTCGCCATGTTCATGAACCAGTGCCGCTTGCACTTCCTATGCAGACCAGGAGCCTTCCCAAATGACCAAGCCAAAGTAGCCTTTGTACCTTCGTACCTTAGTGGCAGCGCAGCAGATTGGTCAATCCCGCTGGTCAACCAGGATGACCCTCTTCTTCGGGACTTTCAAGGTTTTTTGAGTATGGAAAAGCTATTTGCCAGGCATTCGTAGGGTCAGGCCCTGGATAACAAACTTTTATCCCTACGACAAGGCACTCAGGATCTGCTAACCTATATCGCAACCTTCGACAGGTTAGTGGTAGAAACCGGCTGGCCAGAGGAGAAAATAATTACTTTATTTCATCGTGGCCTTCGGGGTGCACTCAAAGATGTTTTGGCCCAAGTGGTGAACCCCCCCCCAGGATTGCACAGAATATATAGATTTAGTAGTCCAGTTAGACCACCGACTCCAGAATCAAAGGGCTGATCGTGCTAAATTCGAGAATCGAGTTCTGGTCAAACCACATGTTACCTCCAAAGGAACTGACACAATGGAACCTATGCAGATCGGGGGGGTTAAGGGACCCTTAACGCAAAAATAGAGAGAAAGAAGATGACAAATGCAATTGTGCCTTTATTGTGGGGCTTCAGGACACTTTCTAAGGGATTGCCCAATTAAACCATCCAAGAAAGTAGCCGGAGTAGCTGTTAGAAATCAAACGGAGCCTGAATCGGGAAACGACCACACCCGACAAGCGTAGAGGTACGCTTGCCGAGCTTGAAGAAGGACACTCAGACCTTGCATCTAATCATTCCAATGGTCCTCATTGATCCTAGACTCCCATCACGTATGCACGCAGCAAGGGCATATATCGATAGCGGGGCCGTAGGAAACTATATGGACGATAAATTGGCTTCTAGGATGAATCTATCTCTCTGCAAAAAGACCACTGCGGATGTCGTCACCACAGTTGATGGAACTGAAATTGCCTCAGGGCCTGTAACTCATTCCACTACAGAGATGACATTGCTGGGTCAGGACGGGCATCGAGAGACTATTGTGTTTGACTTAATCAAATCCCCACAGTTCCAGATAATACTGGGGATACCTTGGTTAGAAACACATAATCCTTGTATTGATTGGCGAGAGAAGAGAATAACCTTCCCGGATTGTGCACACACCTGCTACCCGGAAAAACCCCTGAACAAAGGCCTGGCCACAGTCACTACTCCAGTCGTGCAGTTACCTCAGGAATACCAAGAATTCCAGGATGTTTTCCAAAAAGAACAGGCAAATACCTTAACGCTACACAGATCATACGATTGTCAAATCGACCTCATCCCCGGTGCACAACCCCCATGCAGCAGAATCTACGCCCTCACAGAACCCGAAAATCTGCATCTACGGCAATATCTAGACCAATACCTTGCTAATGGTTTCATTCGTCCATCCAAGTCCCCTGTTTCCTCAGCTTTGTTCTTCGTACCGAAAAAGGAAGGTGACCTTAGAACATGTATAGACTACCGTGCATTAAACCAGATTACTGTAAAGAACCAATACCCATTACTTTTGATCCCCAAGTTACTAGACCAGGTAAAGGATGCTTGCATTTACACTAAATTAGATCTCAGAGGGGCATATCATTTGGTACGTGTAAAGAATGGCGACAAATGGAAAACTGCCTTCCACACCAAATACGGATTGTTCGAATATCAGGTGATGCCCTTCGGGTTGTGCAATGCACCAGCAGCCTTCCAGTATTTTATGAACGATGTCCTTTGTGAACTCATCGACGTTTGTGTTGTCGTTTACATTGACGACATTCTAGTGTACTCTTCCTCAGAATCAGATCATGTTGAGCACTTTCGAGCAGTCCTTCAGAAACTACGTCAGCACAAGTTATTTGCAAAACTGGAAAAATGTGTTTTTCATACCACGGAAGTAGAATTCCTAGGATTTATCTTGACTCCAAAAGGAGTCCGAATGGACTCTCGAAAAGTGGATGCAATCCTCAAATGGCCATCACTCAATTCAGTTAAAGGAGTACAAAGCATGCTTGGATTTGCTAATTTCTACCGCAGATTTATTCCAGACTTCTCACAGGTCGTACACCCCATCACAGCACTTTTGCGAAAAAACAAACGCTTCGTGTGGACCGAAGAGGTTGAAAGAGCATTCTAAGAGTTGAAGTCGAAATTCACATCAGCACCTGTCTTGAAGAATCCACCTCCCGAACCTCTACACATTGTCGAAACAGATGTGTCCAGTCTAGCCATGGGGGCTGTCCTGTCCCAGAAGGATCCCAAAACCGGTCAACTTCATCCTGTAGCCTTTTGGTCCAGAAAGTTTTCAGCCCCCGAATTAAACTATGCTGTTACCGATAAAGAATTGTTAGCCATCAAATCCGCCTTCAAAGCTTGGAGACATTACCTTTTCGGTGCTAGGCACACCACCAGAGTAATCACTGACCACAGGAACCTGCAGTATTTAAAAACAGGCAAGGCCCAATCATCCTCTCAATTTCGATGGGCGCTATTCTTCGCTGAATTCGATTTTGTGATTACTTATCGACCTGGTTGCAAGAATGGTAAGGCAGATGCCTTATCCCGAATAGGAATTGGAGAAGCATTTTCGAACCCAGAACCAGTACCCATAATTCGAGGACAAAGAATCCTCGGCGTAACTACTTTACAGACTTTGGAAGACATTCATTTAAAGATTCAACAACTTTTTGATTCAACAGCCCTGCAGGACTGGGAAAAAAAAGGCCCAGGTTATTCAGTCATTAATGAGTTACCCTACTAACAAGGGCGTCTGTTTTTACCACACAAGGAACTGCAAGAACTGGTAATCTCCAATTACCATGATGCCTTGATGGAAGGACACCCAGGTATTGCCAAGACTCAAGCTAAAATTAAAAGACAATTCTGGTGGCCCACCTGGCGAAAGGACATAAAGTCATTTGTGTTGTCTTGTGTGATCTGCGCCCAAAACAAAAGTCAGAAGAAGAAACCAGCCGGTCTTTTACAGCCTTTGGACATTCCGCCTACACCTTGGCACACTTTGTCCCTGGACTTTATTACAGATTTACCTCCATGTAATGGGTGTAACACCATTCTAGTAGTTGTTTTATCTTTTTTCCAAGATGTTTCACTTTATTCCTTTAAAGGGCTTACCTTCCGCTTCAATCTTGGCCAAGGAATTCCTTGAAAACATTGTTCGAGTACATGGATTTCCTTCTGTATTGGTGTCAGATCGAGGTAGTCAATTCATTTCGCAATTCCGGAAGAAATGTTGTCAACTAGTGCAAATCAACGTGAGGTTATCTACTAGTCACCATCCCCAGACCGATGGTCAGACGGAAAGGACCAACCAGACTCTGGAACAATACCTACGTTGCATGTTACATCAGACCGAGGGCAATTGGAAGGATATATTATGGATTGCCGAATACGCATACAATAACTCAGTACATTCAGGAACCGGACAAAGCCCCTTTTATACCATTTATGGCCATCATCCTCGAACCTCAGAACTTGATTCACCCCAACACTTGGAAATGCCGGCAGAGACTTATCTGCATTCTACTATTACTCAAGCCTTTAAGGAAGCAACTGAACATTTGAAAAAAGCAAAGGAGAAATACAAGAAGAATGCCGATCAGCATAGAAGTGACACTCCCCATTATCAGATTGGAGACCAAGTCTGGCTGGCAACCAGACACATACCCCTAAAAGGGACTCAAACTTTTAATCCTAGATATTTGGGGCCTTACACCATTAAACAAATTATCAACCCGGTAGCAGTTAAATTCGAATTGCCCTCTAGTATGCAGATCCATCCCGTCTTCCATGTTTCACTTCTAAAACCAGTTCAACCCGGAACAAGATTAGCCAAGCCACATGATCCCATCCTAATAGATGGAGAACCTGAATTCGAGGTAAAAGATATCTTGGACTCTAAGATGGTTAAATCTAAACTTTTTTATTTAATCGATTGGAAAGGTTACGGACCACAGGAAAGGTTATGGGGACCCAGTGACCACGTCCATGCACCTCGATTAGTGAAGAAATTCCATCAGAACTTCCCAGACAAACGAGGGCCCAGAGGAAGAACAACCTTAGGAGGGGCCTTGGGGGGGAGTGCTGTCATGATGCCTACCCCCGGGCAGCTGGACCAAGCCCATCCGCCCCAGAAGCAGGCATCCGGACATTTGTTTAAACCTCAGAAGCCCCGGCTAGGGGCTATCTGGTGTCAGTCCTGGCGCCTTAGGCGCCAGGCTCATAGTAGAAATCAGTCCTGGCGCCTAAGGCGCCAGGCTCATAATCATCACTTACCTGAGGCAGACCATGCTGCACATGCATCCAGGCCAACGTGAGACCTGGAGGGACTATTTTTCCACAAGGACTACTTTTTCACTCAGGTGTGGTTCTAGGGACTTCTTACCTGGGACTACTTTTGAAGCTATTTAAACCACGCCCGATCTACAACACACGCTTCGCGTTATTCTGCATTTAGCAGCGTAACACTCACCGTGTCTGCAAACCTGCATCCAGCCTTCAGCCACGCCCGCCTCGAACACGGAGCCCTTAGGAGAGAAAGGAAAATAGGAGAAGAGGTTAGATTACAGACTTTAATCTGATTCCTCACCTGATTTCGGATCCTGCATCACTCTGAGCCTGAAGGGACATTCTTCCGGCACGCGTCGCATCCCAGCTGCAGCGCCGCTCCATTTTCACCAGCCCACAGCATCTCCGACTCGGCGCTGCCTCCGTCACTTTTTCGGTGATTTTAAAAACCTGGGGAAAAGACAAGAAAAAGCAAGGTGAGCCTAAAGAGACTAAAAAGACAATCACTTATATTACAAGACTTACCTGATTATCACCGGAGGCTTTATCCTTTAATACGCCGCATCTAGGAAAAAAGGAAAAGGCAGTCAGCTAATCTCACGCACCTTTACAGGATAGTTTGGGTGATACAGACTCTTACCCGAACGCCACCAGCAATCTCCAGACAGAATTTGCTGCCACAAATCAACAGGGAAGTGCAAGAGTGAACTTTGGACATTTTGAACTCCTCTAAAACTTGGCAAACTCCGGACTCAATAATCGTCCAGAACCCCAGCACCTAAAACCAGTGAAGTAACTGGTATCTACGCGCCCCTGCATGCCACACTGGATGGAGAGCTCACCAATCAAAAACATAAGGTGAGGACACTGACTGGGAATATCAGAGGTGGCAAGTGGGGAGAATGGGAGCAGGGAGGGGGGTCTGCATTCACACCCACGGGGCTAAATACCTTTCTCCATCTACAGGAGAATATTTCTACTAGTCAAGCTTACAAGACTGAGGGGGTCCGTCCAGACGGTCATCTTTGCCCTACGCTTCACGCTGGCGGAGGCCGCAGCTGTCAGGGTTTGATCCACACCCCTGTGGGAACCAGGTGAGCGTAACAAGTGTTTTCCATTCTCCAATTGTGTTGTTGTTGTAATGGTATGTATGTTTTGTGAAATGGAATAGTATTACAGATGTTTACAACATTTTGTGAATGCTCTATTCCTGATTGGAAATGAAATCAGCGACTCAAGATTGACTTCTCGAAGCACACTCGGAAAACCAGAGTAAACACCATCCTTGTTTTCCAGTTTTTTTTAAGTGATTGTTTAGAATTGTTTAGTTGATACATTGTAAGATTGATATTCATATGTTCAGTAAGTGTGAAATAAATAATGCCTGTTTTTTTAATGTATTAGAGGCTAGGAGGAAGAAGAGCAGGAAGACACTGACTACACCAATAACAAATGATGTCGCTTTCCAAACCAATGTGAATTGGGAGCAACTAATGTTTGAGGTTGAGCATGCTCGTCCCAGAATCGGGATGCATGCTGATGTCTAGTGACCAGAATTAGAATTGAATATCAAAAGTGAACCATGGAAAGTAACAATGGATCATTGTTATATCACACAGCGTCCAGAAGAAGTGACAGACAGCACTGAAGATGTTTCATCATTACTTGCAGATCCTCTCACACAATCCATACCCTCGAAACAATTTCAATCAAAGAACCGCATTATGTTCCCTGTTTCCCCAATATATTCTGAATATCACGAAATCTCACATATTGAAATAACTGAAGCATCTTTAGAATTGATTGATGACTATGGGCATGACCCTGACTTCAATATTCCTAGTGTGGAGGACTTATCCACCACCATAGAATCGCAAACCACTATACTGCAGGACGAATGGCTACTACATAAGCCAAAATACCTTGTATTTGACAGCGGCCTGCTACAGATTATACAAATGATTAAATGCAACCATAGGCTACTTAGAAGGATTTGTGGGGAGCCATTGTTGAAGTTCGCTCAAGTAGTGAAAGGCACCAACCTGAAGATAAATTGTAGCTGTGTCTACAGACACAACACTTTTTCATGGTCCGCGTAACCCATTCTTGGAAAAGTGCCTGCTGGAAATGTACTTTGTTCAAATTTGTTGGACTTGAGCTCCTTGCGAAAACCACTTACCACAAATATCAGAGAAACTACTTGTTGCCCGCTTTTAATCAGGCCTGGTACCTCAACAGATATTCATAGACAATGCTCTCACAGGCAAAATTGTCAGGCTTGCTGGTATTGGACAGTATGACAGTCCTGGATTTTCAGTCAAATACTGCACTTAATGGTCCTAGGACATGGACAATAAAGGAATCGTGAGTTCTGCCGTGGTGCAAGTGACTGAATGCTCATTTTCTGTTGCCATAGAGAAATATGGTTTCATTAAATCCATTTAACTTCGGCAATCAAAGGGAATGCAAATAGAACTGATAGCCACTGACAGGCACATCAGAATAGCAAAGGCCATGCGAGATATGTTCCTGCACACAACTGTGCACATGGACCTTTGCGTGAGGATCACAAACATAGGATAAAGTAGTTGGTACAAAGCTCTCCTGCTCACACAGCCCTTGAAAACTTTGTGTGCAATAAAACGCTTACCAGAGATTTAAAAAAAAGTTGACTTCAAGATTCAAAACAATGTCATCCAAAGCAAGATTCAATCATTTACTTTATGATGAGAAACTATATTGATAAAAAGTTCAACTTTAAATATTTCTGAATTCTTTTTAGATCTATTTACTGTTTTTATTAAATGTTAGTCAATATTAATTACTGAATGTGTTTTTATGAACTTGTAATTATTTATTTGCCTCAATGGTATCAATTGATATTATAACAATGCATGAGAATGTCCACATTTTATGTCTTTCCTCGTTTTTGAAATCATTGAAATGTATCTTTATTATTAAAATTCTATATACATATGTTTAGTTATTTCTTTTCATTTGTAATAGGTCATTTTAAATTGTTGAACTAGAGCATAGTCATATTTGGATCATTATAGTCAGACAGGTGACAGATGTGACTAAAATGGTTTTTGAGGAATTTGTAAATACAGGTTGCAACAAGATTCTTTTACCTACATTTAAATATATAAACATAAATAAACGCCTCACACCCAAGGGTTAACTTGTAATGGTTTAAAATGGGTGCTATTAAAATGTTGCTGAGTTGGCATAAGATGGAAAATCCTATCTTCCTAACCTCCATAACAACTATACTCAATATGATACCATACGCCATGATCACATTAGGATTTATCTTGCAGACAGGACATGGACAGGAAAAGAAGAATTAGTTGTGTGGTTAATAGTAATTGTGCAGCATGGTCTGTCCTTGCACATTGCAGAGCAAATAGTCTGACAATATATGCATTTTATCATGCAACAAACAGGCACTTTATTGTGAAATATGAAGCAGATTACTTCTCTGTGGCATTACAAAGGCATGGAGGCAGTGAATTGGTACAGAATGACTGTTCCACAATTCTTCAATACGTCCATGGCAAAAAAGCTTCATAGTTTGTATATGTGTCTCAATTCATATGTGTCTGTCTCTATATATCAACCCACCACTTTTTCTCTATCAATATCCAGGCAGCTGTATATCTCAGTGTATCCATCCCTTTATGTCCGTCATTGTCAATCAGTGTTTGCTTGTCTCTACCTATATATTTATATATATGTATAAAGATATAAATTTGCATGTATGCATTTGTCATTGTCCATCTGTATCTCTCTATACATTTTCGTAATGTATCTGTTTAGATCTACATCAAGGTACATATCCAACAGTGTCTGTTTATATTTACCTTGATCCATAGGCGCGTCTCGATCGCTGTATCCATTCCCGCCCAAATATGACTATATTTTTTTAGTTTTCATGCATATAAATGTATACTTTAATCAATCTCTATCCATCAACATTTATTCTTCTCCATGTATGCATCTTTATATATGACTCTATCGATTGGTGTGTATGCAGCGATCTCAAAGTTTATCTCTCTGTCTGCAACTTTATCTATCCATCACTCTCTATGCATCTGTCTATATATGTATACATTGTTTCTGGTGATTTATTAACATTGTTGGCCAGCTCTGTACCTCTATAGAGCATTATCCAACTGAAACAAGTATCTCACAACCTCTGTCTATGTGTCTCTCTGTCTGAGTCTCTGTATGTCTGTTTTTCAACCATATGTAATGTATTGCATTGTTGGGGTGAATTCTCAAAAATGTTCTAATTCCCTTCTACCTTAGATACCACCAGCTCTTTTGCTGGACTTAAGGACTTTTAATTTTTATCCTGAAGAGAGTGGCCTTTTTCCCATGCTCTCATGCAATTTTATTTGATTTGAACTCTGTGTTTCCTTTGGTTTTGGAGTCTGAGAAACTCTATAGGCATCATATTTTTACATTGTGACACACAGCACCCTCAGTGCAGTGTCACAGAGAAATCCTTTGGATTCCTGCAAAGGTTTAAATACATTCTTTTGGATAACTACTTTTTCCAAGAGTAGTAAACTGAAATCGACTTTACTTTCATTGACTCTTTATAGACCCAGCACACACTATCTTACAATAGGGTGCTGGAGGGGTTACATAGTATCTCCTTTGTCTAACTTCTCGTGTAACATTTCTCTGTGAGCCTTTCTATAATTAAAGGTTGGTGGCAGTGGTTTACTTTTTCCTACCATTATGTGTTTTTACTGCGGGCTACATTTGCAGCTGCACTACAGCACCCATGGGTGCCTATTTTGTCAAAATGGCCCAGTCTTCTCTTTTCGCCATTTCTTGCTGGAAAGGTCCTTTGTGAGATTTATCTGTGCTCTAAACCAGGTTTGGTCCCTTTGTTTGTTTTGTCTTTTGGTGGGGGTTCACTGGTGAAGACCACCTCTGGCTCCATGGTATCTGGCAGGGTAGGAAGCGAGGGAGGTTCCCAAAACTCCCTGTGCTTAGTCTCCTTGGTTAGAGGAATGCACCCAAAGGTGATTGGCCGGCTGTGTGAGTGACATCTAGGCTGCAAATGAATGGGAGACACTTGCATAAAGGGCAAGGTCTTTTGCAAGGAAGGTAGAGTCGACTACTGGACAAAGGAACCAAAGAAAGAAACTGGAAGAGAAGCTTGCTGCACCTCCTGGACTGTCGGTTTACCTGGTGAAACCCTGCTGCAGTGCTGAAGCTAATATTTTGATATCGACTAGAGAAGCCCGGAACGGCCGACTTCTCCCGTTGGGTTAGTGGGACAAATCGACCCCAAGACGAACTTGACTGAAACCCCTCTCTCTGCTGGCTGTACTTCCATTGCTGCTGCAGGAACCAAGTGCCAGAGGACAGGAACACCAGAATTGAGTGCATTGTTTTTAAGCCAGACCTGAGCTCCAGGATGATCCTACGGACTCCCTCGAAGCAGGGCTGACCAAGCCTGAGCCACCTCAACAAGTGCTGGACCCCAGAAGCAATGAAGGTCCAAAAGGTGTCCAAGAACCACAGTGGTGCTATTAGCGAGAAGCTAAAACCGCAAAGGGCTGCTGTTCTGAACTTTGCCCATTTCTGCCACTGACCTTCGAATCATAGTGCAGGAGTCCCCATTCTTTCTCCCTCTTGTCCCCAAGACTGAAGCCCAGGAACGACAGGATCTGCAGGAACTACAACAGGAACAGAAAACAGCTGGAACCATTTCTTCAGACCCAAGGTATTGTGAACTAAGGGGTACATACCTCTTGTTTGTGTAGCTTGCTTGCTCTCAGTTGAGACTTGCATTTGCTGTCTATTGCAGAGTTGCTTGCATCTTTTCCCTTCACAAGCCTCCCACCTTGTGGCCCAACATTGATTTATTTTTCAACAAAACTATAACATTGTGCAAGACTTTTTACATACCTTCAAGAAGTGCCTCAGCTCCCCTAGACTTTGCTCAATTGACATTGGCTGTACTGGCTCTCTGTAGACTCTTCTAACCTCTGACTTTGTGTTTAACTGTCCCTCCAAAAAGTAATATATACTTTACTTGTATAGCTGGGAAAGGGTTAATATACATTGCACTGGGGGGTTCAAACGTGCTTACCTGTTTGAGAAACTTGTTAACCATTGTTTCCTTCCCTAACGTTTTCCTTCTTGCCACAACTTCAGTATTACCATTTAAGTGTGAAAAGTGATATATAAATGTCCACAGTGTCCTAGCTATTGAGGTCACGTCAGCCATCCCAAAAGGGTATCTACTTACTTTATTGAATTGAAGGAGTGTATATTGGAGTTTATTTTTATTGTTGCTGATTGCTCCCTTCTAAAGAAGGGTTATATTAAGACTGAATGTTAAATTAATAAATAATTATTTACTCAAGCAACCTTGAGTATAAGTGTTATTTGATTACTTGTCACTGTCAAACGCTATGTTGCAACCATACAGCTCACATTGAACCCTCTTGAGAAAGGCCTGGCTGCTCAGTCACACTACCAACATGTGTAGTACAGGCCTATATCAAAGGTTGGGTTACCTATTACCAAGAGGACAAGTCTGGTGTAGTCTCCTACAGGGTTACTACATACAATCTTGCCTAACATGCATGCTCTAATATGTATGCCATTGGTGTGTCCAACTAGCTCTGTGTACTTGAATGGCCTCTTGAAGACCATAGTCAGACATGGGATACTTTAAGAGAGGATGCATAAAATGAGTTAGTGCATTTTTATCCAGCACTGAAAGTGGGTGGGGAGTGGCTAGGTAGCTAGCAGAAACACATAGGTATCAGGTGAGGGAATAGGCGCAGTCACTCATTTTGAAGTAGGCAGGAGAGTCACAAGGGTGAAATTATGTAACTGATGGACAGAATTTTGCATGCATCTAAGTTGTATTGGGTTTGAGGTGGCAATGCATATTTTTGGTGTGTGTAATCAAGTAGTGTTTATTGAGAAGTGTGAAGATGGTGTAGAGGTGAGTCGAATATCCCCACCCAATGCTCCTCTCCCATGATGCCTATATGTTGATATGATATGATATGGCATTTGTAACGCGCCTATACACAAGTGTTTCAAGGCGCGACGAGGCGGGGGGGAACAAGGGGAAGACAGACAGCGATCCTACTAGGCCAGGTGTCATTCAGATCGCGCAAGTGCAGGGGTGAGGGGAAGGGAAAAGTGCAAGGGGAAGTGCAGTACAAGGTAAGTAGCGTAAAAAAAAAAAAAAAAGAGCCAGAATGTGAAACACGTGCATTGCCTATGAATACCTATATCAAAAAGAATCCTCGAAGTAAGATTTCCATTGAGGAAGCGTACATGCATACACGACAATATGATGGCTATTTCAATTAAATCCCGGAGGAAGAGGGAAAAGCAAGCAAGAAAACAGATTGGTGTCGTCATGAAAAGCAGAATTGACGCACACAGAAGAGATGCAGAAGACGAGAGAACATAAAGATTCTATAAGCGCTATGTTGAAGGTGTTAAAGATGAGCAACATTTCGGGCTTGAGATGAAGATGTTCATGCTACAGAAATAATGAAGAAGTTATTGAATCATTTTATAAGTGTACAGAAGCAGTAAAGAAAGTAGACAAAGTATTCTTTAAGGCTGGCTATTTAGTGAATAGATTGCGGTGATGCGCCAACGTATATACATAGGAAATGTAAGGACTATAGATGATTCCACAATGTGCTTTAGCAGAGCTGGATTTTGAAAGCAGAAAGGCGTTTTCAGTATGTCGCAGTTAGAAATAAATCGAAAACTCAAACATGGATGTGGATCAAAGAAAGGTTTGGTAGGATCAACACCAAGAAGCCAAGGCCGTCTTGGGCTCGGATGTGCGTACAAACAATTAAAGAACGTGTGAAAGAACAAAACTCCTGTCTCTAGTGAGAGGCGAGAACATTGAAGACGTCAGAGGTTCATAGTAGTATTTTAAATGAAGTAAGACTCAAAATCGTGGTCTACAGTCACGTGGTCAGATGAGAATAGACACTATGATGAACTGTATCGAAACCGAGAAGACAGAGTATGCTATACTCCCTCATATTCTTCAGCACAGAGAACATTTCCAAGGCCGAGTTCAAAGCCTTAATTGACTAGTAGGCAGCAAGTGTGATAATGAATGCCAGGGCTAATTGATGGGAAGTTATGGTTGTGGCCAGCCCACTGGCACCTGGATGCCAGCCTGCGTGCTGCTTACACATGTGGAATATTACAGAGGGGTACAAGGGTGCCAGCCAATCATAGAGACACACATAATAGAGAGCCCTATTGTTTGCATAACCAATGGGACGTCGTTTATTTGTTGACGTTCGTTGTGACCTGCACTAGAGGAGGGCTTAGTTGCCGCACCTGATGTTAGAGACCCAATCACTTTCCCTGAACAGCATGGAATGTATACCTAGATGTTCCTTGCAAGCCTATCACCATTCCAAATAGGTTTTTGTAGTTTGCAACGTAAATTGACGTCAGTAGTGACGGGTTTTCAGTATATAACTTGCTTTTTTTAATATGTTGAGTTGAGTTGAGAGTGTGAGCATCGAGCAAACGTGCTGATGTTTGTTGTAACTCCCTGTTTTAGATAATTGCTATTAAAACAATCACATTTTGCCAACTTCCTGAGTCAGCTTTGATTATTGATGTTTGAGTAATATTCTGCATCCCCATCTGTCTCTAAGTATTGCTGCCTCGTATTAAAGGGCTAAGTCGGATTTCCCAGTTCAATGGGTTAGTGGTGACCGGGCGTGATACAGTTATGTTTCGTTGTGATGGGGTGCTTAAATTTACATTAAAGACACCTGATTTTAAAAGCTCTGGTGACAGTAATGCCATTATATATGAGAGATAAATCACAGTAAGTATTGTAAAATGCAAAAAATAAAAGAATACATGAATTCGACCCAGAGCACAGACACCCGAGCTCACAACAAGCCTCCCTAACACACAGAGCACAAGCCCTATACCTTGCATTGTTCGTATCTATCACAGAGTCTGCGAAACCCATGGATGGGACCCTGTTACCCTCCACCCAACAGCCAGAGTATAAACACAATACTTGGCACGTATTGGTGCCTGGGTTTAAAAACATAAGTGTTTTTCACCCATGTTCGATGCTGACTGTCTCCATAGAGTGGATGCAAGTACAGAAACACATGAACACACCTTTCATCTGGGTCTAGGTGTTGGTTGTATATCACAAACCCTTACTAACAGGGGACTATCCAGAGTTGCAAAACTGGGGGGACTTTTCCCACCAAATGCACCTTGGACAATTAATGATAAACTTACACACAATCATTCCTGCACCCCATATGGTGACTTGAATCATTACCCTATGCCTGCAACATTCGGACAGGGGTGGGAGATGGGGCTTTGTGCTCATGCTGTGCATCTGACCCTGCCCCTTATTGGGCTTGCAGTGCATTCGATTTCCTGGGGTGTGACCCAAATTGTGCTCCTTGTGTGCCACCCATTGTGCACGTGGGGTGCAGAGCATGAACATGCAGCCACACTGATGTCCGTATCCTTCTCCAGGCTCCCGTTCTACAGGCAGCAAGGCTAAGCTGTAACACACAGCAACACTGATGTCCCAGACAGGATGCCGAAAAGAAAAAGAAAAGTCATCAGGACACAGCAAGAAAGTGCTTAACCGGCAGCCACAAACTGCACTATAGCCAAGCAATAATGCACACCATGCTTGCTTTATCAAAAAAGCATGGTACGTGTCACCACCTTTCCAGACCAGAACCTTAGTTGCAGGCAGTGCAGTCCCCCCATGCCCCACTGCTGTGTGATGGCCTCCCTTCTGGGCATCTATGACAAAGCTTATCATACATGGTCAGAAAAGAAGTCATGCCATAGTAAGCAGGCAGGCAGCAGGTGCCTTTGGGGGCCTCTATGACCATGGGGCACTGGTAAGCCAAACAGACTGGCCATGCCTCAGGGTGGCCCTGAGCACATAGCACTGTGTGTTGTCCATGTCCCGTCCATGTCCCGCACCGCTCCAGGCTGCAGCTGCTACAGTGGGCCATGGCGGGGTGGCACAGGGCACCTGGAGACCATGTAAATGGTAGCGGTGCACAGTACGAATGAAACATACCATAACAGGGACACCTGTTTCCGGTGTGTTCCTGCTCATACGGCAACATAAATCCTTGGAGTGGGACAA